>NC_143580.1:227090894-227426258 GCF_048544385.1 Mastigoproctus giganteus
GGAGTGTAATATTTTCTGAACCGAATATAATGCTGGGTGAGTGCTTCTCACGTTGGATAAGGCCTCTAATACACTTAGGGAGTACGTCATATGCCCCTAATAATAATAATAGTGGTATAGTAATCATAATAATATTAAAATCTGTGATATCTTCATTTCAATTCAGGAGGCACAGCAAAACAACTCACTTATTAATAATGCTACTGCTATGGTTACCAATTATGTTAGCCAAAATCTCTTTATCCATTTAATCTTACCATTCTTATTGATTCTGAGTCAGTTAAATCAGTTTTGTGTTATAAAGATTTTGGTGTTCTCTGTTACTAAACTCAATTTTAACTTTCACATCAACCTTAAAGTTCTCTCTCTCTCTCTCTCTCTCTCTCTCTCTCTCTCTCTCTCTCTCTCTCTCTCTCTCTCTTCTCTCTCTCTCTCCTCTCTCTCTCTCTCTCTCTCTCTCTCTCTCTGTGTGTGTGTGTGTGTGTGTGTGTGTGTGTGTGTGTGTGTGTGTGTGTGTGTGTGTGTGTGTGTGTAAGATGTGGCTTTTAAGACAGCAGCTTCACGTCTCCAATACAGTTACCATTCTCTACTATATAAAAACCTATTTTATATGCTGTTAAAATATGGTCAGCTGCTGCACCCTTCCACATTAAGAATCTCCTCTCAGTAGAATATCTTAAAAACTGGCCAAAAACACACCATCTCCCAAACTACAATGATAGAAAACTTAAATTATGTTCCACCCAAGAAATTGCTTCACATTAAATCTTTACCAGCACTTTCTAAACTCTTCTTAAACGGTTGGCAGGCCCCATCTATTTGGAATAATGTTGGCTGGCATATCCCCCCCCATAGGAGAACTAGACAGAAGCCATTTTTAATTCCTCTTTCCAATTGAATCTTTTCTCTTGATAGGTTCTTTACACATCCATTGCTCCAACTCATTCAGCAGCTCAGTGTTGATATATTCTTATTCTCTGTAGACCATCAATACTGCAAGGAAACTGTTGATATCATCCTTTCTTCTAACTTATAGACTTGTATGTGCATGTTATTATTACTATCTATCTCTCTTCTTCTAATGGGCTTTTCCCTATCCTGTGAATCTGGTACAAGGAGCATGGGGGTGGTTTTTATGTTCATTTATTATTATTGGTTGAGGAACTCTCTGACTATCTTACAGGTGTCCAGGATTGTGGCTTTCTGGAGTTCCATGTAAGTGTTCTCCATGAGGCTTACTGTTGCTAGTTCTTATGAAGACTCTTTGGCACCATGCCAATGGCTGCCATGGTGATTGGATGGTCAATTTCTTGTTCCTTATGCCACATTTCTTTGACTTCCTGCTTAGCTGTGTGTACTTCCTGATCTTTTCTTTGTAGGTTTTCTGGAGATTGCAGGTGTTAGGCACCACTATGTCGATCAGATAGGTTGCCATTTCCTTCTTGTCAATGAGGGTTGTCTTGTTGAGAGGGATCATCTTGTTCATTATTATGGTGCAGTCCCAGCATAGTTTGTGAATAGGGGTCTCTAGTATTAATATTAACTACTACTCTAGTAGTTATTATTATTATTATTATTATATGTAAACAAGACTAATTTATTATTATTTTATGTATCATTGGGACCTGATGTAAACCCTTCTGGCTTCAGCCACATTAGATACGTTTCCTCTAGTAAATTATCCATTTGCCTTGTGCAAAAAACAAACAGATATTTATTTATTTATTTCGGAATATCTAATATTACATTCATATACAGAATGGCAATTTTTAATAAAATTTTTAACATGGGCACATCAAGATTCATCATTATTTTTACAGAAAAAAAAAAAAAAAAAACAGGAAGCTGTTTTTTCACTAAAAATCTAAAATTTCAAGTTCATAGCTGCAATAGTTATTTAAGAATTTTTTTGTAAATATCACCAAAATTATTTTTTTTTAATAAAATTAATCTGGCATCTATCAAAAGAACACCCTATATAATAGTCCATGCTTCACAAGGTGGAGGGTGAGCTATTACATAAACAAACAAATAGAAACAATTTTTTATAAGCTGTTATCTCACTCTCCAAGAGATTGTAAAAAGACACGTCAAGCAGGGAAAACAAATTGTCAGATATTGTCAGATGAAGTGGTAAAACATGCAGATGGCTACCTCCATGAAAGGACAGTGGCTGAACAGCCAGGCGGAATTTCATGCTTGTCACAACATTGCGTTATTGGCTTCCGAAAAACATCACCTCTTTGAATATCATCTGAACAATATCACCATTTTGTGCACCTAGAAGATGATAGCTGTTCTACATGTGGGTGTCTACAGAAATTTTTCTGGGAAACAGTGAGGGGGGGGGGCAAAATATACCGACACTGTAAAAAAAAAACTAAAAAGTATAGAAATGGCCAAGAGCATTTTTTTTTTTCCAATCACAATGCAAGTTGTAAACTTGTAAAAATAAAGATTTATATATCTAAAATAAAAAAATATATATAAATTTATACAATTTATAATATTCCAATAATTTGAATAATTTGATAATATGAATCAGCTTTAAATTTGCACATCTGACATCATTATTTAAAAATATCCACCTCTTCCTATCCAGGAACTTGTTTTTTACAAAAAAAGCTGACTATGCATGTAGAGGTAGATGTCAAAGAAACCAAACATATTTGGATACAATTTTTTAGTCAGGTAAAAGAAATACAGCATTTTTGAAAAGGTTTGATTTATTACATAACAAGAACATAATTACATAATACAAACAATATTATTTAAAAAGGAACTAAAGGCGACTCCAATCATTGCCAATTTGGATTATGACTTTTTTCATAAAAGCAGCATTGTTCGAGTTAATTTTTTCTGTGCACACTCAACATAAACAACCTGAATAAATTATCATCCATTATATGTGATCTTAACCATGTTTTAATTCTGTGCAATGTACTAAAGATCTCTCAACAGTACATGTCATCACAGGTAATATTAATAAGATGAGCACTGCCTGGCATATGGATGAAAATAATTCAGTTTCTGAAAGCAAATCAAGGAATTCTACATTGCTGTCTTTCACTGCTGATGCAGACTGCTTATCAAACCATGTCAGTGCTTAAATTTTAAAATTTTCTATCTTGTATACATCATTTATGATCATTTGTTCCCTGAAACTTTCACGATTGAGATTTGCAATCTTAGATAGATGAAGTGAAAAGTGGTTAAATGGTACACCATTAGCTTCAGAGAAGCAACTTTTTTAGGGCATTAATTACAGAATCCAGATATAATTGAAATATAATTTGCTTAAAGTAGTCTTCGATATTTGATGTTTCAGGATTACTGCAGTATATCTGTCTGCGACTGCCACACTGATGTGGCAAAGTGTGCTGAATATTCAATCCTTATCAAAAATATCATTTCTAAAGTATTTCTCTGCATCTTTCCTATGCAGATTTAATATGCTTAGAAGTTTTTGACATTAAAAAAGTTTTTACTGGAGTTATTCCAAAAATTTTGTAATGACAAACTGTTATGTGAAAAGCGTTATGGAAGTGACATCATCTTCAGCCAGGAGCGAATTATTGTAACTTGTATTGTTGCAATCATACTTGTATGATGGCAACAATAATTTATCTTCTACTGGATCAAATTTAATGAAATTTTGCATGGAGCTTCATCTTAGCTGTATACTAGAGGAAAAACTTTCAAACCTCTGAAAATTGCAGTAGTTTTTCAGGATAGTGGAAAATATGAACACGTGATCAAGGAAATTTTATCACGTAATAAATGGGATAATATCAACATATAACAGATCACTGGAAAGCTATGGAATTTAGAAACAGAAATATTAAGGTTTTAAGATACAAAAAAAACTTTTGAAAACTGGGAAATGCATTAATTCGAATACGCATCTGGTTTCAAGTCACCTGGTGTTTTCAGATTGAATGTAATTTTTTTTTATTCTTCTATACAATTAAACTATGAGGCTGGAAACGAGTTCTGCACTTTTATGAAAACATTCTTCAACTTGGACCTGTCATTAGATATTTCGATAAATACATGCAGTGGAACAACTATAGATAGAGTATTTAGTCGTGAACTAAAATCTCTTTAATGTAAAAGTTATATATCCTACTTTAGTCATTACAGACCAATACTTCAGTAACTGATATATTGTTACTTCAGTAACAATACTTCAGTTACTGAAGTATTGGTCTGTAATGACTAAAGTAGGATATATAATTTTTAATAATAAAATAATTATTAATTATTAATAATAAAATAAAAACATTGTTATATTATTATCCATGAATTTTATTAATATCTGAAAATTAAAATGTTTTTAATGCCTGTCAATGACTCTTAAATGTAAAACACGTTAAATATGCTAGTGGCAGGACACATGTACCTGGTACAGAATTATTTTTTTATTCTATATGATCTTGTATTTTAAGAACGTCCAGGTGAATTGCTTGAAGTGCTTGTGTAACAGATTCAAGTAGTGCAGAATATGAGGAGATGATAATTACGCAAAATAGAAAAGCCGATGAACTGCATGAACTTCATGAATCTGTCGAGTAGTTCCATCTGGTACTCACTGCCCAAGATTCCAGCTGATTATAAATATGTTCAAAATTTTCACTAAATATTCTAATGCTTTTGTATTTATTGATCCACGGAGTCCTACAAAACAGTGGTATGTTTGGAATTAAGGATTTTTTCATGTAACTCCCGTGGAAGAATACAATGAGAGCTTTAACAGTACCAACAGCATTACAAACTTCAGTAACTGCGTTGAGAACATTGACTACTAGATTCAGTCTGTGAGAGGTGCAGTGAACAAAAGAGCTTTAGAGTACATTTTTCTAATTTTTGCTTGGACACCATTATCTTTTCCAGCCATAGTAGAGCATCCATCATAACCCTGACCCAATAATTTAAGATCAAATATTCAAGCTTTTACTTGTTTTGTTGGGGATTTTAGGAACGATCAATATAATGACCATTTTTCTCATTCCCCTGGAGGGTCATTATATAGAGCTTCGACTGCACTACATTTCGACAATTATAAAATTATCTTTTTCAAGTATGTGGTAAAATGACAGTTTTAACTTCATATTTTGTAGAACTTCATCCAGAAAGTATTTATATTATAAAAAAACATTTTAAAATTAAATAAAAATTGTATTGTTAATAAAACCTACTGTAATTGGTCACTTCTCAAATTGAATGTAGGTTTATATTTTAGGTCACTAATGTGTAACGTACAAGAACAAGGAAAGTGTCATTTCTTACATATATGTGACGCTGACCACAGTGACTGATAATGGAGTTGAGGAACAAATCGACCCAAAATCATGCTCACCAGTATTGCCACCAGTTAAATGGAAAATTTCACTTTCAGTACAGCACAAATCTGCTACGCAGTGCTATGTACAAAATTTTCAAAAGTTGCTATTTTGTGAAATTTTAAATAAAAAATTTGCTACAATTCTGAAATGAAATTAACCATTTTTTTATTTGCTAGTCCTCTTGTGAGAAAAAAAATTACATGAATTATATTAAAATTGAAAAATCTAGGGAAGGGGGTGCCACCCCTTACCGCAGGCACCCATGTATGGCATATAGATTCATGTATGCGTACATACACATGCACATCCGTATGCACACAGAATAATAAGAGAAAAAAAAATATACATACATTATTCTGTTATGGGCATTCTTCCAATAGGACAGCATCTTTGCCAATCGTAGTGCTCTCTCAGCTTGTGCACCACCCCATGCTTGAAGAATTCCTTCCTCCATTTTGGCAAGAAAATCTTTAGACAAAGGATTACCTACTCGTTTGTCTGGACCATCCTATTTGAATAATGTACTATATTATTTAAACTTACTAACATTAACCTATTAGCATTAAATCATTAAATAATATATATATATAAAATATAATACCAATGAATTAAAACTTGTAGAAATAGTGGGAAGATAAAATAAAACTGGATATGTCAAATGCACCAAAGCATGCAAAGCAGCAGCAAAGGATGCAAATGTATATATATCTATATTGTAATAAATATAACTTACACTAAAAGTCAAAAAGAAAAGATGGCCAAAATATGAATAAAAGAAATAATTAAAAGGTGGTGACCTGTAAAATAAAATAGATTACATGAAAATAAAGGTAATGGCAACTGACATCAGATAAGGGTGAGCAAATTTGGATATGGTTCAAAAAGGGGGAATAAAGCAAAAATGAAATTAAATCCGATATCAGCAAAGGTAAAAAGTTGTAGTCCCCTGATGAAATACTTGACCATGTATCAACTTTTACCTTTTCTGACATCGGATTGATTTAATTATTTAACTGCGGACATGCACTTGATATATGGTAAAGCCAATGGCAGTGCACTAGAGGCTGCATGTTTGTGCCAAGAAGCATTTCCCTGCTGAAGGCAGCCCAACAGAGCACATTCATCAGGGTACATCAATGCCTTAGAGAACATGGGTGCTTTGCACATGGAGTACAAGCAGGTAGGCTCAGAAGCATAACACCTGATGTTGAGGAAAGGGTGTTAGAAAGAACATCCTGTAACATGTAACATCTGTAAAATCCTGTGGCATTGAAACCAAAAATTAAAAATGTATTATCTTATGTTTAATAAAACCACCCTTAGCAAAGGATTCACAGCTATTCGTTAAACTAGTGCTCCCTTAGTCAGTGGCGGACCTTAACAGAAAATGTGCATTATCTCGAAAACGGTTCATTTACGGAACAATGTTTACTGAGACTTTTTTGCTTATTTTAGTTTGTACTTTTCACCTTTAAATTATTGACCATTTTTGAAACACCCTGTGTGTGTATATATATATACACCATGATTTCTTTTGTTCCTTTACTCTTTTCTATATATTTCTTTACTCTTTTTCTATATCCCTATTAATAAATATCTTATAATAGTTATTTTACCAGTTAATAAATATCTTATTGCGTTATTTTACCTTGTGTGGAAGACGATAAAACCAGCATCCACGTATGTGAACATCTTCATGAGGACCATTTCCTTGATGGTGATCAGAGCAACGTAATCCAGATTTTGCCTATTAAAAAAAAATAAAAAATTCATCACACAACAATTTATATACACACACACATGCACACACTCACGAGCTATTACAAGGGAAAAAAAAAAAAACATTGCAATGTACAGACACTAAATAAAAAATTAGTCACCTGTATAATTTTTAATTAATAATATGTTACCCCTTCTTAATGAATTCTCATTTTTGGTAGGGATTTGGCTAGATCCCTTAGATAGTATATATCAATTTCAGGCCATTCTGAAAATAATCAAGCCTGTAAATTCATTCATTCATTCATTCGAGAAAGAGAGAGAGAGAGAAGTTAGGTGTCAGGAAAAGTTCACATAAGAGCTGTGAAGGACAGAATCAACAAAACTGTAGCCCAGAATCAAAAGAACTGGAGAAAAATATCATCAGTTGCAAACTGAAGGAGAGAGAACTCAACATTAGCTGCACAAGATATGAAAGCAACTAGTAAAAGCAAGGAGGAACCATTAGATCTAGAAAGAATTAGAACAGTAACTGCATTTTATGCACTCTCACCTCTGAATTTTTTCAGTTGTATGGAGTTAAGTAGCAAGAAGTAAAAAATAATGTATATATTATGTATGTTATTGAGGATTGAGTAAAATGAACAAGGAAGATCTGTTCTCGGCTGTGGGTGAGACAGGAACCATGGACACAAATATAAAATCTCGGGGAATAACAGAAGACTGGATCTCATGAAGTTCACCTAGGCAGCAGGTTGTCAAACTGGAATAAATTGCATCCTGTGGTGGAGGCAGTGAGTCTGGTTAAATTTAAAGCAGAACTAGATGATGACCTCATGGAAATAGGAACAGTTTGAATATTCTGGTTTATTTGAATTTCTTTGCATTATTTGGCACTACAATAACTGCTATTTCCCCAAAATTGGCAGTAAAAGATAAAAATTCCTTTGTAATAGTCATAACTTGATAACATTTAGCATCAAAGATGCAAAGAAAACCAGCATATATGCAAAGAAAACCAGCATATATGCAAAGAAAAACAGCAAAGATTTCTTTACTTATGTAAACTCTAGAAGGAAAGGAATGAATCAGATTGGACTACTTAACATAGATGGGTTGACTATTGATGATCATGCTCAGGTAGCTGATAAACTGAATAAGTATTTGGCATCTAGATTCACACATGAGTTATTCAATGAGGGGGAGTACCAGAAGTTTATCAAACTCTAACAGGGAGCTAAGTGATTTTGAAATAACTGAGAGTAAAGTGGAGGAGAAATTGTTGAAGTTAAACATAAATAAGGCACCTGAGGGTAGATGGGATCTATCCAGTTATATTAAAGGAGGCAGCAAAGGAAGTAAGCAAACCCTTAGCCATAATTATGAGTGCTTCCTTGGACTCAGGGGAGGTCCCCCATGGACTGGAAGTGTATCACCAATTCACAAAGGGGGTTCAAAAGGTGACACAAGTAAATATATACCTATTAGTTTAACTTGTGTTCTGGAGAAAATAATGGAATCACTGGTTAAAGAGGCATTGCAGGATCATCTAAACAAGACTGCAGTAATAGTTAAGACAGCAGGGGTTTGTTAAAGGGCGGTCTTGTCTGACCAATTTGATTGGGTACTATGATGTGGTCACAAAGGAACTGAATGCCAAAAATAATTTTGATATCATATACTTGGATTTCAGGAAAGCTTTTGATACTGTTGCACATGGAAGACTGCTGTACAAACTGGAGAGATATGGCATTAAGGGTAAGTTGCTACAATGGATAAAGGGATGGTTGAGTGGGAGAAGACAGAGAGTGGTAATCTAATGAGAATGGACACTGCTCTTCATGGACAAATGTTATCAGTGGAGTTCCCCAGGGTTCAGTGTTGGCCCATTGTTGTTTTGAATATTTATCAATGATATTGATGAAGGTATATCAGGTTTAATGTCCAAGTTTTCAGATGATGCAAAGGTTGGCAGGGTTGTTAAAGACAGTATGCTACTCCAACTGGATCTAGATAAGTTGGGGGCAGGTGCCTCCGTAGCCAGGTGGGAAGGAGCAGCAGTCCGTAGCACACGCTTCTTGATTAGACCGGGGTTCGAGCCCGTCACCACCAAATACGGAGGATTTTTTTTGTTTTTTGTTTTGTTTTGGTTTTATTGGCGCATTAGCTACTAAGGCTATAATGCGCCAAGACCATGTCATTTATAAAATAATTTAAACTTTCAGTGACCTAATTAGTTAGGTCACTATGTCAAGAAGTATAAGAAAAATGTAAATTTTATAAACGAGTAAAAATATTTATTGACTTTAGAAATCTAAAAATAGCAGACACATTGTCATTGTCGGATAAAATCTGACTGAGTGTATATGGCTCAGTCAGATGATTAAAAGCGGTAAGACGGATACTGCTAAAAACTGGACATTCGATTAAAATGTGTCTAATTGATAAAACTGTGCCACAAGACTCACACATAGGAGGGTCATCAGCCCTCAGCAAAAATGAATGAGTTAAATGACTGTGTCCTATGCGGGTCTGGGCAAGAACAACTTCCTCCTTACGATTCCTGCGCAGACTAGACTGCCACGGTTCAATTACAGGCTTTATACGATATAGTTTATTTCCAGTCTGTCTATTCCACGAGTCCTGCCATTGGGAGTGTATTTTCTCGAGTATTCTTTGCCTGTAGTCTGTATAGGGGACTGACAGGCAGCGATTATTTCTGGGAATTGCTGATTTGGCTGCGGTATCAGCCAAATCATTTCCCTTAATCCCAATGTGGCTAGGAATCCAGCAAAAGCGGATATCATATTCACGTTCACGGAGGAAGTGAATCTTCTGCTGAATGCTAGACAGAACTGGATGAGAATTAAATCTCACGGTTATTAAAGCCTGTAACACACTAAGAGAATCAGAATATAAAATGAACCGTTGGTTTTGGCATTTACTGATGTGATCCAAAGCTAACTCAATAGCGTGCAGCTCTGCAGTAAATATACTGCATTCAGAGGGAATCTGCTCCGATGTAGTGGTGTCCCTAAAGACAGCAGCAGATCCCACATATGATTCTGACTTCGAACCGTCTGTGTAAACTGGCGCGAAGTCAGAATGTTCAGCTCCGTGTGCTGAATAAAGCTGCAGGTAGACCGATGATGGAGTGTCCGACTTTCCCCAATTTTTAAGGGACAAGTCACATATTGGAATACGAGCATGCCAGGGTGGAAGGGGTTGCTTCGGTGTTTGGGCAACGTTGTCTACCTTGATATCAAGTTCTATGAGTAGCTCTTGGAGACGAATACCAAAAGGACGATTAGCAGTCTTATGGGTATTGTACAAATTTTCCCATCATGGCTCAAAAACGGATAGCCACGTAGGATGGTCTGGCAGGGATTTCAGTTTAAAAGCGTAGTTTAGACACAACTGCTTACGTCGAAGCGATAACGGTGGTTCGTTTGCTTCGACGTATAAACTCTGGACAGGAGATGTTCTATATGCTCCAGTAGCGATACGAAGGGCCTGGTGATGGACAGGATCCAGCCATCGAAGGGCACTGTCTCTGGCTGAAGAATATACCTGGGACCCATAATCAAGTTTGGATCGCACAAGTGCACGGTAAAGCCGAAGAAGCGTGCATCGGTCCGCTCCCCAAGATGTAGAGGAGAGCGAGCGGAGAATATTAATCCCGCGTGTGCACTTTGTGCGAAGTTGACGGATGTGGTGCAGAAAGGTCAACTTTTTATCAAATACGAGTCCCAAGAATTTTGTGTCCGCTGCTACTGGAATAGCATTTTGTCCGAGCATTAATTCAGGTTCAGGATGAAGATTACGCTTACGACAAAAATGTACGCAAACGGTCTTCTCCGGCGAGAACCTGAAGCCATTTGCAAGTGCCCAGGAGTTGAGGCGGTCAATGGCTTTCTGCAGTTGTCTTTCAATAACCCTCATGTTGCATGACTGACAAAAAATGCTAAAGTCATCAACATAGAGGGCACTGTTTACAGTTGGAGGAAGTTGTTCTGTGATGGAATTTATTTTGATGGCGAAAAGCGTGACACTTAATACTGATCCTTGTGGTACTCCCTCCTCTTGGCTAAAGGAGTGAGAGAGTGAGGATCCCACACGAACTTGGAAAGATCGATTGGCTAAAAAGTTTTGAATAAACACGGGGAGATGCCCTCTAAGGCCTAGGCTGTGCAAATCTTTTAAGATGCCAAATCTCCAAGTTGTGTCATACGCTTTCTCCATGTCAAAGAACACCGACACCAAGTGTTCACGTTTTAGGAAAGCATCCCGGATGGATGTTTCCAGTCTAATAAGATGGTCCAAAGTGGACCGGTTCCTTCGGAAGCCGCACTGGATGTTGGAGAGAAGGTCATTGGTTTCTAAATACCAGATTAAACGAGAATTCACCATTCTCTCCAGGATTTTGCACAAACAGCTAGTCAGAGCAATGGGACGATAATTGGTGGTAACTTTTGGATCCTTTCCTGGCTTAGCGAAGGCAAGAACGGTTGCCTTGCGCCAGGAATCCGGAAACTGCCCTTTGGTAAAGATTCTGTTATACAGAAAGAGCAGATAATCCATAGATTTTGGTGAAACATGTTTAATCATATCATAATGGATGCCATCTGGTCCAACAGCACTTGCTTTGGAAAGAGTGAGGGCTCTTTTCAGTTCATGTATAGTGAATTCCCTGTTGTAGGGACAGTCGCTCTTACACTTAAAATTAAGTGCCTGTTTTTCTATTTTTTGTTTCAGGACCAGGAACTCTGGGGAATAAGAAGATGTTGCACAGATTTTAGAGAATGTTTCCCCAAGAGAGTTGGCTATTGCAGTTGGATCTGCAATAGCGCATCCATTATAATCTATGATTGAAGTAGGGTGGGATGTATGTTTTCCCTTCATTTTCCGGATTTTATCCCAGACTACCTTAGAGTTGGTAGACTGGGTAATAGATGATGTAAAACGGATCCACGATTCCCTTTGACTCTGACGGCGGATGTAGCGTGCTTTGGCTCGTGCACGTTTAAACGCTATAAGGTTGTTCGTGGTAGGATATCGGCGGAATATCCCCCACACTTTGTTTTGAGCCTTTTTTGCTGCTGTGCATTGGGAATTCCACCAAGGTTTGGGAAATGGTGGAAACCGGGTAGATGTTTTTGGAACAGTATTCGCAGCTGCTTGGACGATAATTTCTGTGATGTACGTTACTGCATCATTGATCGGCTCCTGACTGACCGTACTGAGTTCAAAATTTGCCTGATGTTGGAAGGCAGTCCAGTCAGCCTGATCAATCTTCCACTGTGGTAACCTGAAGGGAAGACATGGTCTCCCGCTGTGTAACAAGGTTATCACAGGGAAGTGATCACTTCCAAATGGATTCTCCTCCACTTCCCAAGTGAGTGAAGGGAGTAGAGAAGGGGAGCAGATAGAGAGATCAATGGCAGAAAAGGTACGGGTAGGCATGTGGAAGAAGGTGTTTGTTCCAGTATTTAGAAAGGAAAGGTCATTGTCATTGAGCATACGCTCTATGACCCGTCCCCTTCCATTGATGTTAGCACTACCCCACAGGGTGTTATGTCCGTTAAAATCCCCGAGAAGTAAGAAAGGGGGAGGCAACTGCGATACAAGATCATCAAGGTCTTCCTGGAAGATGTCAGTCCCAGGTGGCAAATAAATAGAGCACACAGTTAATAAAAATCCCACTGTCAGGCGAATTGCAACAGCCTCAATGCTGGTTGTAATTAGCAAGGGCTGAACTGGGGTCTGATTACCCACAAGGATAGCCACTCCTCCATGAGCAGGACCATCCGCAATTCTATCCTTACGAAAGATTGTGATGTTATGCAATGTGGGATCATCATTTGCCTTTAGATAAGTCTCCTGCAAGCAAAAGCAAACTGGCTCGTGCTTTTGCAGGAGGGCCTTGATGTCATCAGTATTTCGCCGGAATCCACGACAATTCCATTGTAGGAATTTAGCCATTACTTTGGCTTGGTGGGTCCATCAGGCGGCTTCCGAGGTGCTGAGGGCTTACTTTTGTCAGTCTTGGATTTATCTTTTTTGGGGAAGAATGGACGCTGTCCCGTGTCCATTTCTTCCTCCGCAAAGAGTTCCAAGACAGATTCATCCTGTACCTCCTTGTTCTCTACATCCATTGTTTCTGTTCTTACTGCAGGCTCTTTACCACTTGGTTTTGGTAGTGGTGGAGCACTAGGAGGTACGGATATAGGAGTGGCAACTGACTGTGTTTTTTTGGTGGGCTTTTGAGAACTCAATAAATAGCGTGCAATCGGGGTGAATGACTCTTTTGGTGGAATAGTCATCTCAGTTTGTGTCCCGATAGTGCACTTAGCAGAAACCTTCTGGGCGTATGAAGGTTTCCCGCTATTTACTGGTTGGATACGTTTTCTGGCCTCTGGGTAGGAGATATTCAGCTCTGTTTTCAGTTTTTGTATTTCTTTTTCATCCTTCCACCGCTGGCATGCTCTGGAGTAGGCAGGATGATCTTGTTGACAATTTACACAGATCGGTTTAGAAGCTGAACATTCCTTGCTCTCGTGGTCTTTCGCACCACATCGAGCACAGGCAGGGTTACCACGACAAGATGTTTGTGAGTGGCCGTATTTTTGGCATCTAAAGCACCGCAGTGGGTTTGGGATATAAATCCTCACTGGGCAGTTTAGATAGCCTGCCTTGATGGAACTTGGAGGCCGTGGGGTGTTAAACGTTAGGATGAGAACTCGGGTAGGGACGAGATTCCCATCCTTTCTCATTGATATCCTTTTGACAGCTGTCACTCCTTGGTCTTTTAATTCAGAGCAGATCTCTTCTTCAGAAACATTAAGAAGGTCCCACTCTGAAATGACGCCTCTTGAAGAGTTCAAAGTTTTGTGGGGGGTTACAATGATAGGTATTCCCCCTATTGATGTGGCGTTCAGGATTTTTTCCGCCTGTTTAATATTTGTAGCTTCGACCAAAAGGTCGCCAGAACGCAGTCGTTTAACAGATTTGGGTGAACCAGCCAACCCTTCTAATCCTTTCTGGATGAAGAAGGGTGACATCTTTCCAATGGACTGCTCTCCGGTGGAATGGAGAATGAGGAAAAGCGGTGTCACTGATGGTGGAAGTTTATCCTCAGTTCTGGCTCGTTTTGCAGAGGTGTTATCTGCGTCATCATCTCGATTAGGTAGGGGCCTTGTTGGGGCCCCAGAAGAAGGATTTAAATTACTCATAGGAGTAAAGAAAAAATGTCTGATGCCTAAGTACCTCACCCACCACGGAGCCCTACGAGGGGGCGCCCACTCGTGAACTAGCAGGTACTGCGTACACGAATGGGACGCCGAGTTCGCTTAGAACACCATACCCACGTTACCAATAAGTCTTTATCCCGTCCCAGGACCATAGGGAGGGAGACTTATTGGAACGCAGTTGACCCTAGCAGTATAATACCACCCGCCGATTGATCCCAGTCGAGCCGGTCCGGGACCACCCGTCTCGTCGAAGCAGGGGCCAAAGTGGTGTATTAAGGCTGGGCCCCTCAACCACCAGGATCCCCCTTTCCGCTTCCACGGGTCGCGGCGCACGGCTGCACACGCCGGATTCCAAAGATGTAACCCTGGAACCAAGGTATGGGCGTTGGATCCCAGTGATGCTAATCTGGAAAACCAGCAGCATCACTGGGAGGTCCCCTCACCACGTACAGGTGCCCACGTCGAGGGGCCAAATACGGAGGATGCGGAAAGGTCAGGGAATGACCACCGCATATCCCAGAGCAACATGGCCTTAGTTGCTAATGCTCCCAAAAAAAAATAACCAAAAAATAACCAGATAAGTCGGGCAAATGGGCTGAGAAGTGGCAACTGAAGTTTAATATTGACAAATGCAAAGTACTGCATATCGGTAGAAATAACCGAAGAGAAACCTACCAACTGTGTGGTACTACACTCAGGGAAGTGGAAGGTGAAAAAGACCTGGGGGTAATTGTGCAGTCGAATATGAAGTTTGCTGAGCAGTGCAGATGGGCTGCCAGGGCAGGTCATGGAGTCTTGTCAATGATATATAGGAATTTTGCTAGCAGGGACAGGGAGGTGATTATCCCATTATACAAGGCAATGGTCAGGCCACACCTAGAGTACCTGTACAGTTCTGTAGGCCTCATTTTAGGAAGGATGTAGAGTTGCTAGAACAAGTACAAAGGCACGATATGGCCTTAGCAGCCCTTGTGCCATTAAACAACAAACCAACAACAACAACAACAAGAGGAAAGAAGAGCAACAAGATTGGTGAGGGGAAACAAAGGGGTGCTCTTACCAAGAAAGGCTTAAGTTCTGCAAATTGCAGCGCCTGGAGAGTAGGCACCTGCGAGGTGATCTGATTGAGGTGTATAAGGCCTTGAATGGTTTGAGCAAGCTGAATGCTGATGGGATTCTTCCTCTTGCTCAGATTAAGAATCTGAGGGGGACACAGATTCAAATTGAGGAAAGACAGTTGTAGAATAGATGTGCGGAAATTTGACTTTAGCCAGTGGGTAGTTGATTGGTGGAACAGACTTCCATCTTTTGTTGTGGAAGTTGATAGCCTAAATAAATTTAAGGCTGAGCTGGACAGGCATTTGGAATGAATGAAGGGGTGAAATGGGAGGGTTTTTTTTTTTTTTTTTTGGCTGATGCTGCATAAGCTTGCTTTCTTGCATCGTATGCCTCTACTAATGCTAATCAGCAGCTTAGCATTAGTAAAACTGACAAAAAAAAAAAACAATTGGGAGAAAGATTTATGTATATTTATGAGGGATAGATCAAGTGGAAAATTATTCCATATTTTTTAATGGAGAGGAGGAACAGAAAAAAAACAAATAAAAGTTGTAGAGAATTTGGCGCAAAAATATAGTTACACCTAAACAAAGGTTACGTAAGTTGAGAGAGAAGGAAAATTTAAGTTGTAGACTAAATAATCAAAAATTGGAACATGTTAGTAAATTGGTGCATTGATAAACAGTCTAACTCTTTATCAAAATGGTTTCTGAACAGTTATGTACATGATATGGAGTGAATTTTTTTAAAAATTGAAAAACTATATAGATAAATGCTTTTAATATTAATTTTTTTTTTCCCTATTCTGGTGTTATAGCCAAATATTAGAATAGGATTACTGTCCAAATAAAATCAAAAATTTCATTAAAAACCCAAAAAATTATAAAAAATTGTATGAAAACTCATCATTACTTATTTCTGTTTTTGCAAAGGTGCAAAGAAGTCATAGGCTTTTTCTGCACCAGCAAATAATAATAAAAATCCCTTCTTATGTGTTTCACACCTCACACAGGTGCTGATCCAGTTGACCAATGAATTTTTCCAAGATGTCAACCTCAAATACTTATGGTGTTAATTCACAAGAAAAGACTGAATATATAACCTCTTCCCCCTTAATTTGAATCATGTCCCCTAGTTCTAGTATTATTTATAATCATGAAAAATTCACCTTGATTTGCTTTATTATCCCCTCTCAGAGCCTTACTGTAGTTACCAGACAACTTACCCTAGGAAATTATGTCCTCAGAATGACCCCCCCCTCAGAAAGGTGACTCACAAGAACTGCTAATCATCGTGTGCTTGAGACTAATCTTTCAGGTCAATATTCTATACATTGCATAATGAGCTCTCTTGTTTTTTAAAGGATCAACAATGACATATCCCCTTACCACTACTATGGCTGCATTAATATGGACATAAGTGGTGTAAGTAGGGTATAATACAGAAAAAAATAAAATAAAAAAATAAATGATAATCATAATCTCTCAAAATGGTCAGTTGCCTTGATAATGCACTGTTTTCAAAGACATTTGTTTGAAACTAGTGGGTAGCTGATATATTAACTTTTTGGAAATGGCCTTACATTGTCAAAAGGTTAATGTTCAATTTAGTCATTGTCTTATCTTTTAAATAAACAGCAAATTAATCTTTCAGAACAAATGATATCACAATAACGATATAATTTGCCTGAAAGTTGTGCAAAACTCATTGCAAAGAAAGTCTGTTCTACTGTCATCATTAAGGCCATTGCCTTAATGATGAGAGAGAGAGAGAGAGAGAGAGAGAGAGAGAGAGAGAGAAGAAAATGCAGTGAAATGTCAGTATAACAAAGTTTTGGTGGTAACCAAGTTATGTTATGTTATTTGGTTTTTAGGAGCATTAGCAACTAAGGCCATATTGCTCTGGGGATATGCGGTGGTCATTCCCTGACCTGCCCGCATCCTCCGTATTTGGTGGTCACGGGCTCGAACCCCGGTCTAATCAAGAAGCGTGTGCTTTGCACTGCTGCTCCTGCTCACCTGACTACGGAGGCGCCCGGTGGTAACCAAAATATGTTCATTATAGTATAGGTATGTATATTCGTGTCGGACGGCACCTGGGATTTCTCCCATCTCCGCATCATTATAGTATACTGAAATTTTGTTATAGTGAAACAATAAAAATGTCAGAGCAATAGTTACACATTACAAAACAATGTATAATTAAAGACACCACAAACCAGTGCTCACTTTCTTAAAAAAATTTAATAATTTTTTCTGTACTGTCTGTTTCAACAAGGATTTTTTTTATAAATTTTTGAACAATACTGAAACTCTCCACACACTGGGTGGAATGTCTTTCTATATCATTAAGAAATGGTGAAGACTTCAACACTGTACTGGCTGCTTCTGAGAAAGTAACTGTAACATCATTGCCACAACTGTCTTTTCTTTCCTCACTGTCCTTAGCAGCATTTCCAACTGTACATTTCATTAGATCTTTTTTTTTTTTTTTTTATGCCAGCCTTGACACTTTGCCATTAGATGACTCAGCGGTGTATAGGGGAAACCCTGGTTACGGCTTTTACATACAAGAATATTTTGTCCTGTGCCACAGAATTTTCTAAATCTGTACAACCAACCTGTACTAGCCTAACTAGTTAGTTCAGTTAAATTCAGCCTAACTGAACTTTTTTCATTCCTCTGTCAATCTATTCTGTAATTTTTAGGCACATTTTCATATATATATATATATAGACAGAAGCATGGAAAGAAGTGAAAGAATAACAAGAGACAGACAGACAGATGGGTGAAGAAAGGAAAAAATTAGTTAAGAACTTATTAGGTGAAGAAACAGTAGTGAACAAGAAAGATAATGGGGAAAGCAATGTAGATTAGTGGAGTAGTTATCAGGAGAGAGAGTAAGAAAAATAGAAGGAAGATAAAGAGGAATAGCAAGGAGACAAGAGAGAAAAGATTGAGTGAGAGAATGGTACATAATAAAACATCATAAAAAATGTAATACTAAATGATACACTATATAAAGAAGAGTGGATATTGTTTCACAATGTACAATACAGTGTCTTGACACAGATTGCACATTGGGTAACAATATTCACTCTTCTTTATTATTTAGTATTACATTTTTTTTATGATGTTGTTTTATTACATGTACCATTCTCACTCCATCTCTTCCCTTGTATTCTTGCTATTTCTCTATCTTCTGTTTTTCTTATTTGCTCCGGGGCTCACATCTGGTGAGTATGGGCTTGGCAAACCCAGGGTCCTGAGCTGGATATCATCATTCTTCTCTTTCTTGGTGATTCCTTTCTACTTCTCTCTCTCTCTCTCTTTCTCAGGATAACTCGGGGAATTTTTTTTTTTGGCTGGTGCAGCATAAGCCTCAGGCTTCCTTGTACCATATGGCTAATAATAATAATAATAACAACATCCCTTTCCCAATTATCTTTCTCTTTCACTACTGTTTCTCCACCTGAATTCTTAAGTAATTTTTCCCTTTCTTCATTCATCTCTCTCTTTTGTTATTCTTTCACTTTTCTCCACTCTTATCTATCTTCTCTCCTCTGTCCTTAAAACTATACATACAGTAAACCCTCACTAATACGGTTATAGTTAATCCAGATGTCAGATAATCCAGATCAAAATATGAAAAGTTCTGTTCACAGTTGAGTACTTTGAAAGACATGGGATTTAGGAAGGCAAATAGTAACTCTCACTGCACGCTGATTGACTGCACAGAGAGAGACAGAACATACATTACATTGTCTTGCATGTTGTTCAGTATTGTTGTTGACTCTGAGTCAGAAGGATGTTATTGCTTATATCGCTTCATTTGCATACTTCTTTATACGTATATACACATGTACATAAGTTAACATATTTTATATAATTATAGGTTCTAAAGAATTAAAAAGTGAAATAAAAAGAAAACACTTTAGAGAAAACACTATCATTAACTTGAAAATGGTGTTCCTGGAAAAAAAAATTGCTGAAGAATTTGGTATTGGCCAACAGGCTGTGTCAGATATTAATAAACAAAAAAGAATCTATAAAGACATTTCCTTTAAAATTCGATGTGGGGAGTGACGAAAACAGCCTATCAAATAGACAGACTTTTAAAAAGCCAAAAGAAGTGTTGCTGGAAGAAGCTGTATTTAAGTGGTATTCCTGTCCACAGAACGATCAAGTGGCATTGGCGTGCGACGTCAGTGCCACCCGATAAATGTAAATAAAGACAATACATTTATCCATATATCGATGGACAAATGTATTGTCTTTTTATAGTTTTTAAATAAAGGCTATGCAGTGATTTTTTTAAAATTTATTTTCATCAGCACTACCTATATCAT
This sequence comes from Mastigoproctus giganteus, assembly GCF_048544385.1. Lineage (NCBI taxonomy): Eukaryota > Metazoa > Arthropoda > Arachnida > Uropygi > Thelyphonidae > Mastigoproctus > Mastigoproctus giganteus. The sequence continues at coordinate 227,110,616 of NC_143580.1, forward strand.
TAAATTTTCCATTTATTCGTTTTTTTTTTGTCTTTTAGGGCTATCTTTTGCTTCACTAATCTGGATAACCTCTCCCACCCATTTATTCCGGATTAGCGAGGGTTTACTGTATGTATATATACATGCATAAGTGCCTACTGTTTTTGCCATTTCTGTCTGTCCACATGTAATAACTCTACTCCCAGTGGACAGTTTCACAAAATTTTATTTTTAGTACTTTTAGAAAGATTTGTCAAGCCATCAAAAATTTTGTTAAAATCAGAAATCTGGCAATTATTATTTATTTTTTTTTTCATATGGTTTATATAGAAAAATGAAATTCATAGATTAAATATGGTTTTAATGCAGTTTTGTTAGCTTTACACAGTACATACATGTTTGAGTGCATGAAAAGAGAGAGAGAGAGAGAGAAAAGGACCTAAAAAAAGTATATGGAAGAAGAGTAATAAATATGATTGTTTGATTAATTTTGTGTTTAATAGCACATTGGCAGCATAGATCATAATGTGGCAAGTCAAAATAAAAAAAAAAGGACTAAGAGCATTCTAGGGTAAAGGCCTCAAACTACATAGTTTACTGACATATATGGGTTAGTGCAATCACATCAGTTTTGTATGTAGCAAACTACCCAAAGTATGTAAATGGCATCGTTTTAATTATATCTTATATTGTGAATACCTTCACAATGAGTTGCCATGATATTGCACTACCTCAAATAAGTAATGCTTCACCAACAGAGAAGACTACTGTTACTTATTCTCGGCAGATACCACCACCCAGATGGCACTATTTGCAAAAGGGTTATGGGATAAAAACTGTGTTATCCACATCTCTGTCCCTACTAGGCTTAAGAAAACAAAAAAGGGTAGAGGAAAGTGATAGTGAAAGCAAAGAGAGGAAGAAGAAGAAATGTCATCAAAAGAGGAAAGGGACAGTTACTCCTCACACAGATCCCTTGAATAGGCGAAGCTTCCCCATTAGGGAAGCCTGTTGTTACCTATTCTCAGTAACTCGGGCAGCATCAAGCTCTCCCAGACGGAACTGTTTCAAGGCTTTTCAGCTTCTCTTTGGTGGGTGGGTAGGTACCCAGGTGTTGCAATGATACGAGTTGCCATGATATTGCATTACCAGTAATGCTTCACCAATGAAGAAGACTACTGTTACTTATTCTCGGCAAATACCACCACCCGGACGGCACTGTTTCAAGAATTTTTTTGCTTCTCTTTGGTGGGTGGGTAGGTACTCTGGTGTTGCAATCGTGACAACTCAGTTATGAAGTATAACTCCATAATAAGAGAGAGGTCTGACGGTGTGCAGTAATTTAGACTAAGAGAATTCTATGGTAAAGGCCTCAAGCTACATGGGAGTTTACTGACGTACAGTTTAGTGCAACTGTATCATTTTTGTACATAGCAAACTACACAAAGTATGGAAATGGCATCGGTTTAATTATATCTCATACTGTGAATACCTTCACGAGTGGTGCGTCCGTAGCCAAGAGGGCAGGAGCAGCAGTGCGTAGCACATGCCTCTTGATTAGGCCGGGGTTCGAGTTCGTGCCCACCAAATACGGAGGATGCGGAAAGGTCAGGGAATGACCACCGCATATCCCTGGAGCAATATGGCCTTAGTTACTAATGCTCCTAAAAACTAAATAACAACAAATAACAATCACGAGTTGCAGTGATATTGCACTACCTTGAATAAGTAACATGGCAACTTGTTGTGAAGGTATTCACAATATGAAATATAATTAAAATGCCATTTACCTACATTTGCTACGCAAAAAAATGATGTGATTGCACTAACCCCCCACGTAGCTTGAGGCCTTTGCCGTAGAATGCTCTTAGTCTAAATTACTGCATACCATGAGGCATCTTTCATACTGCAGAGTTATACTTCATAACTGAGTTGTCACAATTTCAACACCAGGGTATCTGCCCACCCACTGAAGAGAGGCTAAAAAGTCTTGAAACAGTGCTGTATGAGTGGTGGTGTCCACTGAGAATAAATAACAGTAGTCTTCTTCATTGGTGATGTGTTATTTATTCCAGGTAGTACAATATCATGGCAACTTATTGTGAGGGTATTAACAATGTGAGATATAATTAAAGCAATGCCATTTACCTACCTTGGGTAGTTTGCTATATATAAAAATGATGTGATTGCACTAACTTGTATGCCTACAAAGAGGCTAATAATAAATATGAAAAGAGAAGGGAGCAGATTTCACTCCGAAAGAAACAAACAGCATCATCATAACTTTCAATAACTGTATTTTTTGCAATGTCAAGTAAACATATTTTACTACCGGTAAAGCAAATTTAAAAATATTTTTTTAAAGACATATAGGGTGTTAGCAAGCACTGAGAGAGTTTTTTCAGATGATAAATATGCAAAAAAAAAAAAGGGGTTTTTACCCATGACGAAAGTTTAAAAAAAATTAAAATAAATGCATAAATTCTGAAAATTCAAAATTACAATATTTGAAGTAGAAATTTAAAAGTGGCAAAGTAAATTTAGTTGAAATGTGTATTTAAAAGTATATCTGATAAAGTATCTTACCTTAAAATTTTTAGAATTTTAATATAAAGTATATCTGATAAAGTATCTTACCTTAAAATTTTTAGAATTTTCACCTAAAATAACTTTCCACTGACTATCTTCTTCCTCTTTCTTATTCCTAGGACTCTTTGCCTTTTTCCATAGTTCATCAAGTTCAGTGCTCTCATGAGAAGTTTGTTTAACAACTGATGGATATGAAATCAGCTCTAACAAGGCACTAAAATATTTTTTATGTAAGCCAACTGGATATAGTTTCTATTACAAATGCATTACATAAAATACATAGTTAAAACAGTACGTAAGCTTACTACTGCAACCAACTTCATATAATAATTCTTCATATAAAGCAAAAAAAAAAAAAATTTAAAGCATCCATCCATCATCCTTTCTAAATCTTCACTGAAATCATATGCTCTGATCTTAGTGAATATCAAAGTTTTTTTAGAACTTCCACACTCTTCAAATAAATATTACTCTCTCTCTCTCTCCTAAACATGCACACACTTACCAAAGCAAAAGACTCATAACACAATTTACAATGGAATACACGTGCATTACAAAATGCCAAAAAAATTTTCTTCATGTCCTGCATGATATGCATTCTGCCAAAAATATTCCAAACAACAAACAATCATTGGTGCATTTTCAAAATATATTCTGTATTTAAGAAATACATATAAATCATCAGGCAAGTTTTAATAAATTTTAAATCAATTCCAAAGAAACAAAAACAATGTATTTTCTTGAAAGCAAATTTGGCAGGTTCAGGAAGAAATTCTTTTTCCTCTTCTTCAAGTATGGGTAACAACAATAATTGCATTCATAAAAAATGCAACAAAGAAACTAAATCTTGTTTAGTTTCTTTGTTGTAACATGCAAAGTAATGGTACTAGTTCATTACTGTTTAAATTAATTTGATGAATAAATAAATTCGTTATGTTCAAGATGCTGTTGGGTTTTAGGAGCATTGCCAACTAAGGCCATGTTGCTGCGTGTATATTGTCTGTAAGCAAATTCAAATCAACTCTGTGGTACTACACTGACAGTGGTAGAGAACGAAAAAGACCTGGGGGTAATTGTGCAGGCAGATATGAAGTTTTCTGAGCAGTGCAGATGGTCTGCAAGAGAATCTCATAGTGTCTTGTCAATGATATACAGGAATTTTTCTAGCAGGGATAAGGAGGTGATTATCCCCTTGTATAAGGCAATGATCAGGCCACACCTTGAGTACTGTATACAGGTCTGGAGGCCTCATTTTAAGAAGGATGTAAAGCTGTTGGAACAAGTACAGAGAAGGGCAACAAGATTAGTGAAGAAACAACGGGTTGCTCTTACGAAGAAAGGCTTAAATTTTGTAAATTACAGTGTCTGAAGACTAGGCACCTGCGAGGTGATATGACTGAGGTGTATAAAGTCTTGAATGGTTTGAGCATGCTCAATGCTGATGGGATTCTTCCTCTTGCTCAGAATAATCACCTGAGAGGGCATAAATTCAAATTGAGGAAAGACAGATGTAAGATAGATGTGCGGAAGTTTGCCTTTAGCCAGCGGGTAGTTGGTTGGTGGAACAGACTTCCATCCTTTGTTGTGGAAGTTGATAGCCTAAATAAATTTAAGCTGAGCTGGACAGGTATTTGGAACGAATGGAGGGGTGAAATGGGAGCGTTTTTTTTTTTTTTTTTTTTTTTGTTTAAGATGCAGAGTATAAAAATGAAGATGCATTCTAGAAGAAAAAAAATTTTAACTCTAAAACCTAATTACATTTATAAGTTAATTTTAAAACAAATAAAATTAACTTATAAATGCAATATTTTTACACCTGTTGAGCAGGATATACAGGGTGTCTGCATAAGAATGGCCTGATTTCAAGCTTTAATAAATTCAGAAAAAAATATGAAAGACAATTATAAATTAATTACTGAATGAATAATGTCATGAAGTTTCAAAACTCGCTCAATAAATTTTCATATTTGATCAGTTCACTTAGTCAGTCATAAAATGTTCAAATGGTTTGTTGTTGTTATTTGGTTTTTAGGGGCATTAGCAACTAAGGCCATATTGCTCCAGGGATATGCGGTGGTCATTCCCTGACCTTTCCGCATCCTCCGTATTTGGTAGTGACGGGCTCAAACCCCAGTCTAATCAAGAAGCGTGTGCTACGCACTGCTGCTCCTTCCCAGCTGGCTACGGAGGCACCCTTGTTGTTCAAATGGAATTTCTTCTCTTTCCATATTTTGTAATTAAAAGTTGGAAAATCTGGTACAACAGTTCAAAATACAATGCCCTTAACATAAATGCCACAAGCCAAGTGAAATAATATTAGGTGAGCATGCTGGCCAAAATGGGTCTGTTCCTACCTATCCAGTGGCTCGGAAAATTTTCAACAGGGAGTGCCTGAACAGAATGACTCCTAGTATGTTGTCAGCTGGGAGAAGTGCCTGCGCCATGCTGAAAGAGTATAGTCAGTTTTGAATCTTGAAGTCTTTTTTAGACTTCAAGCTAAGGGATCATATAAAGCTCTAACAGAACCCAATAGACTGTCAGTGATTGACTTCTCGATGAATAATACTGTAACAGAAATGGTGGCACCACACATCCACTTTTGGACTGCTATTAACATGTTCCTTTATTGCTCAAGGATTTTCTAAACACTAAATATTACTGACTTTACCTGATATGTGAAATGTTGACTTGCTTGTGAAGCATACATGTTATAGATAATGCAATGCAGCATTCAGCAAGCAAAGCTTTCTCAGTGTGGATAATATGCTGGGTCCAAACTATGGAAAAGCTGCAGTTTTTATGCATATAAAAACTGCAGCATTTGATTTTGCATCTTATACAGTTGTTTTTAGAGACACTTCTAAAAACAACTGTATAAGATTTAAATCTTATACAGTTGATTTTAGAAGTGTTCATATGAAGCTCATCTCACTGAAAAATATTGTTTGGATTTCTGTTAAGGCACTTGGAAATCCAGAACTGCATTTTTTGTTTACTGTCTGATTTCCAGAAATGCTTATAGCCCAAAATCTTATCATTTTTATAATTAGACAGTGACTTTTTCACATTTGTTTGTGTGACACTCTTAAAACATGGAAAAATACACCCCAAGACAGAATCCCAAGTGATAAGCACTCACGAATTACCAGTTGAGAAAGGCTGATCTAGATAACAACACACAAAATTAATATAACTGTTATATAAAATGTTACATAATAAAACTGTCTTTATACTTTGCTTTTGTAATTGTTATATTACATTATTAGAAGAAATGCTGCTGAGAGAGAGACACCCTATTTTCACAACATAATTTAATCCTTGTCAGCACACTAAGTATTTCCTAAGATTAAATTTTATTCAAAGGAAAAATAGTGTGTTAAAGAAAAATTAACAGTAATTTTAATGCTTATTAATAATTAAGTATAAACTATAAAAGCAAATGCTGTCCAAACATGTTATACAACTAAATATATACTTACTTTAAAGGAAAGTCATTTTCTGTATTACTGTTTTCCGCCTCCTCTTTCCCTGGAACAAGGTAGCCCCAACCATGTGTACTATTGTAATGTAATGGATAGTTATACCATGTAAGGCGCATAAGTTTGGGAACCGATCGCATCTAAAGAAAAAAAGCTTTGTATTAGTTTTATGAAAGCAACATTAAATTACAAAGCTATTAAAATATATATAGAATCAATAAAATGTACTTTATACTAAATTAAGAACTCTACAAAAAAATAATTATATGAACAACAGCAAAATCTATTTTCAAACATGCTACATTCACTAGTACTTTATAATAAGGATAAATAAACAAAACTATAATATGTGATGTGTGAAAGGAATAACATGGGATATACTTGTACTAAATTATTTTTGAAATGAAAGAAATTTAAACCATGTTTGCAATAAACTTAAGTAACTGAACACTGAATTCTAATTAAAGAATTTCAATTTAAAATCTTAAAAAACCAACATTAGTACATCGTACTGCTTAAATTAACTTGCAAGCTACTCTGATTTTTCTCAGGGCAACCATCATCAGGTCCTATTGATAGAAGAGAAAGAGAAGAAAACCAAAAACTAACTGAAGTTCCAATATTATAAATAAACAACAACAAATATAATTAAATTAATTAATCAACTCTATCACATCCCAAGTTGGAAGAGACATCAAGAGAGGCAGGGAAGTGGGAGGCAAGGTAATTTTTAACTCAATGGTATCAATGTTGACAGTTTTCTGGTGTGGGGATGGTTTACTGATTTTATTCAAATGGGCATTTATTGGTCATGTTTTCAAATTAAACTTTTATCATCTCTAATGTGTTTAAAATTACTTAAAACAGATTTTATAGATAAAAAGAGACACAGATATGTTAGGAATTTTCTTGAAGGAGCCTGAATAAGGAGAATTTATGCATTAATTTAAGCAATTTTAAAACTTTTAAATATTGCGTTAGTTTTTAAAGGTTTTAATTTTAAATTCTCCAACATTTAGCATTCAATAAACTAATTCATTTTGTCATAGACTTGTAAAGTGTTTTCATTTCATAAATAATTTAGTCTATTTCACAGCACTGAAAATAAACATAAAAATATCTAAAATAACTAAAAAATTTTTCAAATTAATTTTTTTACATATAATTTGATTTGATTTCTACTTTATTTGTTATGATACGGATGTTAATACCTGTGTACTAATAAGAGTTGGCCCAGGTTCCCATTCTAGAGATTCCGTGCTGACAGGTTTTGCACACATTTCACGGTACCAACTGTAAATACATAAAATATGCCTTATTTTAAACAGCATATATTTTTTTTTTCATCTATTACATAAGAACCAAACAATATCTAAAACCTGAAAAGAAAAAGTAGCCTGCTTTAAAATTCAATATCATATTACACAAATTGGAAATAAAAGCAGAGAGTCAGTCTAAAAATAAAGAGACTATTTAAAAGTTTTATCTTTTCATGCTTATCAGTTTTAGAGGAATCCCTCATCAACTACAGGGGATACATCCCTGAAAAGCAGAGTGTATGGGAAGATTAAGGTCTTATAGAAAATGTGGAGGGGGGGATTAAACATGCTGATATGACAAAACACAGACTTCATTTTCAATTCATGCAAAATAAAAACAATGAAATCTAACAAGTACTTTTATCTTCATTTCATAACTTTATTTACTGTTTTCACAAATTCACCTTCGGCTCTTACTGAATATACTGATTACAGGCCTTATTGATCATTGTGGCCTATAATCAATCAAATCAAATTAATTATAATTATATATTAATTACATATAATTCATTGTATATTATTACTGCATATTATTAATTATATAATTGTAATCAATGAAATCAAATAATTTTATTATAAATTATAAGTATAATCAATAATAAGATTATAATCAATATGATGTGTCCTATATGGGACATATCATATTGATGATTATGGGACACAATAAAGGATAAAATAAATAGTGGTTTATAACAAATGCAATTACCTTCAAAAAATTATGAAAACAAGTCCAAAAAAATATATACTTCTGGTAAAAATAAATTTTAGTCTTTAAAAACGATAATCTGAAGAGAAGTTGTGGTAGCACATCATTCACGCACAGCAATGTATTGCATATATGGTACTGACAATACATCATTAAGAGGGCAGAGTGAAACAAATTCTGCTCCTATGAACTACTTCCTAGACTCTCCCCATGATCTGTGGGAGGTGGGAACCATAATTCTTGTTTTATTTAGATTAAGGAGATGGATTGAACCATATATATTAGAGAGAGAGGAGTAAAAAAACATGGATTGAAAAATTTTGGTATACAAATACAAAATCACAATTAGCATTGGCATTAGTTGAGGCATATGATGCAAGAAAGCAAGTTTACACAGCATCAGCCAAAAAAAAAACTCCTTCCCATTTCACCCATCCGGCCACTCCAAATATTTGTCTAGTTCAGCCTTAAATTTATTTAAGCTATCGACTTCCACAACAATAGATGGAAGTCTGTTCCAGCAATCACTACCCACTGGTTAAAGGCAAACTTCTGCACATCTGTTCTACAACTGTCTTTCCTCAATTTGAATCTATGTCCCCTCAAGGTTCTTAATCGAGCAATTGGAAGTATCCTGTCAGCATTGAGCCTGCTCAAACCATTCAAGGCCTTATACACCTCAATCAAATCATCTCGAAGGTGCCTAGTCTCCAGATGCTGCAACTTGCAGAACTTAAGCCTTTCTTTGTAAGTGCACCCCCTTGTTTCTCTCACCAGTCTTGTTGCCCTTCTCTGTACTCATTCTAGCAACCCTACATCCTTCCTAAAATGAGGCCTCCAGACCTGTATACAGTACTCAAGATGTGGCCTGCCCATTGCCTTTTACAAAGGGATAATCACCTCCTTGTCTCTGCTAGCAAAATTCCCATATATCATTGACAAAACTCCATGATCTGGTCTGGCAGCCCATCTGCACTACTCAGAGAACTTCATATCTGACTGCACAATTACCCCCAGGTCTTTTTCATTCTTCACCTCTCTGAGTGTAGTACCACACATTATCTCAAATCACTGGTGGCAAGAGATTATTATACCCATTATTATTAGATTTTTTAATTTTACTGTTTAATTTACATCCTATTGATTTCTACTTTATTTAGGGTTGTATTTTTTTTTAAATACTGTAATTATTATTATTTTAGGAATTAGGAGTTTTAAAATCCACTCCTTACGACTGTTGAAACAGAATAGATTTATAAATTTTGAAACAGTAAATAGAGAACTGGAATTGAAAAAAAATAACAACACATATACAGTGAAAGTCTCTTAATATGAGTATGGCCTATAATTAGAAAACTGCTACAAGCATTATTAACCAATCAGTTTGATAATATTAAATATAGGGAATTTCTACCTTATAACTAAATACATACTAAATAAGTGATATTAAGTGACTCATTCAATACCATGAACTAGTACTAAATGTTACACAAAATGTGTGACATTTTACTAGTTCACTAGTAATCATTTTATAGTATTAGTATCAGTAGTGGCAATGCCTTTCATCCTTCTTTTTTTGGTTACACAATCCAAAAATATTTAAAAACAGTAACCTATTATTTGTGTACAAAATAAAAACAAATATAATAATAAAAATTTATAATTCTTAATTATAAGAAAGTAGGGAATGAAAAAGATCTGAGGATAATTGTGCAGTCAAACAAAGTTCTTTGAGCAGCATACACAGGCTGCTACAACAGCTCACTGGTTTTGTCAATGATATACAGGAATTTTGCCAACAGGTATAAGGAGGCAATAATCTTGTTATATAAGGCAATGGTTAGGCAACTTCTTGAACACAGCATACAAGTCTGGAAGCCTCATTTTAGGAAGGATGTGGATCATTGGAACAAGTGCAAAGAAGAACAAGATTAATGAGATGATGAAATGGTGCTCTTATGAAGAAAAGTTTCAGTTCTGCAAATTGCAGCTTGAGACTAGGCAACTGCAAGGAGATCTGAATGAGGTGTTTACAACTTTGAATGGACTGAGTAAGCTAAATGCTGATAACATCTGTCCTCCTCTTGCTCAGACAACCCACTTGAGGGGGCATAAATTTAAACTGAAGAACAGTGGTTGCAAGACGGATGTGCAGAAATTTGCTTTCAGCCAGATGATAACTGATTGTTGGGGCAAACTTCCATCTGGTGTCATTGAAGTGGGTAGTTTGAATAAATTTAAGGAGGACTTAGAAAATTATTAGAGTAGATGGACAGGTGATGTGGGAATATTTTTTTTTTGTTTTATTTATTTATTTATTTTTTGGCTGATGCTGTATAAGCTTGCTTCCTTTCATCATTTAACAATAATAATACTAATATGGTTTATAAAATGGTTACAATTAACACAAAAATATTTTTTGGTTATAAAAAAATAAACACATGCAAATAGCATTTCAGATGGTTTCCTCATCCTCTGTCTTTCGATGACCATTTTCAACTCCAAAACCCACAATACCATGGAAAATCTTAATAATTAATAACCCATTAGATAAAACAGAATTTTCTTATTCCAGTCTACAACTACCGTAATTTATATCCAATCTCCCCTAATTTAAACTATGTCCTTTAGTTTGCGCAGCCTGCAAAAAAGAAAATATAGAAGATGGCAAGAGAAAACATAGAAGATGAATGAATAAGAAAATTACTAGTTTCCTTATTCATGCTCCATAATGTTTCATTGTTTTCTATAACTGACATCAGGTAAACAGTGATAGAATGATGAAACATTCAGAAGGCTGAATATAAGAAGACAATGAGTAAATGAGTAAAGAGAGCTACAGGGAATTTTACATATATAAATAAAATAAAGAAAAAAGAGCAAATTAGATTGTACCCTTATATAATTGATGAGGGACAGTCATTGAACACCCAGCTAATGAATTGAACAGCTACTTTTCAAAATTTACAGATGAATGTCCTTGAGAAGAAACTGTGTGAGTAAACATGAGCACTGTGAGATCAGGAAGATGTAAATTACAGAGGACTGTTTAGTATGAAAACTTTTGAGCCTGAAGGCTATCAAGGACCCTATATAGATGGTATATACCCAATTATCTTGAGGAAGGGGACAGGAAGTGCAGCAAACCATTAAGGTTAATCATTAAATTCAAGAATGATTCCTTGGACTGAAAAGGAAGGCACCAACATATTGCTGATCTGTAATTACCACTGCTTGTTTTGTTTTAATGCGAAATCCACAAACACGAACAATATTAGACTTTATAGTAGTTGGTACTGTGCACAGGCTGAAGACTGAGAAGACAGAAGATACTTATTAACATCAGACTTGGAATTCTGTAAGTTGTAACTTTTACAAAATACATGTGAACGAAGGCTGTTCCAGAGAACAAAAGTAGAAAGGATAAATGGAGCAGAGAAAAAGTATATTCTGTGAGTTGGGAGTTCAATGGTGACTTGAATGAGGCAGTTACTCTTTTCTTAACAGTACCTTCCTAAATCTGCTAATATAAATAATCACCTAGTCTATATAAAATTTTTCAAAAACTAATTTTAAAATTTTAAAATTAGTTTTTGAAAAATTTTTAAAAAAATTTCAAAAACTAATAAATTTTAAAAAATTTATTAATTTTAATTTTAAAAATTTAAAAAATATATAAAACTACTCACTCTACTAAAGGAGCAGACTGAAATCTCCCATAAAAAGGCACTCACTCTTGTTTGTTCACTTCATGTGCATATAGAGGTTCTCATCATATTCAGTCTTTTGGATTATAGCATATCCCCCACTCTGATTTCCCTTTGTTTCCAATTACCTCACAGACTTACTACTGGGATGTGTTAGTTTCAAATCTAAGAATGTTCATGTAGTGTACAGCTTTTTTTTTTTTTTCCAAGTAATATGATATCCTTCCCCCCAACACACCCATACCCTTCCTAAATGCATTCTATATGACACAGCAAACTTGTCATCCCTTATTTTTCTGAGTGATATAAAATTTTTGTTAGAACCTATTATGTCAGCTTTAGTTTCTTAAGCAAGAGTTCACATTCAATCATTTTATTAGCAACATTCCTGACACACCATCCATTCTTTGCTAGTTTCTTGGACACAATCTAGAATCAAAAGTAAACTTAACTCCACACCAGAAAAGAAGACTTTCAAACCACAAGAGATTTGGTATACTAATTTCATTATGAGTGTGCTAAAATTTACACTGCCTAATCAGGTAACTTCATTAATCCTCCAGCTAACGGCAAAAATAAGAAACAGTTCAGCAAGAAGCAACCATAATGCCAACTTTGGGTTGGCATAATAACATCTTACACCATTATCACATTGAATGAGCATACTGAAGAGTGATTTCTTATCCAAGTCTATGATGATAAGGTTCTGAGCAAAAATCCAAAGCAAGCATTAATCATTTATGGGAAAATTTTGCAAATTCATACTAACAATACACAAGCTCATCACTTATGTTTCCAAATAAAATTATCTCATAATTTGTTAATAATAGTTCAGTACGGCCACAGATGAAGAACCTAAATGAAAGATACTTTCTAGAGGAAGATAACTCACTCTAGCTACAACAGGCAGTTCTACTCTAGTCACTAATAATGATATGACTCTGAAAATATGGTCATCTCTAAGAAAGATAAATAATACTTCTAAGAATGATAGTTCTTGCCTAGTTAGGCTCACATTTGAGTTTACATATTGTTTTTACGGTTGTGCCAATGAAGAACCTTGCAAATAGCTTAGAACCATCCGGATTTTCATACTGTTAGGACAAAAATAAAAAAGTTTCATTATTTACATAGGTAACCTATGCAAAATACACCTTGACCTGAGAAAAAGTCCGGGAATTTCAAGTTTGAAATATTTGCATTTCATCTTGAACTACAAATAGAGTAAAGTATCTTTTCAACAATTAGAGAACAGCATTTAAACATCACTATTTGATATTTTTTCATAATGTAAATAATTCGGAAGTTACCTTACTTAGGTACTTACAGTGGGTAACCTGGAAGAAATGGTCGCATTTTTGACACTTTATTCACAGTATTCATGATATTTATAATATTACTCCCTGATGAATCTGTAAGACATTCACCCAGCTTCTGTATAGTAAAAAAGAAAAAAAAATAATATATATATATATATATATATTTAATTTATTATGAAATATTGGAATAGATGTAATGGGTATGTCAGATCAGATTAATGCCATCAATTGTAGATTTAACATTACATCAGTCTGTAATCTAATTGGTATTATATAGGTATTCAAAGTGTATTAAAACATAAAATAAAATAAAAATATAATGATTATGCAGCTAATTATTGATAATCGGATACATTGAATGGCATTTTTTCGAGGGCTAATGCAATTCAATATATCCCACCAATAATTAGCAAGGCTATCTGTTTCTGATTGTTATCTGCCTGTTTAACTAGGTACAACTAATTAAACATGAAGGCAATCTATGCTAAACTTTAAATTTAACAGCAAACAGGCAAGATAACAATATTTTATTTTATTACAGGATACAAAAGTATATGGAAGAAATTAGAAAATACAAAAATAGAAAAAATACAAAATACAAAAAGATGAAGAAGTATTTAACACAAGGTGCTGAGCCGAATATAAGAAAAGTAATAAAAAGAAAAGAATGATAAATATAAAGTAAAAGAATATTTAGAACCTACAAAAAAAAAAAAAAATGTAAAATTATAAAAAATTAAAGGCTGAATTGAGCCAATCAAACATAGTTAAGCTTAAAGGGAAAGAAGAAATATATGATTAATTAATAGAAAAAATTGTGAGCATCAAACTGAGGGTGGGAGGACGGTAAATAAGGAGGGAAAAAAAAAGGTTGATGCAAACTAAACAAAATTGGTACATAGATCAGACATTTCATCAGGGGATTACACCTGATCATGTACCAAACCACTGCATTTCTATACAAACTTATGTTAATGGAGGAAAGATTAAAAATAATAGAGAAAAAAAAAAAAAAAAAAGGGAGAAAACGATAGAACCTCCAAAAACATAAGTAAGGTAGCCCAATACAGTGTATATAATTAAGGAAATTAAATTAAACAAATTAAAGTTTATTATTTATTATTTTTAATAAATAATAAACTTAATAAACATCTAAATAGGCATTTATTATTCTTTTTTAATTCATAAATGAATTAAAAAAGAATAAACGCCTTGATTTCATGAACATAACTTGAGAATATATAATGTAATGTAAAGGCAGAGGGAAATGAAAAAGTATTAAAAATAAAAGAGGTGAAAATTCTGAATCACCCAAAGGACGGGAAGAAAAAAAAAAAAGAGCTGATGTGTGTAACAATGTGAATTTGGAGATCATAAATGTATTAAGTGTGACAGGCAGTGGTATAGAAATGGGAAATAAAGCAGGGCAAGGGAAGGATAAAGGTAATAAAGAAAGTAAAAATAGCAAAGAATAAGAAAAGTAAGAATGTCCGACTCACCCTCGTATTACACTAATAGTTCAACGGACGGAAGAAAGAGAAAGAGTTTAAAGGATACTAGGCAAGCTAGGTGCGTAAATACCCAACCTCTTAGAGAAGGCCTTGGCTGAGAGAGTGTGCGCACACACACACACACACACACACACACACACACACACACACACACACACACACACACACACACACACACACACACACACACACAAATATATAATAAATAGGTAAAATGTAAAAAAAAGTGCTTTTTTTGATTTATAACAATAAATAAAGTCACAGCAAATGTTGTTGGAATATCAATGGATGTGCTTCAGTGAAAATAGTTGTGTAACAGAGAAAATATTAATTATTTTTCTTAAGAAAACATTATTATAACAACACAATTTTTAACAGTTTACATTACATTTTGCTTTTAATAATGAATATACTATGAAAATATTCAATATTTCTTGTACATGATAAAAAACACAGCTAAGGTTTGTTTTTGCTGCCATTTGTAATTGGAGCAAAAACAAAACTCAGAGATCTTTGACCTTTGCTGCTTGTCACCTTTCTCTGCTTATAACAAAGAAAAAAACAAAAGGCAGTCAAAGTCAATCACTAGACCTCTTCCATATTTTTAACACAGAGTGAGAATCCAAGTGAATGAACTTTGAATAACCTGTTGTTTTATAATCTACTTTAGTCATCCTCTGTTTGTGCACATCAGCAAGTCATTGTTTACATAAGATTACAAAAACAGATTAAAAGTACATTTAATGAAGCATGTGTTTTTACAACTGTATCTATATTGAGGATATAATCTAACTTTGTTCTCAGTTGTCCAAAAGTGACATCAAACTGATGACCAGCTCATAGATGCTCTGATGACCTGCCACATAGCTGTAATTTTCAAACACAGTTTGTACTAAATTATGAAGTTTACTGAATAAAAAATAGCATTGAAAGACAGAAATTTGAAAAAAAAAAATTTATCAAATTTATCAAAAAAATAATGTGCAGTTTTTCTCAATCGTGTTATGAAGTTTTTAATTTAACAGAATAAAGAGATGCTATGTCTGGTAAAAGAAATTCATTGAATCCTAGTGCAATATTCAGATGATGGAATCTGATGAAAGCCACCCTAATGTGTGTAGGGCTATGAATATGCCTTCATCGACTATTACTATAACTATGAAGAATGCTAATAAAATAAAACAATCAATGCAAAGTGGTAGGTAAAATATTTGGTGCCCGGAACCTAACCCTGTGATTTCCGATTGACAAAGGGTTCCATATGCACCTGTCCTGTACAGTCAGTCCTCGTATAACACGTGTTTACACTAAACGAATTTGATCATACACGATTTATAAATAGGGAAACGTTATCTTATATAACATGAACCAAATTCGCTTATGCACGATTCGCCTTTGTGTTTACAAGAAATGGCAGTCGAACGCAGAATCACCCCAACTGAACGCAACACGATAGGAATGAAGAGAATATTTTGAAAATGTATTTGTTTTTTATATTAGTGAAGGGGAAACACATTTCACCATAATAACGTAAAAACCAACACAATTCCAGCTATCGGTATAATTGCAAATGCAATTAGATCGAGTTTACTACCAGTTTATAACAGATTCCACTAGCAGAAACGCAACTGGAAATTGTTTTTATTGTTTTATGGTAGTAACCCCTAGAAATGTGCTTTAGTAAAATGTGAGGTGTTAATCTCTGCCTTTACGGTGTTGTTTATTCAGTTGCTACACGCGCACAGCTTTGTTTATGTGTATCAAGCGTGCCTCCTCGTTTTGTAATTGTGCTTTATTCCCTAAAAATGAGTAAAATACTTAAAAGGTGTGAAAATGAAGCGTCCTGGTGAAGACACTGCAGATTCAGAGAGAAAAAGAAAAGCAATATCGATAAACAGAGGCAGACTGGGTCAAAAATTCTTACCCGGGAAAATTTGTAGTGGCCTCACACTATGGTTTATGGCCAAAATCACACCGGCCTCCGGCCCACCGGGTTTCCCTGCTAAGGCTTATGGCCAGTCCGCCTCTGTCAATAGAGAAAAAATATGAAATTGTGAAACGCTTTGAGCGAAATGAAAGACCATGTGATATTGCACGTGCTAGAGACATAAATGAGGCAACGTCGAGAATTACAAAGAATGCAGAGAAAATAAAAACAATTTTCATAGCAGGAACAACTCAAAGTGTAATTAAAATCCATTAGATTAAGACACAAAGAATTGGAAGAGATGGAACGGCTGTCATCTGTTTGGATAGAAAATCAAACAAAAAACAAGTTTGCTTACGATAGAAGCAAAAGCATTAGCAATATTTTATTACATAATAGTCATAATAAAATACGTAAATATTTTATTACGATTATTTATTGTGTTTGGTAATGTTTTGGTTACAAATGTGTGTTCGATCTTGGGTGGTCAGCACCTAACCCTATTTTTCCCATAGGGCCTGTTGTTTATATTGCACGATTTTGCATCGCACGAGGGTTTCTAGGAACACAACTATCGTGCTATACGAGGACTGACTGTGTATATATATATATATATATATATATATATATACATATATTTTAGTTTGATTGCTAAGATTACTTAAATTTTTGGTATCTATTTTCTATAGGGTATTAAGGTGTATACTGAACAGTCCAAAGGGATAGCAAACTCATGTAAATAACAACCAAATCATGTAAATAACAAAAAAAATAACGCTTGTAAATAACATACAACCAAATCACGTTATTTTCAAATTAATTTTCACCACGGAGTTAAAACGGAACCCCCCCCAGTACTTAGCCTCCACCCCGGCTGACGTAGGAATCAGTCCACTCATCGGATGACTTGCAAAAATATCACCCTACAACAATATCAAGCAACAATAGATGCGACTGCGCACTCAAAACCAAACCAGTGATAAAACAAACAATGAATAGGGCTAACCCCTCATTTACCGAAAGACCACCACCGGACAGATAAGTATAGCTCCACTCGATTATTCCGATAATTACCCGTTGGGCTTTGTTTCTCCTCTACCAGTTTGCCGAATCCGAAGTTAAGAATAAAAAATTTTCAAAAATTAAAATTAAACTGAAAGACAAACTGACATAAAACTATCCTTATTCAATGAATTAAATAATCTAAAAGAGCAAAATAATCTCACTAATAAGGCAAAACTGATAAGGAGTTAACAGAAACGGGTAATTATGAGACATTCCTTTAAAACTGGCTATCGATCCGCTCAAAGCCCCAGATGAAGTAGCGGATAGATGACCAGGTAAGGGAATGTTAGTTAGTATTGATTAATATTAATTAAAGTTAAATAAATATAATTATAACTAACTTCATTAGATAGTATATAATTTGAACACCACCACAGACCCCTAGGAATAGGTTAGACTAAAAACGCTAACTAAATCTCCTGTATACATCTTAATACCCTATAGAAAATAGATACCAAAAATTTAAGTAATCTAAGCAATCAAACTAAAATATATCAAGCACGTATAATAGTCCAATTGCCACATGGCAATGACATTAACGTAGCAAGTGACAAATTAAAAACAATCTATTAGACGCTAACTAAAATAATAAAAACACAAAATATATATATATATATATATATTGGAAAATCAAGTTTAGATAAAGGACAAGATTTTAGTATTAGCCACATAGTGGCTAATACTAAAATGGTGAAATCAGGGTGAAATGCAGAACAGAGGATTTCATTCCTACAACATAATTACACTGACATGTGGGAAAGTTAATAGCAATATGCTGCCACTTGGAAATTAAAATATTAAATGGAGCTGATATTCAAATCTCACTTGTCAGTCAAGTGCACAATGAATTTCAGCGAAGTCCAGTTATAATGCAACTAGGTAAAATATTTACCTAGTTGCATATTTACCTAGATGCTGGAAGGCCTGCTAATATTCTTCAATATTAAGAATGATGGTTGCATGATAGATGTGTAGAAATTTGCCTTCAGCCAAAGGATAGTTCATTGTAAGAACAAACTTCCAGCTTCCAGTTGTGGAAGTTGATAATTTGAATAAATTCATGGGAAAAATTAAACAAATTATTAGAGGGGATGGAAAGGTGATGTGGGAAGTTTTTTTTTTGGCTGATGTTGTATAAGCTTGCTTTTTTGTCTCATTTCCCACAACTAATATAATCTCGTTATACAACCACACACTTGTTTCACTGTGCCTACCACTGATCAAAACACTTCTGGAATTTCTTTTTGATATTAAACAATTGACTAAAAATGTTTTCCTTTCATATCCCATTTAAATTTTGGGGATAACCAAAAATCATATGGTGATATCAGGGAAATAAGGCGAGTGCAGCATGATAGGAATGTTTATGTCAGTCCAAAATTTCCAGATGGTAATTTTTGACTGATATGGTGCACTGTCATGGTGAAGGAGCCAACCATTTTGTTGTCAATCATTCAAAACTCTTGGTAGTGAGCTGCATTAACAGTAACATTTCACAGAATGATCATTTATCACCTGTCACCTGTTATTTTTTTATTTATTTATTTTTTTTGTTGTTGGCACATTGGCTTCTGTGGCCATAATGCACCTCCCAAGGTTTTTGCACTACTCTGATCCAAGCCCGAGGTTGGATTCGAACCCGTGACCTTTGTTTCGCCATGCAGGCACTTTACCCACCTGACTAGCCCAGTCGGCATCACCTGTTATAATTTTTGTTAAAAATTATAACAGGTGACAAGTGATATTTAACAGGTGATTTGGGATAACCAAAAATCATATGGTGATAAATCAGGGAAATAAGGTGAATGCAGCATGATAGGAATGTTTATGTCAGTCCAAAATTTCCAGATGTCAATTTTTGACTGACATGGTGCACTGTTGTGGTGAAGGAGCCAACCATTTTGCTGTCAATCATTTCAAAACTCTTGGTAGTAAGCTGCATTAACAGTAACATTTCACAGAATGATCACTTATCACCTGTTATAATTTTTGTTAAAAATGCAGGATTCAACATAGCATGAATTTCCCAAAACAGCTAAATATAGTTCATATATTAAAATCTGTTTCTGAACAATTCTTTATGATCTTCAGATAAATAAAATGGTATGATGAATAAAAACAAATCACCCTGTAGAACATTTCTACATTTGCATATCTTTACATTGAATATAAATTTCTGGGTTAAAAATAAAAAGGGAAAAAAGTTTGTTCAGAAAATTTTTGTTTCACTATTTATTCTGAAATGAACCTGAATAAGCTCAAAACCAATAATAGCAAGACAAGCATTCAATTTTAAATACCTCTAAACTTTCATCAGTGACACCATCCATGTTGATAATTTGATCTATTCCATTTGACTTCTGTGTTTTTTCTTTCGTTTGTATTTGTGATGAATTCTTTCTAATTTTTACCTCTTGAACTGACCAGTCGAGATCCCATAACCAAGGATCATTTTTATATCTAATAATAATAAATTTTATTAAAATGAAAAAATGTAAAATAAAAAGAATATAGTTATAAATGTGATTAATATGCAATATAAGAGCTCTTGCCTTAAGATTATAATATGGAACTAAAATCATGGAAAATCAACGTTTTGCTAAACCTTGTAAAACAGATTTACTAATATTAAGGAACAACTAACAAGATATTCATAAAATTTCTTTATACAGTATATTAAAGGCAGGAGAAATACAATAAAAGTTAAATTTAAACAAAATTATGCAGTATAAGCTAGAGTTATTGCGATAAAAGCAAGATTATTTTTTAAACATGGTGACATTCCCAGGATGTACATTTTGTGGCATATACCCTTGAAAACAAATCAACCAATTCAGGGTTTCTAGAATAAAATTTTAAAATAAATATATGAACAAAGATAAGATGAAATGACAGGAGGGGTGGAATGAAAATCATGTTGGTCTAAAAGCCTAAACGGACTAAAAAATGAACTATACTGTTCTCTAAACTAGTCTAATCCATTAATCTAAGAATTCCCATGAGTTCAGTCAATCCCCAAGGAAAGGAATCTAGTTAACTTGTACAATCCAAATAAAACAAACCAACCTGCCTGAAAACTACTAGAAGCTTTTATGAGATGGTATTACTTGTAGAGACTTAATGAACTGCAAAATTTTTGTAGAGACCTAATGAACTGCAAAATTAATGCTAAGAAGCATTGCAGGATCATCTAGACAAGACTTCAGTTATAGCTCGGACACAGCATGGGTTTCTTAAGGGGCAGTCTTGTCTGACCAATTTATTATTATAGTAGTTGATTGGTGGAACAGACAGCTATCTTTTATTGTGGAAGTTGATAGCCTAAATAAATTTAAGGCTGAGCTGGACAGGAATTTGGAACGAACAGAGGGGTAAAATTGGAGCTTTTTTTTTTTTTTTTTGGCTGATGCTGCATAAGCTTGCTTTCTTGCATCGTATGCCCCTACTAATGCTAATTTATCCTGCTTTAGATAGTTATTGGTTTTACAGTTCCTCATCATCTCTTAGAATATGTTATGCCATTCATTATGTCTATACAAGTGCGCAATCACAGGTATAAAATATTTTCATGAAAGAGCAGTGGATTTCATGAACATCCAAATTGATGTTTAAAAAATTAAAAAAAAAAAATGTTAGATTTCTATTGATCTGATTTGAATGAGGTTTGGAATGGCCTTGGCCAATCTTTTTAAAAGGCTCAAAATATAAAATTTCATGAAAATCTGTCCACTGGGAGTCAAGTTGTTACATGAGAATGGACAGATATGGTGAAGAAAATAGGCACACATTATGCATATATGCTAATACATGTAACCAGTGTAGATCTGATGAGGTTATTTCACTTGTGTTTTTCTCAGCTTTAATATGATAATTTTTTTTTAAAGGTACAGTCTCATATAAACATTCAAAGTTTACTCCATGTACTATCTTACCTATTGTCATGATAAAGACTGCAGGCATCATTAGCTAAGTGCATGAGTGACAACTTCAGTTCTTTTTGCAGGTCTTCATAAGTTGCCTGTGCTTCTTGCAAATAATATTCCCAATTCTGATTTACAGGTAGATAAGTTGTTCCCATTTCTAGCATCCCAGCAAATGTAACAGGATGAGGAAATCTGGAAGGAAAAAAATGAAGAAGCTTTTATGAGACAGAAATACCTTGCTTAAAATAACATACTGGTGCATCAAAAATTAACGAAACTTTTAGAAAATAAACTTCCTCATTAATTGTTTATTAAAACAATGTTAATTTTTATTTCAAAATAACAGAAATAAATGTTCACATAAAATTGTTTACTGGCGTACTAATAGGTCAAAATTTTTTTTGTAAATATTTTTTCTATTGTCATTTTATCATACACAGTATCTACATAAATACTGCTACAAGAGTTTTGTAATAACTATCATAAAAAAAAACAGAAAATATTTATAGTTTTTTTTTTTTTTTTTTGTCATTTGCACAATTAAAAGCTTTTCTGCTGGGAATATATTTCTATTGACAGCTTGCCATAAAAGAATTGTAAACCATTGCTTTTTCTTTAAATATCCCAATACTTTTGGTAAAATAGTGCACTACAGAATACAGCTTGTTTCAAAAATGTAAAAAAAATAAATTGAAAATAAATTATTTACCTCTCATAAAATTGGGGTACCAATTTTTGAAGAACTTTGTATGTTGCCAAAGTATCATGAGCACAATATGATGTCAAATCCTAAAAATGAAAATAAAAAGTTATGAACCTAAACAACTCAGAAAGTTAGAATTTATAATAAAAAAAATTTATAATTCTAATATCCTCAATGACCAAATTATCCATTTTCAAAGTCTACAGTATAAATTTTTTTTGAAATATATTGTTTTAAACCTAAAACAATTTAGTAAAGAAGTAATATCTTACTTCTTTACTAAATTGCTGTACTGGACAAAAGCAGAGTGCAGCAGCAAAAGAGGCAAGAAAACTTTTAGCAATAATTATAAGAGTATCCTTGGATCCAGGAACAGTTGCTAGAGATGTGCAAACATATTATTATTATAATTAGCTATATGGTGCAAGGAAGCTTGAGGCTTATGCTGCAAGAGAGCAGGCAGATAGACTGAGAAATGGCAGCTGAAGTTAACATTGATAAATGCAAGGCACTGCATATGGGTAGCAGTAATCACAGAATAACATACCAACTGTGTGTTACTATGCTCAGGTTAGTAGAAATAAAAAAGACCTGGGGGTAAATGTGTAGTCAAGACATGAAGCTTTCTGAGCAGAGCAGATGAGTTGATAAGAGAGTGATAACCATTCTGTCTTCTCCCACTGCCCAATCCCTTTTTCCACAGCAGTAACTTGCCTTTAATGTCACATTGCTCGTTTGTATGGCAGTCTTTTATGTGCAACAGTATAAAAAGCCTTCCTGAAATCCAAGTATATGATATCAAAATTATTTTGTATATCTACTTCCTTTGTCACTGCATAACAGTATCCAATCAGATTGATCAGACAAGACTGCCCCATAACAAATCCATGCTGTAACTACAGTATAATTGCATTCACGTCCAGATGAATTATTTCTTTAACCAGTGACTCCATTATTTTCCCAGGAACAGATGCTAAGCTCACGAGTCTGTAATTACTCATGTCACCATTTGATCACGCATTGTGAATTGGGGGATACATTCATGCATCTCCAGTCCATAGGGACATCCCCTCAATCCAAGGATGATCTCACAATTATGGCTATGGACTTACTTACCTCCTTTGCTCCCTCCCTTAATATAACTGGATAAATCCCATCACCCCAGGCATGTTTTTTATGTTTAACTTCAACAATTTCTCTTCCACTTTCCTTTTGGTTACCACAAAACCATTTTGTTCCCTGTTAGAGTTTGATAAACTTCTGGCGATCCCTTCCCTAAAGAATTTCTCATGTGTCAATATAGATGCGAAATACCTATTCAGTTTATCAGCAACCTGAGCAGAAACATCAACAGTTAACCCATTAACATCAGGTGGCCCAATGTGATTCAACACCTTCCTTCTACTGTTATTATAGGCACAGAAGTCTTTGCTGCCGTTCTTTGCCAGATTCTTCTTGTAATCTGCCTTCACTTGCCTAACCTCCTTTGCAACTTGATTACAGACTAGTTTAAATATACCATAGGCTTCTGTATCACCTAATAATTTACAATGCATCCATGCATTTTTCTTCTCTGACATAAGTCTCATCGGTTCATCTGACTTCCATTTAGGCCTAAGCCTTGAACAGTATTTCTTAGTTGGTATGAAAATCCAGTAGCTTTTATGATTTACTTCTCTGAATACTTCCTATTTATAATTTTCTGTTGGTAACATTATAAGTCGATATCACTGCACACAATTTAAAAACTGTCTGAGACTCACCCTTACAAAAGCAAAAGCCTTTCCCTTTACCCTTGAGTTATGTCTTTTAATTAAATACCACATTAGTACACTGTGATCACTGCCACCCAGTGGGTCTATTACCTGTAGATTCTTAATACATGAAGAATCACTGTTGATAAACAGATCAAGAGTACTGCTTCCTCTTGTTGCCTTTTGCCTTTTTAACATGCTGCTGTAGAAAACAGTCATCCAATAAATCTACAAAAGTCTTGCTAATGTCTGAGTGACAAAAACCACAAATTCCACTCAACATCTGGAAATTTAAAATCCCATTATAAGACATTCTGATTTACTGGCCCACTCTATTTCTCTGTATTATTGTTTGGTATACTAAACACATCATTAAGCCTACTCCCAGGCATATTCCTACTCCCATTTTTGTTCCCCCCCCCCCCCGTGCTTTTGTCACATCAAATTGACTCAACATTGCACTGGTCACCCACAAAGACCAGTACACTGCCTTAGATTCAATATGCTTCTTAACTAAGATTTAACACAAATTTTGTAAAATAACATAAAATTTATGATTTTAAAACCTAAAATTTTACCCCATGGGCCTTGCATGTTCTTTCCAGGATCAAATTAATTGACAAGGTTCTCAACATGTACTCCCTTCTATCACGTTTGGGTAGAACTGCAGGCACTCAAATTCAGTCCTAACTTGTATCACTGTGCTAGCTGTGAAGGCTAGCAAAGTTTTTTTAACCTAGAAAACATAATGTCAACACTGCAAAGATTCATTCATTTTCTGACAAAATGATAAGGACTATTGTTAAAGTTTTTTTTAAAGAATTTTCTAAAACTGCAGCTAATGTTGTCCAAGATTGCAACTCCCATTTATGATGCTGTGTCTATGGAAAAATCTATTTTAATAGCCTTTATAGGCTATTAAAAGGCTATTTGCCCAGGAATGCATTTACAACATGAATTTGATAATTTATTTTTACAGTATTTTTAGTTCATAAGGAATATAGGTTGGATTGGTGTTCCGGGATTGGATTTAACAAATAAAATATTTAGAGATAATTATGTGTCAAATTTTTTAAAGCAATGACCTTGGCTATTTGCACTTTTTTTTTCTCCACTGCTCATCTACATTTGTAAAAAAAAACTTCAAGATCCCTTTAGTTTATGTAAAATTACAAAAAATTATTTGGTAATGCAAAGTTGGGTGAATAAGAAGAATATTGTAAGAATTCTGGCCTAGGGTTGAGAAGTCTAGTATATCTGAAGAATAAAATATTCACAGAAAATAAATCAAAGCTGCATATTCACAATTTTTTTTTTTTTTTTTTACAAGAGAAAATAATTAGGAAAATTTATCAAAATATTATAGGGAAACTAGACAAGTATATATATAGAACACATAAATGCATTCATCCTGTCGTCTGGAATTTTTTTTTAGCCCACTGGCTACTCAGGCTGCTTGCGCAAGTTATTATTATATCCAAGTTCAAGAAGCCAAAATCTGTGATATAGTTTTATCATTTATTATGCCTGTACGTGTATTCAGAGACAGAATTTTCGTGCTGTTCAAACACTAAATACAGCCATTCCCCAACTTATGTAAGGGTTGCGTTCTGCAGAACTCTTATGTAAGTTGAATTTTATGTAAGTCGGAATTTCCCCAAATGCTTATGCAGTACTTGCAACTATGCATGCTGAATTTGATTGAAGCAAAAAAGAAATGTTCAACCATGTAAACAGAATTATTTATTCAATTTTTTTATCTCATGTGCAGGGAAAATTACAAAAGTGTACAAAATTACAAAAATTTTAAAGTTATAAAATTACAAAAATAGAGAGGAGACAAGCATAATGTCAGCAAGTTTTACCTTTCAAGCATCATTGCCAGAATTAACTCTCCAGCTGATAAGCATGCCACTGCAGAAGTTAAGGGTTGTGGAGATTTAGAAGGGGTTTTTTCCCAACACATCACAAAATTTCTCTGCAACTGCAGAATCGGCACTGGCGACTTCACCGCATACTTTAATGTTTTGAAACCAGCGCGATGCTTGAAGCTATTAAACCACCCATTGCTTGTCACGAATTTGGCTTGGGGTTTGCTGTACTTATCCTTAATATCTTCATAAATACTTCTTGCTTTTGCTTGAATGGCCATTAGACTCAGGGGTACTTGCTTCTGAATCTGATTTTCCATCCATATTATTAATAGATTTTCCATCTTTGATATAGCACCTGAACGCTGTTTTGTAATCGCTGTTGATCTTAAATGCATTGATCCTTTAACATGTTCTTTTTATACACGCACTGTCCCTTAAAATAGTATTCACTGTTGAAGCAGCAAGACCTAATTCCGTGCAATAGATGACAAACTTTGTCCACTTTTCATACTTCTTAATTAATCTTAATCATCTTCATTTCTAAATCAATTTTGTTTCATTTTCTAACACTGCCAGCAGTTGCACTTTCCGTTGGTCCCTTTCCCTTCACCATTGTAATAAGTAAATAGGAATGAAGAGAAGATTCTGAAAATTTATTTACTTATGTTTTTTATATGACTGAAGATTTCAGCGAAGGGGAACTCATTTCACTATAATACCGTAACGTAAAAACCCACACAATTCCAGTTATCGGTATTATTGCAAATGCAATAAGATACCATTTATAATAGATTGCGCTAACAGAAAAACCCAATAAACCGGAAAGTGCAAATTGTTTTTATTGTTTTATGGTAGTGAGCTCCAGAAGTATGTTTTAGAAAAATATCACAAAGGTGTCCAAAATTGATTCTTATAACGAAACATATGATAATGATGAAAGTGTAGTGCAATTTCCATTATAAATATGACCATTTAGAGAGAAAAATAGCTGAGTAACGTAGTGAAATTTTTACCTTCCAAGGACTTGGAATGAATTACAAAAAAAAAAAAAAAAAAACATGTTATTGGGTTCACATGATATTTTTATGATACCTCCATTTATTCCTACAGGATGCAAAACGTTTCCATGATTTTTTAAGTTTGCACCGACCGGCAAAAACTTAAAGTCGAATTTCTGTAAGTAGAGTATTATGTAAGCTGGAAAATGCCTGTAATTTGAAAGGGAAACCTTTCAAATTACAGCCACTTTTCTGTAATTTGAAAGGGATCTGAGATCATAAAACTACAGCTCCAAATGAACAGCCTTTAAGAATTCTCCCACTTCCCAATAAAAATTGAACTCAGGCTCTCCAAACCAGTAAAAAATAGCAAAGCCACTATACTGTCATACAGGACATGGAAGTAGTGCTGTCTGATGGACTAAACCAAAATAAATTATAGATTACATGCTCAGCATATGCTATGCCAAATTTCAGAAGACCTATCTAAAAGCAGCTTTGAGGCTCCCTGATAAATTAGGTAGCTAACTGATAATCAGGTAGCTCACTGACAAATTTGATAGGTATACACTTAAAAAACAAACTTGATGACTCCAGAAGAGAGTGACACTTTGTATAAAATTACAGTTTTACAAAAGACAGATTTCTCTAGAAATATTCCAGGAAAAACAGAGAAGTTGACAGATACAAGATTATTTAATTTTGAATATGTTTACTTACTTTCAGACCTCTGTACTTTAATAAAATATAAATAAAACATAGAAATATTAATGGCTAGATTCAATGACAAGATCTTTAAATTCATAATGAGGGCACAATACATAACAGGAATGCTTTTAAAGACAAAAACTCTAATAATTATTTTATCAGTGTAATGTTCTTTCAAAGTTACCTGAAAACTATTTCTGATATCTGCTAAACTTCCAGAAACAAACATTTCTCTTGTTTCCTTCTTTAACTGGCCTTCACAGTATAAGGAATAAACATCAGCTAAGTTATTTAATGAACTAACATACATCCATTTCTAAAAGAGAAAAATATTATTAAAATTTTCATAAAATATGTATTATATGCTAGTTAATATTATAAATCAGGATATCATATGCACAATGATAAAAGTTGAACTAGTAGCATAACCAGTAGTTTCATGAGTGTTTTTATTACTTTCATTATACATAATCAAATTCAGACATTTTTTTCCCATAACTATTTCCTTGGTTCTTTTGACAACAGATTATTATATTAATGGCTCCCAAGCATAACTCAGATCTGTATAAGTACATTATGTCTCCAGAGGTATGTTAATGGGCTGATTTGTATGTTGTGCATGCTGAAAAACTTAGAACAACTCACAGGGAGAACCCTACTCCCTCCACCACAGATCAGCCAACTATGGCCTTGATTGAAGAGGACGTTAGAAATTCCTTTAGTCATCAACAGGAATCAAACACAGACTTCTCCAAATGAGTGTCAAGTGGCAAAACACTATACTTTCATGGAGTCCTTGTTTTGACAGAAAAATTGAACAAAGTGATATAAATGATATACTGTATATATAAAAAGCATGGTCCTGCGAAGGGAATTTACTGATTAAATAAACCAGCCACTGAACTTATATTTGACCTTTATAACCACCCTCCACAGATCTACAATCCATATAGATCACAAATATCACAGACAGGTCAATCACAGAATATGGCATACCTCTGTGTAAAGTAAAATGATTACTTTGCATGTATGTTTAGAAGTAAATTAAATCATGCAATCGCAAATTTCTTTCAACATGGTCCACTTTTCAAAAATATTTATCAACAAAATTAAATTATTTGTTATTAGGCTAAAATCTCTTCCTCGGGAGAAGTCCTTTCTTACCACATTAAAGATATGAGTAAATATTACTGATGAAATACAGAATATGAAAAGTATCGTACAAGTAGGGCATAGCTTCATTCTGTAAGTAGCAATAATAAAACTAGGTTTGCTACTTAACGCATTGACCGCATGCACGGAAGCACTCTGCCAAGAGTTGTTTTGATATTTCACTACTCTAAATAAAAACCATTGCTCAATGAAAAAGTATATTGCTGTTTATTTAAAGTCTATAATACTATTCAGATTGCCAGTTTTTAACCTGCATGGGGTCATTGGTGAGTAGGTAAGCACTGTTAAGATCTAAACATCTCAGAGTCAAGATATACTCACCATATATATACAGGGTGATTCACTACCAGTGCGACAAACTTGCAGGAGGTGTAGGGGGCACAAAGACGAATCGGAATCACATAGCATTGCAGGGTCCGAAATGCCTTCGTCATGCGGTAGAGGACGTTGAACGGGAGGTCGCGTGAACAGCGATCAAGCTGGAAGTCAGCATTTGCGAACCATTTCTGTTGAAGAAACCAAGTAACAAAAGTCCTCGGGAGTGGATAATCCGCAGGCTCCAATGATTGGACGCGTTGCAAATGGTATGAACTCATTTGGTTTGTTGACGGTATCCTCCATACAGTGGATTGGGAAATACCCAATCGTTGGCCTATCGCTCGAGTCGATTGCTTTCTGCAAGACGTAGGACATTCTCCTCATTGTCTGGCATCCTCGTCATTCGCTCTCGATTCATGGTACCTCTCGTGAAACAACCAGTCTCAACCGTTACAGTCCGCAGCTCCATATGCAAGGTGCATGTCAGCCAGTTCAACGTTTGAATACTCGTCCATCCTACTGCCTCGGGAACCGGTTCGCAAATGCTGACTTCCAGCGGGATCGCTGTTCACGCGACCTCCCGTTCAACGTCCTCTACCTACCGCATGACGAAGGCATTTCAGACCCTACAATGCTATGTGATTCCGATTCGTCTTTGTGCCCCCTACACCTCCTGCAAGTTTGTCGCACTGGTAGTGAATCACCCTGTATATATATATACACTACTACTACTACATGTGAGATGCATCTAAGCCTCTTTCCGCTTGAACCACTTTTAGTTCCTCTTCCCCTAGCTTTTATAAATGACTACTTTGATTTCAGTACCCCAAATGCATAACATTGTATTTAGTATTAGTATATCAGTAGCAGCAAATGATGCAAGGGAGCAATCACATACAACAGGAAAAAAAAAAAAAACAACCACATCTGTCCGGCCCCTGTAATAATTCTCTAATTCTTCCTTAAATTTATTCAATCTATTCTGTAACCATTCTTTTTTCAATTTATGTTCTCATATGTATATTGTCCAAGGATGGGTAAGGATGCCATCAGCATTTAGTTTACTCAATCCATTTAAAGCCTTAAACATTTCAATCAGGCCTCCTTACAGGAGCCTAATGCACTCATTTGTGTCCTTGACTAATCTTGCTTCTCTTCTCTGCATGTGTTCCAATAGATCCATAAACTTCTTAAAATGAGATTGCAGATCTGTATGCAGTATTTAGAAGCATTAAACTCTAGTTGCCATTTTTTTTATGGACTATACATGCAACTTTTAATTACTCTTCCCACCTTCAAATCATCAGCAAACTTTGACTGCTTCTCTTGGATATGCTTGTCAATATCATTTATGAAAATTAGCAATACTTAATTATGGAGGCACTTCACTCCCATTTGCCTTTTGCAGATTGGGGTGGTCCTGTCCATGAATGGTAGGACCTTTGATAGCAAGGAAAAGGATGTCAATATCCCTCTATAAGATGATAATTAGACTGCATTTGAATTACTGTATTCAAGTCTGCAGATCATACCTAAAACAAAAAGACATAGAAAAGGAAGAAACCAGATTACTGACAATGCAAATTTTTTTTTTTTTTTTTTTATGAAAACCCCAAACAGGAAAGGCATCAAAACCTATAGTACTCAGTATCATGCATGGGTTGAAGGAGAAATATGGGGGGAGGGAGATGCCGGAAACTTTGCTCTAGAGACTAAACATGGGTTTCACCACTTCAAGCCTCCAATAAGCAAAGTGGTGGTATTTCACTGGTTGATTGATGCCCATATGAAGAATGGCAATAATTTGCAGGTATGGACTGCAAAGTTTGACAACTAGACATCTAAGAAGTTGTTGTTGTTTGGTTTTTAGGAGCATTAGCAACTAAGGCCAGATTGCTCCGGGAATATGCGGTGGTCATTCACTGACCTTTCCACATCCTCCGTATTTGGTGGTGACACATCTAAGAAGAGATCTTACTGGGGTGTATAACGTACTGAAGTGTTTGAGTAAAATGAATGAGCAAGATCTATTCTCCCTCATAGGTAAGATAAGAACCACAAAGCACAAATATAAAATATCAGGGAATAACAGAAGATTGCACCTCAAGAAGTTCACCTAATGGCAATGGGTCTTTGAATACTGGAATAAGTTAACTCCCAACATGCCAGAAGCAGTTTTTGGATAATGCAGAAAAAGTCTGCTTACTTGCATCATTTTGACTTAACAATTGTTATGGAAAGTCTACACCAGAAATATTGTCTATCAAAAGCTTTTATAAAGCAATGCTATCTACTGAAAGATGTTGCTAATAACTAAATTAAACAAAAATTCAAGTGTTGTACGTAAAGGAACTGCTAACAGTAATTTTTAAATAACAATTAATTGAATAAACAACAATCTGTTCTTTAATTGAATGAACAAAAATCATTCACATCTTTAATATGGTATTAAAGTAATTTTGAAAATTTGACTAGTGAAAGATATTTGAGAATATATGCAAGTAAACAGGGGTTAGTACAATAATTATAAGTTTAGTATTTTAAAAAAAAAAATTGTGAAAGTACTTTAAATTTAAACATCAAGTTAGGTTGTGTTTATGCAATTTAGAATATCAAGATACTTTCATAATTAAATTCTTAATTTTTTCACAAAAAATTTATATACATACCAATGGAAAGTTTGCCTCAGAATTATTTTTACTTTTGTGTGCTGAAGTCATTGCTTGCTGTGATGATGTTAAACCTGATACACACACATGAAGTGACATTGTATCCAGAAATCTTAATTTAGTACCCTAGAGAAAAATAATAAATGGCAAATACAAATTATATGCATATTAATTAACTTGACAATTTTCACATATCTATTAAACAATTAATGCAATAATAATAATAATAATAATAATAATAAACTGTAAAAAAAATTACTAATATCACAAAAAAAAAACAATAACCATACAATACTAGTATTATTCCAGTACAGTAGTTCTTGCAGAGATTACACTCTAGATGGGTTGATAACCCTTCAAAGTTGTTGTGTGATTTACTCCAATCTGAGTGAAACTCCAGTGTATGGCAGTCTTAACATTATCATGGAACCTTAACATAATGCAGCCTTAACATTATCATGGAACAGATCACACTCACCATGTGCACACACAAATTTGGATAAATACAGGGTGTTTGTGTGTGTGCATTTAAAATTTTAACTAGAACACAGGCATGCTTATATGTTTTTGTGGCAGCTCTCATGGTAATGTTGCAATATTACCATATTGGGATATTTCTTTGTCATATTTATTTTTAATTCCTCTACACCACAAAATTGTCATCCTTCAGTATAGATCTGATTTTAGAGAATAAGAAGTAGTTTAAGAGAGATAAATCAGAAGAATTAGGGGGGGAGAGGAGCTAAAAAACTCTCATGCTTTGCCAAAATTTCTCGACAATCAATGCCGAATGGAACCTTAACATTATCATGGAATAGAAACGCACTCCCTTTTTTCATGAAACAAATCTTACTTGGTAAATCCTCTTAATCAAACAATCTAGAACTTTTACATAGTACTCCTTAGTCACTGATTTATCTACAAGAACAAATTCCTTGTGACTTACTCCTTTGCAATAAAAGAAATATCACTTTTCTGATTTTTGAAGATTTTTTGTCTCAAAAAAGGACACATGCTCTGTCAATATATTGGATCATATTCAAATCGCCACAACTCATCATGTTACAATTCAAGTGAGCAAAGGAAAAACTGTCATCAAAGTTTGAATGAGTTCATAACATGCTTTAAGTTTAAGCAGCTTTTGTTCATTAGTCAAAATGGGATCATATCAATTCACTGCATGACAATTCAGTGTACAACAATTCGCTGCATGACATTTCATTGAATGCGATAATTTGGTGAAAGACAATTCGTGGCTACAACAATTCAGTGTATCAGAGGATCAGAAATTAAATATTTTGATGACTTAGAAAGGAGGAATGCAGAAATTGAGAAGAAAGAAAATCTTTTTTTTTTATCTTTTTAAAATTTTACTATTTTACTTTTCTTCTTCTTTCCTTTTTCTTCTCTTCTTCTTCTTTTTTCTTTTAGTTTTCTTCTTTTTTTTTTTTTTTGCTCTTCATTCTGTCTTGCTCTTTATTTGTTGCCTTCAGTTCATCATAACAAGTGTTTCTTGACTAATTTTTTCTTCTTTAGATTTCTTTTTCCCTATAGGTTTCTTGGGCTTTATGACTTTCAGAAAGATGTAATATTCCTCATCAATATCTTGGTCCTGAGCAGTCTGCAGAAGCTCAAACTTGTTCTTAAGTTCCAGTACATACTGCTTTTTCTCCTCTTCTGTTATCTCAAAGACCTTTGTGTTATTTACTCAAGTCAGTTTTTTCCTTTCCTACATCTATATCAAGTGTACATCTTACCATTCTGTGATCACTTCCAACATTTACCTTATTCAGAACGGTAACATCATTCTTCGATATATCTTCTGTAAGTGAGGATGAAGTCGATTTCATTAGTTGTTAATCCATTTGGACTCTTCCATGTCCACTTTCTGTTGACCCTTTTCTTGAAAAAAAAAAAGTGTTCATTACTGACAATCCTTGAGATTCTGCAAATTCCACAAGTCTTTCACCTCTTTCATTTCTTTCACCAATTCCAAAATTTCCTATAGTTCCCCTTTCTGCACTGTTTTGTCTTTTTCCAACCTTAGCACTGAAGTCCCCCATAATAATAGTGTAGTGGGTTTTCTGCTCATCTAGAAGACTCAATTTCGGTGTACATTTCTTCAACCTCTTCATCATCATGGCTCGATGTTGGTGCATAAATCATTATAACCTTTAGCTTGTACCTCTTAGAAATCTTGAGTATTAGTCTTGACACCCTTGGTGATGTACTTTTGAATTCCAAAATGTTGCTTTTTATATCTTTATGGACCAGAAACCCAACTCCACTCCTTTCACTGTTTCCATTGGTGTACAGCAGATTTCCACTTGATAAACTTATAAGTGATTCATTTCTTCTTCTTCTTTCAGCCAAACCGATGATATTCCAATTCACATTTTCTAATTCCTTTTCCAGCTCTAATATCCTGTCTTCACCGATGAGCGATCTTATGTTGTAACAGGCCAAGTTCAGTTTCCGTGCATGGCAGTCTGGTCATACCCAGAGATTCTTAGCACCCTCTGCTTCCACTCTGATCCTCTCGCTGCCATAGAGGGGGAGTGAAAGCCACCTACGTGATGTAACAGGGCTTATCATCGAGAAGGTGTGCATGAATGGATTTTAGGGAGGTAGGCCAACTGGACTTCTTCTGTAATAGAAAGATATTGAATCCATCAGTGTTTTAGACAGTGTCTGATAACACACAGAATACCTGTACCCCCTCTAAGCCCCTTAGAGGGGGCAAAGCACATGATATCCTATTTATGATATATAAAAGACCTCGGCAAGAAGTAAAAGGCAAAAGATGTCACTGTCCCTTGATAAAAGATAATAGTAATACGGAATTGGGAATACTCTGTTTATCTCAGAAGGTGTGGACTGGATAGCTTGGCAACTAGGTATCATGGGGTGAAGGGAATATATAAGGCTCTGAAGGGAATGAGCAAAATGATGGGAAAGGTATGAATGACAGATTTTTTTTTTTTTTTTTTTCATGATGCAAAAAAACTCCACTTGCTTGCATCATTTAGCCATTATAGTACTAATGCTATAGTGCTTTCAGAAGGTTAGCTGGACCTTTATATACTGTACTGTATATGATATTTGAATCTGCTAGTGCCAGTTCACTGGTCTGTTCCCTCAATGTATATTGTGATCACTCAGCTAACAGATTTTACACTAAATATAGTACCAAATACGGAGGATGCGTAAAGGTCAGGGAATGACCACCGCATATTCTGGAGCAATATGGCCTTAGTTGCTAATGCTCCTAAAATCCAAATAACAAACAAACAACAAACTAAATATAGTTTGTGTTCAAAATTTTAATAACCATTGTTAAGGGAGCAGAGTACAATAGAAGGTAAATTAGGAGTGGTGACACTGTAACTTGGCTTCTTAAATTAAGCTCTGAGAGAAGAAACTTAGGTGTACTTCAACTTTTACATATTCTTTTTTATATTCATTATTTTTACAAGTACAATAAAAGTCTGCTATAACAAAAGTTCAGTATATCCAAAAGAATAAAAAAAAAAAAAAAAAGACTCACTATATAATATTAATGGCTAGAAAGCATATAAATGCAATAAATTCAGAAAATCTATTGTATATTCACCTTTTATCACCCTAATATTATATCATTCTTCTACTACACATTAACAAAAATTAATGCCTAATGTCACTAAGTAACTTCTATCTTCTCATCCTTCAACACATGCATGCTACTAAGTACTAAAGGTTCTAATACCATTCATGTTTAGGATTCTTCATAAAAAAAAAAAAAAAAAAAAACTGAGATGATATCAGCATATTGATATAACACAGAATGAAGAGATGCAATAATATCAATTAATTATTATTGGAGCAACTTTGAGAATAGTCTGAGCTACATATAAACAACAGTAGAGAGGGTAGGTATGCTAAATAAAAAAAGAAGATAAAATTAAATGTTACCATCTTACTCAATGTAATATCGCACAGAATGAAATGTAATGATTAATTCAGTTGTCATATTATTACAGCATTCCATATAAAAGGAAATATTACACACTCTGCATCTTACTGTCTGGAAATATTGACATATTCTCCTGACACAATAAGATGCAATGAACCATAAAACACACCTGCATTTTAGAAGGCAAATTTTAGGAAAAAATATTTTATTGCATATATTTGAAAGATGTTGTTATTTGTTGTTATTTGGTTTTTTTAGAAGCATTAGCTACTAAGGCCATATTGCTCCGGGGGATATGCGGTGGTCATTCCCTGTATCCTCTGTATTTGAAAGAGATTTTCAAGTGCTTACTAAAAAAATGTTACTGAAGAACACCAAAAACTTTGTCACTGCTGTTAATCTCATCATTACTAATTTTTGATCACCCATTTGCATTTTCTTTTGTGAAATTGTTGGTCGCATCATTCGTCCCGTTGATGTCAAATCATGATTTGGTGCTTCCATTTAGTTGTTCCATGCATATTATATTTTAAAGGGTTGTTAATTAAAATTTCCAATGGTTGCTGGCTAAGACCTGGAATTATAGCTAACTTGGTGTTTAACTCAACAATTGTCCTTTTTGTTGTCTCCATTACATGTGACCCAAAATGGTTGAATTACAGCTCCTTCAGAAGGCTGTCTGAACATTCTGACTAATTTCTCCAGCTATGGTAAGAGATAAATATACCACTGCCTGCACCTAGTATACCTCTGACCCATAAGGGACAAGAAAAT
Organism: Mastigoproctus giganteus; assembly: GCF_048544385.1. Taxonomy (NCBI): domain Eukaryota; kingdom Metazoa; phylum Arthropoda; class Arachnida; order Uropygi; family Thelyphonidae; genus Mastigoproctus; species Mastigoproctus giganteus. The sequence goes on from NC_143580.1 coordinate 227,147,063, forward strand.
ACAATAAATAAATATTTTTTATACTCCAGGGTGGTCATATTGAATCAGCAGAGTTTACAGCTACTAGTCGCAGTAATCAATACTATATATTTTTAGCACTATAAGTGCAAACAAGTGTGTAGGATTCACTGCCTGCAAATTACACACAGTCATAGTTCGCCACATATTGAAAATAAAATGTTAAAAATCAGTTTATTTTTCATTACACGGGCAAGTGATAAAGCATGAAAATTGATTTGATACTACCCATACGTACCTCTAATATATATTGCTCTTTCACATATGCTCTGTCAAAGGAAACATTATGGCCAATCACAAGTCTTGGACATAGTTCTTTATTATTTGGTCTCACTTGACCAGACTTAGTCTCTAATGGAATAAGATCACTAGAGGATATTCCTTGTGACCAAGAAAATTGGTCTCTTACAAGCCTATCACTACACCAAGAATACCTAGAAGAAAGAAAACATTTGTTAAATATTTAACTATAATATTTACATAATATTTAACAGAGGTCTGAAAATATCGATCTAAATTCTTTAAAACAAGAGACTCATTAAAGAATTAATGAAATTACAGGCATTTATCATATTGTTAATAATAGAAATGAATTAAAAGTCAAAAATCTTTACTGTAAAAATTGCATGTTACACCATAACAAGTAAACAAACAATAAGAACTAGGTTCATATTGTCTGTTTACATCAATGTGACAATTTGAGTGCTTAAAGCAGGCATAACGCCAGAATAATGGTGCATGGAATAACGGAATACAACCTCGGTTCTATTTTGTTAGTTTTTGGAACAAAAGGTAGTGATTATTATTATTATTATTATTATTAGCCTTATAGTGCAAGGAAGCCTGAGGCTTTTGCTGCACTAGCCAAAAAAAGAAAACAATTCTGAGTTACCCATGAGAGAGAGAGAGAGAGAGAGAGAGAGAGAGAGAGAGAGAGAGAGAGAGAGAGAGAGAGAGAGAGAGAGAGAGAGAGAGAGAGAGAGAGAGAGAGAAATAGAACAATGATGATATCCAGCTCGAGACCCTGGATGTGCCAAGTCTATATTCACCAGATGTGAGCCCCTGGGTGGAACAGGGGCACTTGTACTGCAATGTCAAAATGACTGTTGATCAACTGATCTATAGTAATATTTAAAATGCAATAAGACAATACAACTTGAAATGCAACTTTGAGACTCTTCACAGGTGCCTTTCCACATTTGTAAAAGGCCTGGGATTGGCTCCTATCAAGACAAGAAATTGTTATGGACTTTTTCACATTATAGTCATGTTTACTGGTCTTGGGCATGGATTAAATCAGGTTCGTCCAGCAAAACAAGAAAACTGACTGCAGAATAGAATACATGCAATTCACAGCCATTATACAAACTTTTCAAGATGACACAAATGAGTTAAAAAAAGGTTTGATGAGAGTCATCATGGTCAAATAGCTGTGCCTTAAACAGAGGTCTGCTTCTAGATGCTACTGTCAATTAAAAACTAGTGCAAGATGGACAAAGATGTGACTTCATAAACAGCAGTCTGTAGTCCCATGTAATCATTAAACTACTGTAGACTGTTCTTAGAAGCAAATTCAAAACAAAGCTCTGCTCCTGAATGCTACTGACAATTACATATGAAGTGCATGAAGGACATTGTAACATGGGTTACAGCAACCTGTAGTTCTATGTCACCATAAAATACTTCTGACAGTGAACTCCTAAGCAATGTATATCATTTCCTACACATTACGATAAAGATACTGCTTTTTTTTTTGTTCTCAGCAGTGGTTTGAGGTCCTATCTGCTAAGGAATATTTTGGCTTGAGCAGAAATTCCTTGGGACCTTGAATTACTTCCACTACCCAGAACATAATCCTGAAGAACTGATGAATTCTCCCTCAAGATTAGTTTCTTACTATTGCTGTGATGAGTCTCTACACCTGCATCACACCTCTGTGTGCAAGGCAAAAATAAAGAAGGCAATTTTGGGAAAATAATATTTTATTTCATATATATCTGAAACGAAATGTAAAAAGCGCTTACACAAAAATGGCAGCATAGAATGAAGCTCTTACTAGTTGTAGAATGGCAAAAACTTGTTGTCCTTACTTCCACAACCTGATGTCACAGTCTGAACTTTTTTTAAAAAAAAGTATCATCTTCAATGACATAAGGGGCCATTGCTGATTCCACAGACCTTGAAAGGTCTGACAACTGGCTCATGATTCACACTAACTCCCACAAACTTTTCACCCACTTCCATACCTATAAATTGTTGATCACTTTATTCTTCTTGTAGGTATCAAATCATGATTTGATGCCTACATTTGGTTCATTCCACAAGAACACTTTGAACGGTTTGTTAATGGCTGCATTGGAAAACCTGGAATCACAACCAACTCAGTGTTTCATTCAGGACAGTCCTTTTCGTTGCTTCCATTGCATATGATATGAACATGTCACACACTGAAAGAGCAAGCTTTTCAGATGACCACCACTTTACCATCTTTCTCTAACCAAAACTGGAAATAAAAACATCATTGCATGCACCTGGTATAAATAATTTGAGACCATAAGACTCAGGGGAATTTAAAACAAATTTCCAGAAATAATTATTTGAAGTGTACCTTATGGATCGAAAAATGCGGCAATTCTGACATCATATCTTTCACTCAACCTGTTAAAAAACAAATCTGTTTCTTAACCACTAACGTTAATAAATATTGAAATATGAAGACAAATTTTGAAATAAAGAAACTTAAAAAAATTGAGCTTTGCAAAAACAAGGGTTGCAAACAATGACACAGTTTGTTCTTGGAGCCCACAAACTTACACCTAACAGTGCTGTCTGCCTCTAAGACCAGCCTCCTGAAAATTTGAAACGAAAAATGTGTTTGTACTTTATAATTTCATTTTAAATGGAAAATTTCTAACATAGTTATAAAAGCATCCAAATAACAAATTACCAAGCTTTATTAGACACAGCTGTTGCAAGTGTTGGGTAATTTCCTTCTTGCATACAGACTTCCACATCAAACACTACTGAGAGCTCTAGAGGATAATCAACTGCTTCAACTTCCCCACCTGCACAATAACGTGTCCAACCTGGTCTAAATTCCCACTGTTTAGGAATATCAGGTATCTTGAGGGAAATCAGTCTATCCAAAAGCTTTCTGTATGGTGAAGAAAATTTTAAACCTAGATAGTAAAAGTGTTCTCCTATATCTTTGCCAAATAAATGAGGTAGTGAAAGTTCCACATCAGCTAATGTTGGAATGTCCTGTGGTTAAAAAAGAAAAAAAATTAAAAATATATTACATCTTAGATTATTTTACTCTGATTTCAAAGAATGTTATGATAGTGATAAATCTAATGAAACCGTGTAAAAACAGCTCACGTTCACATTCAAAATTCTGCCGTATGGGATAATAAAAGATGTCTGTGTTACATCAACCCAAAATAAATCTCACTTGTAAAATTACTTATACATCACTCCATTTTACTCTACTACTCTTCAATTATATAGGGTGGCCACTGAAAGACTGAAGGGTTTGAAAAAGTCATAACTTGTTCATTTTTAATCTTTTTTATTTTCTTTTTTTACAGGTTATAGAGCATTCCTTGGAGATTAAAATGTGGCCACTGAAAGACTGACCACCCTTTCAGAATCTTCTGAAGCGATGTTCTGAAGATGCCCAGTTGAGCAGAGCGACGACGGGTAGAGGCAAATGGATCCTCAAGGACACTCTGCCGTACAGCTTCAACCGCTGCGTCAGTGCACACAGTGCGCTTAGGACCTCTTCCCGGAAGATCGTCAACTGATCCAGTTCTTTCAAACCACGCGATTAGGTTCCGAATCATGTTATCGCTAGGAGGACTTTAAAATATTGCTGGTATTTTCTCTGAGTTTCAATAATTGATCTTTCACTGGAATAGAAAAACCCAACGAGTTTTACTCATTGCTGGACATCATACGTAGCCATTTTAATCTCCAAGGGATGCTCTATAACCTGTAAAAAAAGAAATAAAAAAGATTAAAAATGAACAAGTTATGGCTTTTTCAAACCCTTCAGTCTTTCAGTGGCCACCCTGTATAATTTTCTCAAGTCATTTAACTTATTCTTTTATCAAGTTGGCAACATTAGAGGGTTATCTTAAGATTAGAAAATAAAACAAAGAAATGCAACACCTTTTCGAAATTTCTAATCTGGAGATAACTGGGTTGGAGGAAGGATATAATGAAATGCACATTTTTTAGAATACTAATTAATACTTAATTTGTTAAATTATGTTATTTATTAGGAAAAATTATTAATAGAACTTTTGTGATATTTTGTGGTATTTATTTGTAAATATTTCTAATTTCCAATTTAGGATTTTATTAAAGATAATTTAAAATGAAGGTTTGTAAATAGTTGATCATGGTGCATAGAGCTGAAAGTACAATTTTTTTTGGAGAACACCTATTCTAGAAATGTCATAAATTACTTGCCTGATTTAGTTCTTAAGATTTACCTCAATGTACTTATTATCATCATCATTAGCCAAATGGTGCAAGGAAGCCTGAGGCTTTTGCTGCACCAGACAACAAAAAAAAAAAAAAAAATTCTGAGTCACCCTGAGTGAGTGTAGGGAATCACCAAGGAAGAGAAGAATGGTGATATCCAGCTCAGGACCCTGGGTGTGCCAAGCCCTTACTCACCAGATGTGAGCCCCTAGAGTAGTTTACTTACCAAATGCATTTTTCATAATAAAAAATTATGTAATTCTACAATTATTTTATTTGAAATAGGGATACACTTGTGAAAAATTGTATTAGCTCAATCTTGTGACCCTGTTTATTTTTCAAGTAGTTCATACAGTGGGAAAGGCTCTTGGTTTAAAACATTGTGGTTCATGATACAAGTATTAAATAGTTTTGTAAGTTACATACATTCTAAAAAAACAAACATCATCATCATTATTATATAATTGTGCAGTCAGATTATGAAGTTTTCTGAGCAGTGCAGACAGTCTTCAAGAGCAGCTCATGGTGTCTTATCAATGATATACAGGAATTTTGCTAGCAGGGATAAAGATGTGATTATCCCCTTGTATAAGGCAATGGTCAGACCACACTTGAGTACTGTATACAGGTCTGGAGGCCTCGTTTTAGGAAAGATGTAGAGCTGCTGGAACGAGTTTAGAGAAGGGCAATGAGATTGGTGAGGGGAACAAAGGGTTGCTCTTAGCAATAAAGGCTTGGGTTCTGCAAATTGCAGCATCTGGAGACGAGGCACCAGTGTGGTGATTTGATTGAGGTGTATAAGGCCTTGAATAGTTTGAGCAAGCTCACTTCTGATGGCATTCTGCCTCTCGCTCAGATTACGCACCTGCGGGGCATAAATTCAAATTGAGAAAAGACATTTGTAGAATAGATGTGTGGAAATTTGCCTTTGGCCAGCGGGTGGTTGATTGCTGGAACAAACTTCCATTAGTCATTGTGGAAGTTGATAGATTAAATAAATTCAAGGAAGAACTGGACAAACTTTTAGAACAAATGGATGGGTGAAATGAGAAATTTTTTTTTTTTTTTTGGCTGATGCTGCATAAGCTTGCTTTCTTGCATCATATGCCTCTACTAATGCTAATCACATCTACCTCTAAATTAAAACATTCTAAGACCCAGAGAAATTACAAAACCTGGAGCTCAATAGCATGCTTAAATCAAGACTTCAAGTCCACAAATGGGTGGCAATGCTAGAAATTTATGAAAGGTTGCAAGGAATGACAGCCTTTCAACCAATAAGATTCATGATGTGTTATACAATAACACTAATCCCAAGAACTTTACTATATAAAGTTCTTGGGATTAGTGATTAGTGTTAGTGGGATTAGTTTTATATATACTTTACTATATATAAAACTCCACAAAACCAATGAAATCTTTTTTATTTATGTGAATACATTCTACATTTATTTATTTATATTTATGCATTGTATACTATTTATTTTTTTGTGGCGGTGATGTAAACAGTCATTCATTTTTATTTTTTTTCTGTTTCAAAATGGAAAGTTACAGACAAAACATTTCAAAGATATGCTTATATTGCAAAAAAGGTAATGGAATCACTAGAAAATATCAAGTCATGCCAAAAGTAATATCATATTTTTTGCATTGTCATATTTATGCAAGTATCTGTGCATCACAAGGAACATTTCTGATAATTTATGCAGACATTAAATCATAAGTCTGCATGCAAGTTTAACAGTGCTCCATTTTCTTTTCCCAGTGTTAAAAACAAGTTGGGATTCTCAAAAGAACACATTAGTCATATAATGCTTTATGAATTTAAGTAAAGGAATAACATGATTCTAGCTAAGAAAAATATTCAAGATATATTTTTTCATCACAAGAAAGCTGTCACAATGCAAGGAACTTAGTGAATAAACTATTTGGACAGACCTACTCAGTTCAATGACAATCTGCCAATAGCTACATCAAAAAGTTACTGCTATACCTGTTCAAGAACTAACTCAGAAACTCAATTTTACCCATTTCACTGTTCATCACCACTTGCATTCTTCTACATTCTTTGCTTCAAAGTCAGAAAAATTTTATAAAAATGATATTTAAATGTTTGTAGGAAGGAGAAAGCCATATACACACAGATGCTTGCGTGTATCTCTGTGCAATTAAAACTTGAAGTGATGTGGTTGTATTTTTATTTCATAAAAGAGGGAAAAAATTACCTATGAGACTGATCTTATATTTTGAAAGAATATTATAGATACATTTTAGCAAAATTTTAATTTTTTTCAGAGTTGAAAAACCTGTACATATTTCCATTTAGCATTTCTATTATTAAAAGGGATAGATACAGCTGAGTAATTAAGTCACCGATAAACCAAAATTCAGTGTAGATGAACACATTAAAAGGAAAGAAAGGAAAGAAGGTTGTTTTGACTGCTTCAGGAGAGAAATAGTCTACTCCATGGGTCTCTCAAACTCATAAGGGCTTGGGGGGGGAGCACTAAACTTCTACTTGTTAGTTTGTTATTTGGTTTTTAGGAGCATTAGCAACTAAGGCCATATTGCTCCAGGGATATGTGGTGGTCATTCCCTGACCTTTCTGCATCCTCCGTATTTGGTGGGCACGGGCTCGAACCCCGGTCTAATCAAGAAGCGTGTGCTACGCACTGCTGCTCCTGCCCATCTGGCTACGGAGGCGCCTACTTATACTTGAAATCTATATGTTATAAAAGGAGACTCTGCGTCCCTGAAAATAATCAAAATGCCTTAACACTTTTCATGTCCAACACACATAATCTAATAAAAGAAACTTGCATCCAGGAAGGTTATTGTTCCATTACAAAAGTTAATGGCTAGACTGCATTTTGACTACTGTGTTCAAGTCTGGCGGCTGCATCTAAATAAAGATACTGGGCTGCTTGAAAGAGTCAAAGGACAGATGACTGATGAGGATAGCAAAGGATCATTTATAGGAGGAGAGACTATAAAGATGTAAGTTACAGAGCTTGGAATTTAGGTATCTCAGAGGAATCTGAATGAGGTGTATAAGGTGCTGGGGGGGGGGTGCAAAATGAATGATGGCAGAATTTTCACATCAAAAACAAGGGAGGGCCATAAACAGTAATTGCATCAGTAATGGCAAATGATGTAAGAAAGCAAGTTTATACAGCATCAATCAAAAAAAACAAAAAAAAAAAAAAAAATTCCAATAATTATAAGCTATTGTGGAATGCTGACAGACCTCAGAAAGTTTACATTTCATGAGCATGTTGTGAACCAGAGGAATAAACTGTCTCCCTGGATGTCTGCAGTTGACAGGATGGCAAAATTCAATGTTTTTTTTTTTTTTTTGGCTAAAACAGCAATGCCTGGTTTCCTTACATATTCTGGCTATAATGAAACATACTACTTTTAAAAAACTCTACAAACATAACAGTATAACCTAATTCATATAACGTAAACTTGATAGCATAATATATCTCATTGCATTTGGGTATCTACCAGTTTAGTGTATTATTCTCAAGTTAAATTGAATTTAAACAGAAATCATGCCTCAGCAGCAAAGCAATGGGCTCAAAGGAGCAGGAGTGCTGTAGCTAGGGAGAGAACTGGCAGGGCCAGTTCTTGAATCATGGCTCATTGAAATGTGCTACTTGTGCGATGCAGAATGCAATGGTCCCACAAGAGGTAGTTATTGCCCGTGATTTCATTATCAGGGAAATGATAAATATATTTTGCAGAAAGGATAGGTGGAATAGGACCTGAGTATGTCTAAGAGGGGCAAAACTTGATGATGTTATAAGTAGATATCATCTTTTAATTTTTATAGTGATAACAGTCAGTGTCAGTATAGTCAGTAGTTGATGGCAGTTGTCATTCTTTTGTCTCTTCTTGGTTGAAGTGGTTTGTTCTTTCCTTTTCAAAAAGTTTTGTGAATGGTAGTCTTGGTCAGTAGACATTACTGTGGTGCAGCTTGTAATGGAGGCTCTGGGAAAGGTATCACTGTAATAGTATATCAGAGGGGGAATGTAGTTCCCCTTGTTATTTCTTCCTTGTACTTGAAACCTACAAGTTGGTTTTCTTCCCTGATATTGCATTATTGTCTTAGTACTAGTTTTCTTTCAGTTCTGTTCACTTTTATGGCCTTGATAGAAGTGATTTCCTTCTCTTGAATGCTGCTATTGCAAAATCTGTGAAAGGTGTAAAATGGGGTTTGGTATTGACTAGTCTTGTTTCCATTCCTCTTCTTAGTTCTCCTATTTCCAATTCCACATTGTTTCCAATATCTCTATAAGAGTGGCAGTTGAAGAGAACATGGTCCCAGATCTCTAGCTCTTCACAGTGGTAGTGCGGGGAGCTGGAAATTCCCAGTTGTTGTTGTTGTTGTTATTTGTTTTTTTAGGAGCATTAGCAACTAAGGCCATATTGCTCCGGGATATGCGGTGGTCATTCCCTGACCTTTACGCATCCTCCGTGAAATTCCCAGGCCATGTAATTTATCATTCAAACTCCCATGCCTTGTAATTAGGTAAACAGGGGAAGGTGGGGGGTTAAATTATGCTCTTAGTTAAGAAGCATATTAAATATAAGGCAGTGCATCCATTTGACATGGGTGGCAAGTGCAATGTTGAGTCAGTTTGATGTAACATAAGCATTGAAAAAACAAAAATTAGGATAATTAGCATTAGTATCAAAAGTAGCAAATGATGCAAGAAAACAAGCTTATAGAACATTGTCAAAAAAAAAAAAAAAACCTACCCACCTCACCAATCCAGAAAGAATGAGTGAGGTGGGTAGTTTCCCCCTCCAAGAATTTGCTTAATCCTTCCTTGAATTTATTCAAACTGCCCACTTCCACCACAGATGGAAATTTGTTTCAACAATCAACCAATCACTGGCTGAAGGCAAATCTCTACATGTCTATCCTGCAACCATCCTTCCTCAATTTGAATTTATGTTCCCTCATTTAGCCTACTCAATCCATTCAAGGCCTAAACACCTCGATCAAATCTCCACGCAGGTACCTAATCTCCAGATGCTGCAATTTGCAGAACTGAAGGTAAGAGTATCCTTTTGTTCCCTTCACCAATCTGGCTGCCCTTCTCTGCACCTGTTCCAGAAGATCTACATCCTTCCTAAAGCGAGGCTTCAAGACCTGCATATAGTACTCAAGATGCAGCTTAACCATGGTCTTGTATAAAGTGATAATCACCTCCTTATCCCTGCCAGCAAAGTTCCTGTATATCATTAGCAAACCCCCATGAGCTGTCCTTTCAGTCTGCCTGTATTGCTCAGAGAACTTCATATCTGACTGCACAATTATTCCCAAGTATTTTTCATTTTTCACTAACACTGATTGTAGTACTGTACTAAAAATATAACAATTTACGCACCTGTTCTTAGTAAAATTAGATTAAACTACACCCCACAAGCTGCAATATATGGTGCCAATATTTCAAAACCTTAAAAATTTAGGCACACTGACACAATACATTTAAATGTCGATATGCAAATGGCATAACCACAACACAAATACACACCTTATTCCACAATTTATGTTCCTTCAGATGTTCTACGCACATATTTATGACATCAGAATTAACTTCTGTTTGCACCTTGCCAAATATCTGCCTGTGTAGATTAAATGATAACATCTGAATATTAATTTCATTAAAACGAGATTCATTTTCGCTCAGAATCTTCGAGTTTGAGATCGTCGCGCACAATTCTTCAATTATAGGGTGGGATTGCAAAAATCCATGATCATTTTTGGGTAGTTGTTGTAAGCAATAACTCTTTGTCAACCGTTTAATTAAAGTCAGCATATTTATTGGCACTAAAGGGTGTAAACCTCCATGAATTTCACGCTTCTAAACAATAAACACCTTTCTGCTGGATAAATGAACCACATGTGTCATAATTTCCCGCTTGGAAGAAATAAACATACCACAAAGCGCCTCACAGTGGAATGTCCAGCAATTGTTATTATTATCTGACATGCAGCTGGGTATTTTTATGGAACTATCTGAATTACTTCTGCATAAGCCGATTGCTATAAAAAAAGCAAACATTTTTGTCCAGATTTAAACAACATCACCAATTCAGGAATTAGATAGCTGGGGCCTGACTCACATAAATATTAAGTGCTGGAAGTGCTTCCTGCGAAACTGCGCTAATAACCACACAGGAAGGAAGAAGACGCTAACGCATGAATTGGAGTATTGAAATGAATACCTACATCATGCGAGCATTCTATGAAATAACCAGGCTAGAGACCAATGTATGTATTTGCGTACAGGTCGCAAATACATACCAAGTGGATGGAACGATTCCCAGATATTCAGGTCACCGAACAGCGATTAGAGGACCAAAGAAAGACCATCGTCACAAAGAACCTAACAGCTCCTGCTATTGTGGAAAAAATCAAGCAGGATGTGAGCGATCAACTATAAAGAACAAAGAATATGGAACCAGAGGAGGAACAGCATACTGCGGAACCAGAGGAGGAACCGCATACTGCGGAACCAGAGGAGGAAGACCAAGAAGAAATACAACCCAGAGTAGCCGAAGGGGAAAGAGACGAAGTCATGATATTAATGATATTGAAATTTCGCAAGATTATTTAATGAAAAAACTTTCGAGCCTACAGACCAGTAAGGCTCCTGGAGTTGATGGAATATACCCTATAATCTTAAGAGAGGCGGCAAGCGAGTGCATTGAACCATTGAGGCTAATTATGCGAGCATCACTAGACTCTGGGGAGATTCCCTTGGATTGGAAAAGTGCAAATGTATCTCCCATACATAAGGGTGGCTCTAAAAGTGAAGTTGGAAATTATCGACCTGTCAGTCTGACTTCAGTAGTAGGGAAAATCATGGAGGCAATGATCAAGGGTGGAATTCAGGATCATTTGGATCGAATTGAAATTCTCAAGGATACTCAGCATGGTTTTGTAAAGGGAAAATCATGTTTAACAAATCTGGTTCGCTATTTCGAAAGGGTCACTCACGAGCTGGATTTAGGGAATGATTTCGACATTATTTAGATTTCAGCAAGCTTTTGACTCAGTCCACATGAGCGGTTGCTTATAAGCTGGAACAGGTTGGAATCACTGAGAAAATCCTTAGATGGATAGAAGGATGGCTTCAGGGCAGGAGGCAGAGGGTTGTGATAAATGGCTATTCCTCAGATTGGGTTCATGTAAGAAGTGGGGTTCCCCAAGGATCGGTATTAGGACCACTGTTGTTTTTAATTTTCATAAACGACATTGATGAAGGAATAGAGGGCGTTATGTCTAAATTTGCAGATGAAGTTAAAATTGGTAGAGTAGTTAATGATCACTGTCAAGCTGAGCTTCTTCAGAGAGACCTAGATAGACTTCAGTAATGGTCAGAAAAATGCAGCTGTGCTTTAATCCAACAAAGTGTAAGGTATTACACCTGGGAAACAGTAATCTCAAAAAAACTTATTCACTTGGTGGGGTTCAACTAAACCCAGTACTGGAGGAAAGGGACTTGGGTGTTACGATACGGTCAGACATGAAATTCTCTGAGCATTGTAAACAGGTTGCAAGGAAGGCCCATGGTGTCCTATCAATGATCTATCGAACTTTTGCAAGTAGAGATAGGGACGTGATAATCCATTATATAAGGCTTATGTTAGACCACACTTGGAACACTGTGTTCAAGTATGGAGACCGCACCTAAAGAAAGACATCGAGCTTCTTGAAAGGGTGCAAAGAAGGGTAACTCGCCTGGTGAGATCGGCAAAAGGGCGTCCTTATGAAGAAAGACTTCGATATGTGGTTGCAGAGTTTGGAAACTAGACACATTAGAGGAGATTTGATTGAGGTGTTTAAGGCTCTGAGAGGCATCAGTAAAATGAATGAGGACGAAATTTTCAAGATTATAAATGATGCTAGAACTAGGGGACATAAATTCAAGTACGGGGGGAAATGTTTAGATTGGACTGCAGGAAGTTTTATCTTAGCCAGCGAGTTATAAATTACTGGAATAAGTTGCCTTCATGGGTGGTAGAGGCCGACAGTTTGGGGAAATTCAAAGGTCATCTGGACAGTACTTTCGGGTAAGGGAAGCGCAGAAGCGCATAGGATGATAAGTTTATTTCCTTTTTGTTTTTTATTAATTATTATTATTTAGTTTTTATTTTATTTTATTTATTTTTTTTGTTTTTATCATTGTTTTGTTCGGATTTTTTTTTTTTTTTTTTTTTTTTTTTTGGCTGGTGCAGCATAAGCCATAGGCTTTCTTTACCATGCGGCAGTTACTAATACTAATACTAATAGTATCCAGAACAGAAGACGAATGGAAGAAGGCGCTAAGAGAATTCAAAGGAATGGACCCCACAAGAACGCAGGTGATACCTAAACAGAAGTCAAATAAAATCTTGTGGAGAGTAACAGACCACCTCAATGGGCAAATAATACCACATTACCTTGACAACCAATAGTGCAACGCTGGAGGCTATCCACATGGCCATATACTGTGTTGCCATAGCAGCCACTAGGATTAATGGAAGGGAAACGAGAGACCAGCAGCAGAAGAACCGGAAACAGAAGGAACCGCCAGGGAAGAAGAAGAAGAAAACAGAAGGAAGACTTCACAGAAGGCAGAAGAATTAAGTCAAGACAGGACAATTGACCCAGTACCAAAGGGACTATAGGAGTAAGAAATTGATTGGGAAAGTGAAGCGCATCCTCAGGACAGACATCGTCCACAGCAAACATTTGATAAAATGACAAACAGTTGACAAAAATCAGAGAATAGGAGAGTACTTGGACACACTGAAGCAGAACCTGCTCGCACTCAGCAAGAGACTACGCTGATACAAAGAGAGCTCCCAGAGGAAAGTAAACAACCGAATCTTCGAAGAGGACCAAAGAGGCTTCTACAGGAGTCTTGGAAGACTCCTGTAGAAGCTTGGAAGACAGGAAAGAAGGGAACGGACCACCCAAGCAGAAGACGATTGAAGAGCCCTGGGACAGCATTTAGAGCAGGAAAGTAAGACATAACAGCTGAGCCTCCTGGGTAGAAGTAGAACGCAAGAAAACCAAGGACGTACAAGAGATGAGAGAGGGGGAGATTTGGGAAGAAGTAAAACAGATCAAGAACTCTCACAACTGGCGCGAACAATGGAACAGATAACGTCCACAACTACTGGTACAAGAAGCTCGCTTGCACACACAAGCACCTGGTACAGAAGTTCACCCGAATGATAAAAGCACCCAGAAACAATCCCGAAATTTCTCATTCAAGGAATCACATATCTGAAGCCTAAAGACGAAAATACAAGAAACGCGGCGAAATACACGCCGATCAACTGAATCCCAACAATGTACAAGATCCTGACCAGCTGTATAACCAGGAAGATATCAGATCACTTGGAGAGTCAGAACAATATGGCTGAACAGCAGAAAGGATGCAATCGCTGAGCATAGGATGCAAGGAGCAATTAACCATTGATTCCGGGGCTATAGAGCAAGCCTACCAGAAGCGCTGCAACATGTACACAGCCTATATCGATTACCGCAAGGCCTTCGACTCCGTGCCTCATAGCTGACTAACAGAGGCGCTGAACATCTACAAAGTCAATCCGATAGTGACAAACATCCTAGGAGAAACGATGGCGAAATGGATTACCACCATTAAGGTCGAGAATATCACAAGATAGGGAGTTGCCCTGAGCCCACTGTGGTTCTGTCTAGCAGTTAACCTGCTAGACAGAACCACACACAGAAACACTGCTAGCCACCATGCTGAACAGCAGCAAGTACGGATATAACCTCAAAGAAGGAAGGAAGAACCTGTACACCTTTACCCACCTGATGTACATGGATGATATCAAGCTCTATGCGGGAACCGAGAAGCGACGCCAGCAACTACTCCGGATCACCGAAGAATTCAGCAATGATATTAGGATGGAATTTGGCCTAGACAAATGCAAGACCCATGGATCGCACCAGGTAAAATTAGTCAATCGAAACTACCAGCTGCAGACTGGTAAAGAGATCGAAGCCATGGCAGAGGGGCAGGCCTACAAATACTTGGGGATAATGCAGGCTCAACAGTTACAGCCCAAATTAAGGCCCTGCCTGACCGAAAAATACCATCAGAGACTAAGAAGCCTGCTGAGAGCAAAGCTGAACGGAGGGAACACAGTTAAATCCATAAACACCTATGCAGTCCCAGTACTAACATACTTCTTCGGGGTCATAGATTGGACTAACACCGAGCTGGAGATTATCATGAGAAAGAAAAGGACAATGATGACCAAGAGCCGCCAATACCACCCGAAGTCAGCGGTGGAGAGACTGACAATTGCTCGGAAAGAAGGAGGAAGGGGCCTGATAGACGTAATCGTGAAGTGAAGCAGAAAACAGAGATTGCTAACCTGAAGCATTTTTTCCAGAAACACAGAGCAGCGCTTCACCAGGCCATAAGGAAGATAGACAAGCAGTACACCCCACTCAACCTAAGCGAGGAGTACCCTCCCAGCCAGAAGGCACAAACGAAGCTAGAAAAATGGGCAGAGGTGACACTGCATGGCAGACACTACAATGATCTCCATCAAGATCACATAGATAAAATTGCCTCCAGTGTGGCTCACGAGCAGAATGCTCTTCTCCGAGACTGAAGGATTCATGCTGGCCATCCAAGACAAGGTAATCAACTCCAGAAACTATAGAAAATAAATCTGCAAACAGCCCGGAGTGTCCGATGACACATCTCGACGATGTGTAATCGGTCAACCACTTCACCGCGGGATGCCTACACTCATACACACGACCGGGTATCCAGGATAATACATCAGAAGCTAGCAAGGAAATACCAGTTGATCGAAGAAAGTGCCCGTACTACAAGTACGAACCCCAGGCAGTACTATAAACCCAAAACCACAAGCTGTACTGGGAACGCGCCCATAATAACGGATAGGACAATCCCGTACAACAGACCAGATATAACCCTTGTGGACAAGAAGGAAAAGGCTACCTATCTGATTGACATAGTAGTACCCAACACTGGCAACCTGCAAGAAATCCATGGGGAAAAAAATCAAGAAGTACATGAACCTAAGACAGAAGATCAAAGAGATGTGGCAAATGCAACAAGTAACGACCATCCCGATCATCGTGATAACCAAAGGTATAGTGCCAAAGACCCTGCATAACAGCCTAGCACAATAGGTCTCCCCAGCCAACACCTACAAGGAACTTCAGAAAGTCGCAATCCTGAACACCTGTAGGACAGTCTGAGAATTCCTCGACCAACCGGACATAACAACAACCACCCTGTGTACTTGGTAGCAATACTCGTCACGAGGTGGAACCCCCAATCAGGGAGAAATAATATAAGAGAAATAATAAAAATAATAATGGTCAATCTTCTGTTGACCAATCCCCAATCAGAAGAGGAGTCTTTCAGAGAGATGCTCTGAGCCCACTGTGGTTCTGTATTACACTCAACCTGCTATCCATCATGCTTAACGGCAGAAAGTATGGATATAACCTCAAAGTAGGAAGAGAGAATCTGTACATTCTAACCGGCAACATTCACAGATTCTAACCGGCATCAAGCTCTACGCGGCAACCGAGAAGCAACTCCATCAACTGTTCCTGATCACGAAGAATTCAGCAAGGATATCAAGATGGAATTTGGTCTAGACAAATGCAAAGACCTACACACTGAATCACAGAAAATTAGTCGGCCGAAATTACCATCAGCTGACTGGTAAAGAGATCGAAGCTATGACAGAAGGAGAGACATACAAATACCTAGGGATGATGCAGGCTCAGCAAGTTAGAGCCCAAGGAAATCAAGAAGTGCATGACAATGATGACCAAGAGCCGTCAACACCACTCGAAGTCAGTAGTGGAGAGACCAACAATAGCTCGGAAAGAGGAAGGAAGGGGCCTGATAGAACAACAGGAAATAGCTATAGTTAACCTGAAGCATTAGCATTAGCAGTAGTTGAGGCATATGATGCAAGAAAGCAAGCTTATGCAGCATCAGCCAAAAAAAAAAAAAAAAACAAAAAACCCACTTCCACTTCACCCCTCCGTTCGTTCGAAATACCTGTCTAGCTGAGCCCTTCAATTTATTTAGGCTATCAACTGCCACAACAAGGGATGGAAGTCCGTTCCACCAACGAACTACCCGCTGGCAAAAGGCAATTTTCCGCACATCTATCCTACATCTGTCTTTTCGCAATTTGAATTTATGCCCCCTCAGGTAATTATTCTGAGCAAGAGGCAGAATCCCATCAGCATTGAGCATGCTCAAACAATTCAAGGCTTTATACACCTCTATCAGATCACCTCGCCGGTGCCTAGTCTCCAGACACTGTAATTTGCAAAACTTAAGCCTTTCTTCGTAAGAGTAACCCTTTGTTCCATTCACTAATCTTGTTGCCCTTCTCTGTACTCGTTCAAGCAGCTCTACATCCGTCCTTGAAATGAGGCCTCCAGACCTGTATACAGTACTCAAGGTGTGGCCTGACCGTTGCCTTATACAAGGGAATAATCACCTCCTTATCCCTGCTAGAAAAGTTCCTGTTTATCAATGACAAGACACCATGAGCTACTCTTGCAGCCCGTCTGCACTGCTCAGAGAACTTCATATCTGCCTGCACAATTACCTCCAAGTCCTTTTCATTCTCTACCACTATCAGTGTGGTACGACAGAGTTGACACGTTGCTCTGGGGTTGCTGTTTCCCATATGTAGTACTTTACATTTGTCAATGTTAAACTTCATTTGCCACATCTCAGCCCATTCTGCTCAACCTTTCCAGATCCTGTTGCAGCAAGCATAGCGTCAGAGAACAATTACTTCGAGAACAATAGAGCACCACTCCAATCCATAAGGAAGATAGATAAGTGATATACTCCACTCAACCTAAGCGAGGAGCCCCCTGCTGCCCAGACGACACAAGAAACAAAGCTAGAAAGATGGACAAAGAAGACACTCCAAGGCAGACACTACAATGACCCCCATCAAGATAACATCAATAACATTGTTTCCAATGCATTCTCACAAGCAGAACGCTCTTCCCTCAGACCGAAAGATTCATGCTGGCCATCCAAGACCAGGTAATCAACACCAGAAACTATACAAATACGTCGCAGAGGAGCCCCGATTGTCAGATGGCACATGTCGACGATGCCATCTGGCCTCAGAAACGATCCAACACATCACTGCGGGTTGCAAGGTGATCACCCAACTGAGTACACTCACAGACCCGACCAGGTAGCCAGGAAAATAAATCAGAAGCTAGCGAGGAAATACCAGTTGACCAAAGAAAGTGTACCATACGTACAAGGTACAGAATCACAGGCAGTACTAGAGATCGGAACCCACAAGCTGTACTGGGGACCGCACAATAAAAACGGATAAAACCATCCCGCACAACAGATCGGGACAGTAACCCTTGTGGATAAGATGGAAAAGGTACCTACATGATTGACATAGCGGTGCCCAACACTAGCAATGTCCAGAAACCCATGAGGATAAAAAATTAGGGAAGTACACCGAATCTGAGGCATGAGATCAAGAAATGGCATATGCAAGAAGTAATGACCATTGCCCAATCATCGTGTCAACCGTCGGTATGGTGCCAAAGACTCTACATAGCAGCCTAGCGGAAATAGGGGTCTCGCCAGAGAACACCTACAAGGGAACTCCAGAAAGTCGCAATCCTGAACACCTGTAGGATAATCAGAGAGTTCCTCGACCAACATTAACACCAGACATTACAACCACGGCCTGTGTACTTGGTAGCAGTACCCGTCATGAAGTGGAATCCGCCAATCAAGGAGAAATAATATAAGAGTAATAATAATAATAATAATAACTGTTTGGTTGTTGTAGGTTTGTAGGCGCATCCGCGACTTAGACCTTATTGCGCCATATATAATTGTCTGTAAACTTCGTGTGTTCTGTGCTTGATTTGCTGTTTTTTAGACAAAAATACTCGAGTTTGTTTCATGGAGGAAAAAAAAAAAAAAAAAAAAAAAACATTTCCCCCCCCCCCCCCCCCAATCCATATGACTCGAGCTAGAATTCCGGGAATCGAACTCAGCACTGTGCCAGCAAGACTCAGCCTTCCTCCTCACCTTAAGTGCAACCACAGGGGAAAGAGAAATGAAGGGAATAAATTCCCCAAGAACATTTTGTTTTTTATTAAAAAACTCTGCTGTTGCATGCTGATGTTTATAAAAGTTACCAATGTAGACATACGAGCGCCCCTTTCCCCCGACCGAAACAAAACTTCTGAGTGCGCCACTGTTCTTCACTCTATCCACTCCACTTTTCTTTAGTTTCTGCCTCCGTATCTTTTTTCATTTTCTGACTCCGTTCCTTCTCAGTTAATCGATCAGCAAAATTCAAAAATAAAAAGGTGTAAGTAACTGATTTTTTGTGACACTTTTCAAAATTTATCAAATTTGATATGAACTAGAAATCAGTTATATAGTACCTATTGAGACAATACTGTTTTTATTACATATTTTATTAATTATTAAATAAAGCCTTATTTAATTAGGTTTAAACCCGGGACAGGTACTTATATCAAGTGGACGGGGTGATTGGCTGTTGTAAAGTTTTAGCAGCACATGAGCAACTTAGGCCATATTGCGTCGCATGTAATGTCTGCAAACTGCATATGTTCTGTGGTCGATTTGTTCTTTGTGGAATGAAAAACACGAATTTTTGACAGGTCTCTTATACCTGATTATGGGATGTTGTTATGTCCGACTGTTATGATTGTTTGAGGAACTCTCAAACTATAATATCAGCCGGAGGATCTCTAACATCCGGTAGGCCACGGCTTTCTAGGGTTCTTTATAGATATACTCTGGGAGGTCTGTTACTGCTAGATTCTTACGTAAGCTCTTTGGCCCCCCATGCCAGTGGTTCACACGGTGATCGTAACTAGTTCCATATGTTACACCTTTTTCTTCTTATTATTTATTTTTTTCGTGTGTGCATTCCAGATGGAAAAAATTGAATCAGTTGGTTCACCACATGTAAGCCCTCGCGCATAGCACAGTTGTTATAATCGCCGTCCTCCCCGCACCGGGTGGAAACAACCTGTATTCGAATCTCATCAATGATGCGAGGAATTTTTATGGGCTTTTTTTACAATGTAGCTGAGTTAGTCGGTCTCAGGCGAAGGGAGCATCGTTTTTTCTCCCGGAAACTCAGTTTTTCGTCCAGCAAACAGACCTTAGAACTCGTGCAACTTACAGACTATATACACGAAGCAACATGGCCTTAGTCTCTGTTGCTCCTAAAAGAAACCCTACGATGCAATATGTAGACAAATATTAAATTTTGAAAGGTAAAAACATGGCCTCCACATATATTTGCAAATTAAATAGTTTATTTATTTAATTTGCAAACTTACTGCCTAGAGCATGGTTTATTAAATATTTTGTTCTTTACCTAATCTGTTACAACCTGTCTCAAAAGTCCAGCCACCTCTGCATTTAGTAACTTTTTCAGTTAGGTGTGTATTAAGCACCAAAGACTATGGGAAGGCAGTATATTGTATCCGTAATTCTGTGCATTTTTCAGTCAGTTTGCTGGACAAAAAAAATCAGTTTTCAGTCAGTTTGCTAGCTGTAAGCAAATTTTCACACACCATCCTACAAACAACCTTTTTCAAGTTTAGTTTATATCCCCTTGCATGTCTTATATGGAATAAGACCAGGGTATGTCTGCCAGGGGCAAAGGTTGATGACGTTGTAGAGCGGATATCATCTTTTAAGGGCACAAAAGGTGATATAGTTGTACACGTTGGCACTAATGATATTAAGAGTAGGAGACCGGCGGAATTACTTAACAAGTACAGGTCACTGTTGAAAAAAAGCCGTCAATTAGGGTTGAATTTGAAAGTGTCTGCAATTCTGCCCAGACACGATAGGAGGGAGTATATGATGAGAGCCTTGCCGATCAATTCGGCCCTGGAGGGATTGTGCAAGGCTCAAGGGGTAGAATTTTTTTCAGCCTGGACTGTACTTGTTAACAGGAGAGATTGCTTCTACAGGGATGGGATACACTTATATAGAAAGGGTGCAAGAATTTTTGCTGATGCTGTCGAGGCAGAGTTAGGTGGGTCGGAAAACTGCTAGTTGGGGGGGATACAAAGACTAATAGATTAACAGTAGCCACTGGCAGAGGTGGAAGTGATTCTTGCATTGCTTCTATTGAAATGAGCAGAAGCCTGAAAAAACAAGATGCAGGATATTTCAGAGACTGCTGGGAGTCATTGTGGTACAAGTAAACACATGGGTTGTGTTAGGGTAGCCAAGAATAGAAACAGGTGCATGTATACCTGCGTGTACACCAATGCTAGGAGTTTGGTAAATAAATTTGATGAATTTGAGGTATTGCTCAAAACATCAAAGGCAGATATTGTTGGGATATCAGAG
Source organism: Mastigoproctus giganteus (assembly GCF_048544385.1). Taxonomy (NCBI): domain Eukaryota; kingdom Metazoa; phylum Arthropoda; class Arachnida; order Uropygi; family Thelyphonidae; genus Mastigoproctus; species Mastigoproctus giganteus. The sequence goes on from NC_143580.1 coordinate 227,168,023, forward strand.
ACGTAGTGTCACACAGATATAAGGAATGCGGAACTGCAATTTGGGGAATACAATGTGTATAGAAAGGATAGACAGGACAGGGGGGAGGAGGGGTTATGCTATTAGTTAAGAAACACAAAGTCCAAGGAAGTGAAGCCAGTCGACATCGATGGACAGGGCAGTGTCGAGTCAGTTTAGTGTGACATAAGCATAGGGAAATCAAAATTGAGAGTAGGAGTGTGCTATAGGCCTAATGACTCTGATGAGTATAATAAGATATTGTACAGGGAAATAGAGTGGGCCAGTAAATCAGAGTCTTATAATGGGGGATTTTAATTTCCCAGATATTGACTGGAATTTGTGGGTTGGTCACTCACACACTAGCAAGGCTTTTGTGGATTTATTGGATGATTGTTTTCTACATCAGCATGTTCGTGCGGCAACTAGAGGGAGCAATACTCTTGATCTGATTATCAGTAGTGATTCTTCATGCATTAAGAATCTGCAGATAAATGAACCACTAGGTGGCAGTGATCACAGTGTGTTGAAGTGGGATTTACTCAAGGAGGTAACTACCATCAGAGGTAAAGGGAAGGGTTTTTGTTTTCGTAAAGGCGACTATGATGGTCTGAGACAGTATTTAAATTCTATACAGTGGAACCAACTGATGATGTTACTAACAGCAAACTCAAAAGAACCAACTGATGATGTTACTAACAGCAAACTCAAAATGGGAAGCATTCAAGGAACTAATCTTGGAGGCTACCAGGCTTTACATATCAACTAAGAAATATTGTTCAAGGTTTAGGTCTAAATGGTTGTCAGATGAACTAATGAGACATGTGGCAGAGAAGAAAAATGCATGGGATACATACAAATTAATGGGTGACATGGAAGCCTATGATAGATATAAGTTGGTGTGTAACCAAGTCACAAAGGAGATTAGGCAGGCAAAGGCAGACTACGAAAAATCCTTGGCAAAGGATGCAAAGAAAAACAGAAAAGAGTTCTTCACCTATTTAAACTCAAGAAGGAAAGGGATGAATCAGATTGGTCCACTGGATATTGATGGTTCAACAGTTGAGGATCCTGCTCAGGTGGCTAACAATCTAAACGAGTATTTTGCATCTACATTCACGCATGAGGAGTTATTCTGGAAGGAGAATGATGTAGGTAAAGTAAACATTGGCAGTGAGTTGGATGATTTCGTAATAACTGAGAGGAAAGTGGAGGAGAGATTGTTGAGGATAATCATAAAAAAGGCACCTGGGGTGGATGGGATCTATCCAGTTATATTAAAGGAGGCAGCAAAGGAAGTAAGCAAACCCCTAGCCATAATTATGAGAGCTTCTTTGGACTCAGGGAGGTACCCATAGACTGGAGATGTGCAAATGTAACCCCAATTCACAAAGGAGGATCAAAGGCTGACACAAGTAATTATAGACCTGTTAGTTTAACTTCTGTTCCAGGTCAATTAATGGAAGCACTGGTTAAAGAAGCACTGCAGGATCATCTAGACAAGAATTCAGTTATAGCTCAGACGCAGCATGGTTTTGTTAAGGGCAGGTCTTGCCTGACCAATTTGATTGGATACTATGATGTAGTCACAAAAGAACTGGATGCAGGGAATAACTTTGATATTATATATTTGGATCTTAGAAAGGCTTTTGATACTGTTGCACATGGAAGACTGCTGCACAAATTGGAGCAGTGTGGCATTGGAGGCAAATTGCTGCTATGGATAAGGGGATGGTTGAGTGGCAGAAGACAGAGAGTGGTAATCAATGGACACTGCTCAACGTGGACTAATGTTATTAGTGGAGTTCCTCAGGGTTCAGTGTTGGGTCCGTTGTTGTTTTCGGTGTTTACGAATGATATTGATGATGGGATATCAAGTTTAATGTCCAAGTTTGCAGATGATACAAAGGTTGGCAGGGTTGTTAAGGACACCACTGACGCTATGCTGCTGCAACAGGATCTGGAAAGGTTGAACAGATGGGCTGAGAGGTGGCAAATGAAGTTTAACATTGACAAATGTAAAGTACTACATATGGGAAACAGTAACCCCAGAGCAACGTATCAACTCTGCGGTACTACACTGACAGTGGTGGAGAATGAAAAGGACCTGGGGGTAATTGTGCAGGCAGATATGAAGTTCTCTGAGCAGTGCAGACGAGGTGCAAGAGTAGCTCATGGTGTCTTGTCAATGATATACAGGAATTTTTCTAGCAGGGATAAGGAGGTGATTATTCCCTTGTATAAGGCAATGGTTAGGCCACATCTTGAGTACTGTATACAGGTCTGGAGGCCTCATTTCAAGAAGGATGTAGAGCTGCTGGAACGGGTACAGAGAAGGGCAACAATATTAGTGAATGGAACAAAGGGTTGCTCTTACGAAGAAAGGCTTAAGTTTTGCAAATTACAGAGTCTGGAGACTAGGCACCGGAGAGGTGATCTGATAGAGGTGTATAAGGCTTTGAATGGTTTGAGCATGCTCAATGCCAATGGGATTTTTCATCTTGCTCAGAATAATCAGCTCAGAGGGCATAAATTCAAATTGAGGAAGGACGGATGTCGGATAGATGTGCGGAAATTTGCCCTTGGCCAGCGGGTGGTTGGTTGGTGGAACCGACTTCCATCACTTGTTGTTGAAGTTGATAGCCTAAACAAATTTAAGGCTCAACTGGACAGGTATTTCGAGCGAACGGAGGGGTGAAATGGGAGTGGTGTTTTTTTTTTTTTTTTTTTTTTTTGGCTGATGCTGAATAAGCTTGCTTTCTTGCATCATATGCCTCTACTAATGCTAATGATATAGAGTAACGGATGCCATCGGCATTTAGTTTATTTAATTCATTTAAAACGTAAACAGGCTTCCCCACAGGTGCTAATTTCTAAGCAGTTAAATTTGCACTAGTCTTCCATGATAGGAATACCCTTTTGTATCCTTAACGTGTTGCTCTTCTCTACACCCATTCCAACTATTCCACATTTTTCTTGACGTGATATCTCCAGACCTGTATGCAGTACTCAAGATGTAGACTGATCATTTCTTTATAGAATGTGATAATCACTACCTTGTCCCTTATAGAAAAATTCCTGTATATCACTGACAGACCCCTATGAGCTCTCACAGGGTTCTCTCAGTGATATGCTGCCTATCTACACCATTCAAAGAACTTTTCCTCACTGTACAATTACCTTCAGGAATTTTGTTTCGATAAACATGGCATTCTGGACACACAGCATGGCTTTAAGGGTAATAATCATGCTTAACTAACTTAGTCGGCTATTTTGACACAGTTACTCATGAGCTGGATTTAGGGAATAATTTCTATATATAATTTATTTGGATTTTAGCAAAGTATTTGACTCAATCCCTCACGAGAGGTTATTGCATAAGCTTGAACAGGTTGGGATTACTGGTAAGATTCTAAGATGGACTGCTGGGTGGCTGTAGGACTGAAAGCAGAGGGTTGTGATTAATGGATATTCTTCAGAATGGTGTAATGTCAGGAGTGGGTCTCTCAAGGGTCAGTTCTCGGACCACTTGTTTTTCATTTTCACCAATGACATCGACGATGGGACAGAAAGCGTGATGTTAAAATTTGCAGATAACATAAAGGTTGGCAGAGTTGTTGTTATTTGGTTTTTAGGAGCATTACCAACTAAGGCCATATTGCTCCAGGGATATGCAGTGGTTATTTCCTGACCTTTCCGCATCCTCCGTATTTGGTGGTCAAAGCATGTGCTATGCACTGCTGCTCCTGCCCACGGAGGCAGTGTTGTTAATGATCAGTGACAGTAGTGTTCCTTAACCATGACTTGAACAGATCGCAAAGATGGTCAGAGAAGTGGCAGCCATGTCTGAATGCTGCTAAATGCAAGGTCTTACACTTGAGCAATAGCAATCTGCAAATAAATTACTGTATTTCTTCGATTCTAAGACGCACTTTTTTCCCCTATAAACGTCTCCAAAAACGGGCTGTCTTACAATCGCGTTTTTTTTTTTCGAATTTTCCCACACTTTGCACAGCACCACACGTTTTGTTTTTACGTGGAAACCCCGCCTCCAAGTTATCGCATTCTCCAATTCCATTGAGGAATAAAATGGCGTGGGTGATTTTACGGGATTTCGAAATGTGAAGCCACCATTATTTCATTACAGTGGAGCTCACTCAGTGAAAACTAGGATGTTTTGTTTGTATTTTCGAAAGTAAGAAGTGGAGTTACTGTATTTCGTTAATTTTGATCCCTTACTGCACATTAAAATGTCAAAAAGATTGCACTATGAAGCCGCATTGAAACTAAAAGTTGTGCATGCAAAAGAACATGGAAATAGACCTGCGGGGCGACATTTTAACATTAGTGAAGTAAATGTTCGTCATTGGAGAAATGATCGCAATTCCATATTTTCATGAAAAGCAACAACCGTGTTTTACAGGGCCTAAGAATAGAAGATTTCCACAAGTCGATGAAGCTGTGATAAGTTTTGTAACGGAGACACGCGCAAAAGGATCACCCATCACTCGACAAGTCATGCAATTGAAAGCCAAAGCAATTGCCAAGTCCCTTAGAATAGAGAAAATAATTTTTAAAGGCTTTTTAAAGACTCATGCGTCGTAGTGTATTATCGTTAACGTGCTGAACATCTATTTGTTAAAAAATTCCTGCAGACTTTCAACAGCTGGTTAGCTTTCAGCAACAGGTGATGAAATTAAGGGAAAAAAGAAACAAAGTTTAGTCAAATTGAAAATGCTGATAAAACCAGTCTTCTTCAATATGCCTCGAAATTAGTCAACGCTAAAGAAATCAAGGTTATAAGCATGGGCTACGAAAAACAGCGTATCACTGTGATGCTATGCACCACCACTGATGGTCGAAAGTTGCCACCATATTTAATTTTAAATCGAAAAACCATACCGAAGAATGAAATTTTACCCAAAGATGTCATTGTGCGTGCACAAAAAAAATGAATGGATATCAGCAGAGCTTATGGAAGACTGGCTAAATGTTGTGTGGAATAGATGCCCTGGAAGCCTTCGTAACCCACCTAGCATGCTAGTACTTGATGCATTTCGTGGACATTTGTTCGAACATTTGTCAAAAATAAAATTGTGCAAAAACGTGGTGACTTTGTTGCAATTCCTAGTGGCATGACTAGCCAACTGCAGCCACTCGACGTTTTAGTCAACAAACCATTTAAGGATTACTTGAGAAAGGAATATGAATCCTGGCATTAAAAGTGGTGGAATGGGTATCAACAGCTTGGAAGCTGATCCCAAAAATAATAGTAAAGCACTCATTTAAAAAATGTTGCATCACCAATGCTCTCGATGGCTCAGATGATATATTATGGGATAATGAAGATAACGTCTCAGAAGAACCTGACCCTGAATGTGAAGTAGACTCATATTGATTCATATGCAGATATCGACCTAAGATTCAGAAGGAAGTGATGAATAACATACCTACTGATAAATACCAGTACTATTGTTGTTAGTAAATTGAATTCTATTATAATAAATATATTTGTTAGATTTATTTTAGTGTTTTATTTATTTATTTTTTTTTTTAGAATCAAAGCGTTTTTTCTGAAATTAAGGTGGGTCTTACAATCGATGGCATCTTAGAATTGAAGACATATGGTATAGACTTGCACACAGTCAGTAGTGGTTTCCAGACTCTTGGCTCTGCAGAATGTGAGTGGGGTTTGAATTAAAAATAGTGGAGGAAAGGGTTCTGGAGTTACATTATGGGCAGATATGAAGTTTTCTGATCAACATAAACAAGCAACTAGGAAAGACCATGGTGTCCTATCAATGATTTATCAAATGCTATCCTTCAGAGAGAGGTCATAATCACACTATATAAGGCAATTGTAAGACCACATTTGGACTGTGTTCAAGTATAGAGACCTCATATGAAAAAAGATATTGAGCTTCTTCAAAGGGTACAAAAATGGGCAACTCAAATGGCGAGACCGTACAAGGAAAGACTGATTATGTGGGATATAGCTTGGAAACTAGGCACCTCAAAAGTGACCTGATTGAAATTTTTAAAGGTTCTGAGAGAGATTAGTAAAATGAATGAAGATGGAATCCCCAGTTCTAAACAATTCCAGAACTAGGGGTTATAAATTCAAATTACAGGGCTTGAAGTTTAGATCAGATTGCAGGAAGTTTTTTTTAGGCCAGTCAGCCATTGATAACTGGAACAAATTGCTCTCGCAGGTAGTTGAGGCTGATAGTTTGAATAAATTCAAATGTCATCTGGATACTTACTTGTGTGAGAAGTGAAGCATATAATTCATGTTTTCTTATCTACTTGGTTGGGATTTTTTTATTTATGGTTTCCTTGCACTATATGGCAAATACTATTACAAACACAACTATCAGATTGGAAAACCACGTACTGCAATTTGTCACTCCAGAATAAATCTTTCCAAAATTAGACACCAATTGTTATGGGTTGTGTACCAGTCAAGTTGCTGCTATGCATTACATACCAAAGCTCTTTGGTAAAATCAATGCTCTGCAGCTCTACATAACATTCTTGCACAAATAGTATCTGTAGTCAGCTGGAAGTACAGGTTGACAGTATTCAAGGACTATTAGAAGCTACATACTGCTCTTCTGAGCTCCCTCCGGTCTCTTTCTCTTAATTTTTGTGCTCTACCTGAACATTTTCTAGATGTAGTAACACCACAAAGTTTCCATTTGGCAATTACATCAGCCACTATTGATTTAGGGTGTTGCAGTTTTGGCGCAATAGTACAAAAACAGTGGCCTGGGGCAGGCAAGGCAATTGCCGCCAGGCCTGGCATCTTGGACTAATTTAATTTAATTGTTTTCATATTAATTTGTGACCTCCTTAGTTATGTGTTTGTGTGTGAAAAACAAATAGGAAAGGTATTTAAAGGGTATGTTATCGCCTAGTGAAACTTTATTATGTATCACCTTTGGTGTATTCCTTGGGTGAGCAAAAGACAGCTAAACTTCGTTTGGTTTGAGTGCAGTGGTGGGGGATGCATGGCAAGACCGATTTATGCAGGAACATTTTAAGGTTAAAAATGGCAATATATTATACTCATATTCAGGAAGGTAGACCAATACTTAATAACCATAAATCGTGTGCAGTAAGCAAAGGACGTAAGTCGGATTGATCAGTGTCAGCAATGGTTAATCTGTCTCGCGCTTGCACCAATCACAAGCCGTCAAATTTGCACCCTATACAAGCTACGCTGCACTTTAAACCAAATAGACTTTAGTGACACTATCGAATCTTATCTTATATGGTTTTGATTATTATTCACCCTTTTGAAGCTGTTATCGAAACATCTCACACTTAACAGGGTAAGTTATTATTTTAATGCCCAGTTCTACCAATGAGACTTAAATTTTAAAGCTAGGCTTAAACAGAAATAAAGATTGCTTACTAAGCTGATTTTAAACTAGACTTAAAACTTAAATAAAGATTGCTTACTACCTAGTTAGTTTTATTTACTCTGTAGATATACAGTAATTTTTTTTTTACTGATCATTATTCTGTTGATCTTAATCTGTAATTAATCAGAATCATTATTCTGTTGATCTTAATCTGTAATTTATTTTTTAATACATCATTTATACCTTCAAAAATGTATTCATTATATTTATTAGTGTCTACAGAGGCAGAGGAGGAATTATTAATGGTTTCAATTTTTTTTAATCTTCTTGTGTTTATATTTTTGCAATTTTCATTAATTAAGTAGGGGCCTGAACATGTTCTTTGCCTCCGTGCCCAAAAAAGGATAGCTACGCCACCATACAAACAGGTTGATTGCTAATACAGCATCTTACAATGACTCTCCCGGTGGAAGTCACTAAGCTCAATGCAGTAGGATAAAGGGGCATAAATCTTGATATTACCTATCTAATACATTACTATGATGTGGTCACACAAGAGTGGATGCAATAAATAATTCTGAAATTGTATACTTGGGCTTTGGCAAAACATTTGACACAGTCCTACGTGAGAGTTTGCTTTAGAAGCTGGAGCATACTGTGATTACAGGCAACACTTTAATGTCAACTGAAGGCAGAGGGTTTATAATTGACCACTCTTCAGAATCAGTCAGAGTTTTCAGTCAAGGGAGTGGTGCCCTTGACATTTGGAGCCACTCTTTCATGTGCTCTTCAATAATAGTATCAGTGAAATAAAGGGTAATGTTACCCTTTCTTCTTTGCTTCCTTTGAAATTTGCAGATCATATAAAGATCAGGAAGGTAGTTAATGATGCAAGTCAGGATAAGCTCCACAGATGATGGATATCTTTGACAGTTATATTTTAATCCTACCAAACATATGGTTCTACATTTGGCAATTGACAACCCAAGATTAATTTACATGCTAGGGGATGGAGAGTTGAGCACCTGTAAACAAGGAGCAGCTCTGGTATTAAAATACAATCGGACAATGAAGATAATGTAAATAGGTGGCGAAAGAAGGCACACAGTGTCATCAATAATTTACAATACTTTTCCTCTAGGGTGGTGGAAGTTATATTGCCATTACAGAAGTTGTTCTGAAGACTGCACTTAAAGAAAGACATTGAGGTGTATGAGGAACTGCACAAGGGGAGCAAAATGAAAGATGGACCTTTTATAAAAACCAGGGGGCATAAATACAAGCTATTGAGGAAAGTAATATATGGACCTTGAAGAATTTATCCTCAGTAGTGCTGTCAAACATTGAAATAAATTATCTTTGTGAATAGCCAAAGTTCACAGTCTGACAAAACTTAAGGGACAACTGGATCAGTACCTACTCACAGCATGAAGCATATGGCAGGAATGGATACATATTGTATAGACGAGTTTATTTTATTTGTTTTGGCTGATGCAGACCAAGCCTATCTTCTTTTGCTTCTTTTGGCCTTTACTAATCCTCTATGGGCCATATATCCCTAAACGAACACAAATGTTTACATATTACCATAACATATATTTTTATTATAAAAAATTCATTTTTAGTCTTTTTATTCAATTGAAACATTTGTGTTAAACATAAGCGCACACACACACGCACACACACACACACTGTACAGTGCTACTTACAGGATTTTTTGATATGCACGTACTTAAGGGTTAAATATCTTGCAACTGTTTGCCACTTTTGAGTAATACAACATTATTCAAGTGACAATATGCAATAACAATGCGTTATGAATTTAGTTACTGAGACATTATGCAGAGCTGAAATTGATATGGTATAAGGAGTGTTGGCTCACATGTATCAAAGCATGAATTGTGTGATTCTACTAGTAGGCGATCAGAGTACTTATTTAACAAGAACAGGGCAATATTGGGAAAAAGTTGAGTTAGGATTGAATTTGGAAGTGCTTGCAATTCTGCCCAGACACATAGGAGGGAGTATATGTTAAGAGGCTTGTTAATCAATTTGGCATGGGGGGGGGGATTTCCAAAGCTCATGGGGCAGAATTTTTCTCAGTGTGGTCTATGTTTGTTAACAGGAGACTGTTTTTTTACAGGGATGGCTCGATAGCATGAGCAATGTTTGCTGCTATCGAGGAAGTGAGGGGTGAATCAGAAAACTGCTAGGAGGGGCAAATCAGAAAAAGGGATACACAGACCAATAGATTAACTAGATGATAATCAAAGGTTCATCTGCAAATTGCAGCATCTCAAAATCAGGTGCCTGCGAGGAGATCTGATTGAGGTGTTTAAGGCCTTGAATGGATTGAGTAAGCTGAATGTTAATGGAATTCTTCCACTTGCTGTGACTACAACACATGAGTGGGGGGGGGGGCATAAATTCATGTTGAGGAAGAATGGTTGCAGGAGATGTGTTTGCCTTTAGCCAGCAGTTGGTTGATTGTTGGAACAGGCTCCCATCTGTTGTGGAAGTGGATGGTTTGAATAAATTCAAGGAAGAACTAGACAAATTCAAATTCTTGGAAAAGAGAGAGAGAGTGTGTTTTTTTGGTTCATGCTATAAAAGCTTGCTCTCTTACATCATTTGCTGCTACTACTGCTACTACTACTCTAATCTTCACTACTTATATTGCAGCTTCTGGAGACTAGTTCCTGCAAGGCTATCCTATCTGATTAGGTGTATAAGGCCTTGAATGGATTGAGCAGGCTTAATGTTGATAGGATTCTTCCTCTTGTTCAGATTACAAACCTTAGGGGGCACAGATTCAAACTGAGGAAAAACAGTTGTAGAATATATGTGCGGAAGTTTGCCTTTAGCCAGTAGGTAGCTGATTGCTGGAACAATCCATCTGTTGTTGTGGAAATTGATAGCTTAAATAAATTCAAGGCAGAACTAAAACATTTGGAATGAATGGATTAGTGAAATGGGAAGGTTTTTTTTTTTTGGCTGATGCTGTATAAGCTTGCTTTCTTGCATCATGTCTCTACTAATGCTTTTCATGTTCTATCTTTCATGGAATTAAAGTGCTTTACATGGTGATAAACTTCATGTGATTAACAATATTAGTTTTAATCCTTTTTTATATAATTCTGTGATATTTTTCTGTTTTTGTATGTTAAAGATGTATGTTTTTATTTCTCTTTGTTCTCAGAAGTAATGTAAGAAAACAAACATGAAATATTCAATGGAAAATTCATTGCAGGTGAATCTGAAAATAAGTGCAAATCAATGGTGGTTTCATAATGTGCACCTAATACTATTGCAAAATGCACTGGTAAGAAAATAAATTTTCTGATTATAAAGTTTTTTTCAGAAATAAATATTGCCATGATGCACAAACAGAGTAATTTTACAAAGCTTATACTTTACTAATACTTATTTCTAATAAAAATATTCCCAATATCTTTCAATAAGCTTCTAAAGATGGGATCTGCACATGCAATAAACCTACATTAAAAACAATGTGCAGGTCCATTGAAGGGTTAAAGAGAAGTGCAGGGCATGCCTAATTTTGGAAGCTGCATTAAGAATTTCATTTTTCAAGAAATAAATAAGTTACTAATAGTTACAGGGGAAAATAAACCCAACGGTTTTTTTATTTATGAGTATTTATTTATAAACTTGCTTACTGTATAGCAATATTAATAAATACTGCATGGCTAAGATCAGTGCTGTAGCCTTCTACATAAAACATACACCAATGTTCCAGAATATTCTTAAAAAAAATTATGTCTATTTTAAAACAATTTAACATTCAAAATTGTAAATAAAAGTTCAATGGAACTTGAACAAACACTGATTAATGCTATATCACAACTTAAATATCAGAAGTTTTGGTATGCATGATGTCCAAACTATTCTTTTTATACAAATTAATTGTAATATATGAAATTATATTGCAACTGTAGATTTTCACAAATAAAAATGTTTTAATGAACATAACATAACATAGGAAAATATGGTAAGTGAATATAAAGACTTTTGCTAATGTTATCATCCAAATTCTTTTAAGCAGGCTGACATATCTATTAACCTTTCAGAATCAAAGACCCCACAACACACACCGATTTTGTAAGTGGATTTTACATTGTGTTACAACTAACTTTTTTTTTCTTCTTGTCCTCGCATTTTCCCATTATTATATGGGGTCAGCATTTTTATTGTTTTGGCATGCAATTTTTACGGCCGGATGCCCTTCCTGACACCAACCCTCATCCTTTATCCGGGCTGGGAATATGCGGTGGTCATTCCCTGACCTACCACATCCTCCGTATTTGGTGGGTACAGGCTCAAACCCCGGTCTAATCAAGAAGCGTGTGCTATGCACTACTGCTCCTGCCCACCTGGCTACGGAGGCGCCATTGTGTTACAATTAACGAAAAGTAAAAAATATAAATTCAGACCGAAGACATTTAATGTGGTGCTATAGCTTTCTTTAAAAGGATGTGGGTCCCATTCCATTAAAAATAGGAAGATGACTGATAATAGTGATGATCACTCTGATTTGTACTATTTTTGGTAATCAGAAGTTTGCAGCAATTTGTAGATAGAGAAACATCTGTTGCTATTGAGAAATAATAATTACAACAAATGAGAGCATAAACTGTGCTTGTCACTGAATGCTATGCATACAACTTCATATCACAGTTTTTTGTAAATTAAAGTTTAAGTTTTCTTGTTCGATAATATATGATGATTTGATAAAGGAAAAATTGGATGAGGGAGGAAATAAAGGAAATTGTATGAGACAAAAAGGGGAAAAGGTTATCGAGTGTCAGATTTGAAGATGTGGCGCACTGGTGGCAGATTCTCGAGAAGAAATGCAGAAATTGGTAAATAGGTTACAGGAAAATTGCAATGTGAATAAATATTAAGAAGACAAATGTGTGAGTTAAATACTGAAATAAGAGGAGAAAGAATTGAAACAGGTGAACAAGTATAGGTATTTGGGAGGCTTAATAGTGTAAGAAGCAAGGAGCAGCAGAGAAATAAGAATAATAGCACTGGGTAAAAAAAGATTTTGAGAAGCACTGAAGAGGGAGGTTAGAAACTGGTTTATGGAAAAGAGAACACCAAGATTTGAAGATATTAGAAGATCAGAAAGTTTTCAGATATTGGTATGTAGGAAGATGGAAAACATAAGATGGGTTGATAAAGTGAGAAAAGAGGTTTTGAGAAGGGATGTCTGACTGAAATAATCAGAGAGCAGAAAAGAAACTGGATTGAATGTATTGCATTGAGGGATTGATGAAGGATGTGATGGGGGGAAAAGTTAAGGAGAGGAGACCTAGAGGAAGACTGAGGAAAACTATGTTAGATGAACTGAGAAGGGGATGGTGTATACAAATAGAGAAATATGAAGTGGTGGAGTCATGTGCTAGGACTTGTCTCCAAGGCAGAACACTGATGGTCAGTGGTGGATTCAGGGTAGGGGCACATGCCCCCCTGTTGTTTTTCAGAGAATATACACCAATCTTCTAAATTCCATTTAGCTACAATAAAATTTTTTTTTCATTGTTAACAGGATTTTATCTATTTTTGCATTGTGGCTCAGCTATTTTCAAGTGACTACAGTTGGCAACACCGATGCTAATGTGATCACCCTTCTAGTTTGAGGTGTCATGCAGTTTAGTTGTGCGTAATGTTACTTCAAAGTAATTCAGAGTTCAGCTGTGTGCCTGTGTCCACCAGTCACATTATGTTTGAGTATCATATTTGTTTTGTTCTGTCTATTATTTTGTGCCTTGTTTGTGCACAAAATGGTGCCCCTCCTGTTATTTTTTTCTGGATCGGCCACTGCTCATGGTGATAATAAATATGATGTACACTAACATTCACCAATATTTATTTTCTACCAGAATACAGCTAAAATAACTGATGCATTGGCCGAACTCGATTGTTGGAACAGGTATTTTCAATACCAAGATCACTATGCCAGAACAGATATCCAGAATAACAGTTAACATTAAACTTTTTTTGTTATATAATTATATTCCATCATTAGCTTATTCAGCATCAAAAAAAAACAAAAGACCACTTTTTATCTTTACAATTTCAATCCCAACATTATTTTTGTTCTGAACTACTCACCTATATAAATGATAATTTATTATAATAGAAGGACAGGAGTGGGGATGTACCTAAATGATCCCCAACTTTGTTCCCCGTTCATAATAAAACAATTAGGTTAATCATTCACTCCATTCCCTATCACAAAGATTTACAGTTTACATTGCATGCCCTTGTTACAGATTTGCACAGTCACCTTTCATTCAAGTTAGCACTAATATTTCTGGTAATTTCTCTAAACCCGTTAAAACACCACTGCATCTCTGAACTAATCCTCTTTCATATATAGCTCCTGAAAATTACAATTTACAGATACTTTGGTTCAATGTCATCCCCAAGCTTGCCATAGTACTAGAGCATTATAAGTTGAACAACCTTCTGGGATTACCATAAAAATAACCATTTACCTTATCTTAGCATGTAATCAAATAATCAGTCATGTCATCAATGTGATGCTAACCACACTGTTCAGAATTTAGATGATTCATTATAACAAAACTGGCCTTTTTATTATTTGTACATGCTATTTAGAGTGTAACAACAGTAGATATAATACAAAACATATAATGCAAATACAGTTATGAGGAGTACAATCTATAATGAGATCTGATTTGATTTTTATGGTGCAAAAATGACTAGGTTATAATGGGCCATGGCAACCTATAATAAGAAGTCTGGTATAATGAGCATTATTAATGTACAATCAAGTTTAATAATGTTAAATATAGGAAAATTCTAGTAATAACCAGTATAAATATGAAACTATTGCTATGATGAGCACTTTGAACTGCAATATTAATGTAATTTTTTGTGTGAATGTTGCTGGAATTTTGCATCTCTTGTTTAATTTTACTCACTATTAAATGTTACTTGTTATGTGCAATGATGTTTTCTTTCTTCCAAGTTATAGAAACAAGGTTATGTGACTGGAGTGTGGAAAACGCACCAACTTGAACTTGCCTTTATGTTTACACTTTGGTAGGTCGGCAGCCAATATTTAGATGTAAGAGCAGGCATATTTGTTGCAGAGCATGCACTTGAAAATTACAGTACTTCTAAAAATTATTTCAAGGTTTCATTTCCATAGGAAAATGTGTAGGGTGCATTTTAAGATAAATGCTCATTAGAATGGAAAATAAACAGAAAAATGCATGGAACTACAAACAAAATTTGAAATTCCTGTTCAGCATAGCAGTATCAGAAGTGAAACTGATAGGAAGCTGTGCGCCAGAGAAGAAACAGAAATTGGGAGAAGTCGCCAATGGTTATGCAATGTTTATATGGTAAATACCACTATATTTCTTTCATTATCCTATTGTTTGATTGACTGCAATAAAGATTATATTATAGTGCACAGTAATAGGGAGAAGTAAGCATGCAACAGATTTTCTCAATTTTTTATTGTTGTTTGTTTGTTATTTGGTTTTTAGGAGCATTAGCAACTAAGGCCATATTGCTCCGGGAGATGCGGTGGTCATTTCCTGACCTTTCCGCATCTTCCGTATTTGGTGGTGACGGGCTCGAACCCCGGTCTAATCAAGAAGCGTGTGCTACGCACCGCTGCTCCTTCCCACCTGGCTACGGAGGCGCCCTCAATTTTTTATGTTTCCTTCAACAGTTATGTGCACTTTTTGGCATATCAGCATACGCATATTAAGCACTTTTTGGCACATCAGCAAGCATTCACTATTCAGATAGGCACATACATCAGAGTGAAAAGGTGGTGGTGCACCATTCTGTTAAAAGTACATCAATGTATCTGGAAATGTATTTACTGTGGGAACTGCATCATTCACTAACAACTCAATCTAGTGACAGTATCACTGGATCTGTAAAATTATCTCATGAGAGAAGTGTTCCATCCGCACACTGATCCCTGATAAGTTAACATTTTCTGTACAGCAAGGTGAAGACTGTTGCTGGTAGGGTAAACTCAGCTGTGACAATTTGAAATGACCATTTAATTTGAACATCACATCATCTGACCATACGATTACATCCTAAAACTCTTCAGTTTCAATTTTCTTCTGACAGTACCATTCACAAAATTGTCCCCATCAATCAGGAGTCTTCCTGAACTACACACAATAGCCAAAATATGAAAGATTTGAACTTTATATCCTTAAGATTCTCATAATATTCAATTGACTCAAATGTAGTTCTCAGGAACACTATTATTGTTGACTTCTTTTAGCTAGGATAACTTTTTTCAGGATGGTTTTTTTATGGGAGGAAAATAACTTTGATGCTCTTTTCCTCCCACAAGCATTCCTTATTAATGTTGTGAACAATTCCATGTTCTTCAACCATATCACAGATGTAGGTTATTATCAGTAGTAGCGGCAAAATGATACAAGGAAGCATGCTTATACATCAGCCTAAAAAAAAAAAATTACCCACTTCATTTGCACATCCCTTCTAATAATTTGTACAATTCTTCTTTATTTATTCAAACTATCGACTTCTACAACACCAGATAAAAGTTTGTTCCAGCAGTCAATTACTCAGTGACAAAGCAAATTTTCACACAGATCTGTCTTGCAGTCATCCTTTTTCCATTTAAATTTATGTCACCTTCTTGGGTGTGTTGTTTATTCATAACTAAAAGTTAAAGCCTTAAACACTTTAATCAGGTCTGCTTAGAAGTTCTAATTTTCTAGATGCTGCAATTTACAGAACTCAGTATTTACAGGTAATAATACCTTTCCACGCCACCGACTAATCTTTTTGCTCTTCTCTGTACACGTCCTTCCTAAAGTGAGGTTTCCAAAACTGTACACAGTACTCAAGATGTGGGCTAACCATTGCCTTATATAATGGGATAATCACCTTTGTCCCTGCTGGCAAAATTCTTATGTATCACTGACAGAACCCCATGGGCTATCTTAGTAGCCTCTTTGCACTCCTCAAAGAACTTTTATGTCAGACTGCACAATTATCCCTAAGTCTTTATCATTCTCCTCTAACTTGAGTTTGATACTATTCAAATAGTATGTTATTCTGGGATTACTGCTACCAAATGACTCTGCATTATCATATTACTCTGCATTTATCAATATTATATTTCAATTGCCATTTTTAATTGATTTGCTTAAATTTATTCAGGTCTTGTTGGAATAGCAAACACACCCTGCCCAATTTTGCATCTTCAGCAAACTCAGACATTTAACTTGATATGCTTACATCAATATTGTTAACACATTAAAAACAGTAAAGGGCCTACACCAAAGTCCAAGGGACCCCACTCATAACATTAGTCTATGAAAAGGAGTGGACATTAATAACTATTCCATCTTCTGTCATTCAACCATTCCTTTATCATAGTAGAAACTTGTCCCAATGTTATGCTGCTCCAATTTGCAGAGCAGTCATTTACATAGAACAGGATCAAAAGCTTTACTGAAATCTATGACGTCTGAAAAAAATTTTTACATCCATTTCCTTCATGAGTTATCTCACAGTAACAAATCAGGATCTCCCTTTAAGAAATTCATGCTGTGATTTCTATATAACTGCAGTCCTGTCAAGATGATCCTACATTACTTCTTTGACCACTAATCTCATAGAAGTCAAGTTTACAGGTCAGTAATTGCTCACTTCACCCTTTGATCCCCCACCTCCCTTTGTGAATAAGACATTTGCACATCTTCAGTCTATAGGGGCATCCCATGAATCGAAGGATGGTCTCATAATTGTGTCCAAAGGTCTACTTACCTTCCACTGATGAATTTTGATGCACTGGCATCTTTGTCCCATACTGATGTTCCCATCCACACTGAACCTCTAACATTTTTATAATTCTAATACTATTTTGTAATGCACTTCCTTTCTTCAAGTGTTAGTTGATTATTCTCCATACTCAATGGGTCACCAGTTAATCTGTAAAGTAATGAAAATTTTTTAAAATCCTGTTTATTTTAGCTTTAAAATAAACAATTTTTTTTTTTCAAATTGTTCATTTATCTTCTTAAACTGATCATACTTAATTGTGCCCTACCCTGCACATCACTGCAGCATAAATTATTCATTAGAATATATTATTGATGAGATATTGAATGTTTAAAAAAAATTAACTATTATTTATCAGTCAGAACTATGGTATTTATAAAAAGAAAAGCACATGAATGAAAAAAGGAGCAAATTAAATTAAAAAACTGTTAACAAGGAGTAAAATACCAGTACCATATTAGAAAACTGAAATAATGATCGAAAACCTGAGTAGCTGATACGAATAATATCAGTATAAACAGATTTAGAAGTTTCATTAGTAAGATTTTTTAATACTGAAAAACTGAAATGTTACACTACTCTATTAAATAAATTATCTGCAACTTCCAAGTATGTGTGAAAACACTTTTTTAAATGCACAGACATAAAAGCAATTTACATTAAATTCAGTAAATAAAAAATATATTAAAAGTCAACACATTTTATAACAAATGCAATAAAAATGTGAAACACTAATTTAATTTAACAAATTTTGTAATTACATCCTGAATAATAGGGTGCAAAGAAAAACTTAACTGTGTATAATACTTTTTAACTAAAATGATCAGTCTGTTCTGAAATAAGAAAATGAAACCAAGAACTTTCAAAATAACAAATGGTTTTGATTTACCCTAAAAGTGTGAAAATTTTCAAACTGGTACATCCGTGTGATAAAAAAAAAAATCAGAACTTAGTCATGACTGAGAATAAATTTACATATGGTAGTCTTCCTTAGTTTGTACTACAATGGCAATTTCAGAACCATTGACTTAGTTTCCCTTCCTAATTACATATAAGTACACAAAATCTTTTTAAAATTTTAAGCAAAAAATCTTTATGTTAAGTGCTTGCTTCAAACATTCTTAAACTATTACTATATGCCAGTATACATTTTTG
Organism: Mastigoproctus giganteus; assembly: GCF_048544385.1. NCBI lineage: Eukaryota > Metazoa > Arthropoda > Arachnida > Uropygi > Thelyphonidae > Mastigoproctus > Mastigoproctus giganteus. The sequence goes on from NC_143580.1 coordinate 227,186,388, forward strand.
TAGTTATAGAGTACTTGAAATACATAACTAAAATTATTTGAAAAATCTACTAGGTATAGCAGATAAAATATGACAGCATGCATTGCCACGTTCTTTCTTCAGAAAATTACAATGTAAATTTTTTGATATTTTTGACAACTCTTATCAGTGTTACAGTATATTACTGCATTATATAATTAATTATAACATGCATAATATGCATTATGAAAATACAGCTCTGTTGAAAACTAATTTATATATTACACATAAATTTATATCTATACTATAAAACTGATTTGTAATGTAAATAACAGAAATAATTAATAATTTTATAATAAGAAATGGTCATACTTCTGTAAACATGGTTATTCTTTCAATGTTCAAAAGACGGAATACAATTGGTGAGATGTATGTAACTACAAAACCAATACAAACATAGGAAATAAATTTATGTGGAACTTCAACAGTTACCTTCTGTTTTGTTTGGAGATCCTGAGGGTTTAAATGTAGAGAGTAACAGAGAATTGCATAAGTAATACTCTTAAAGAAAGCTCTAGTAGCAACAATACACAAGATTCCAATAGAAGCCCTTAATAAGGCGAGCCCAATAACACTGTAGTCTGGCCATAAAATCTGATATGGTGGGGGAAGACCAGGTCCTCTAATAATACCTGTTTGGAAGTTTAGCCAAGATCCAATTAATAGACCTGCTCCAGTTCCAAGAATGACAGCTGTATCACCACGAGCAGGTGTCCATCTGTCTGATTCAGGGTAAACAACTGTTAGTGCTATTAAAACTGTAAGTGTAACAAGTGGCGAGTATGGATTTGTCAGCTGGAAGTTGTCAATCTGGTCAACAAAAGGAATGAATATGATCATAGCAACAATGACCAGAATTAACCCACCAATGATATCCTGAAAAATAGAAAATAAAAATAAATAAAATTCTATTTTATGGAATTGGAATCTAGTAAAGCCCATCTATATCAAATATAGATTTAAAATATATTTTTAACATTTGCACTAAAAATATATATATACATATACACTGTGTTGCCACTTTATTTGGACACCTATCTAGTAGCGTGTTGAGCCTCCTTTAGCCTTCAAAACAGACTGAATTCGTCTAGGCATAGATTGAACAAGATGCTGAAAACGTTGTGCAGGAATGGAGTACCATGCAGACATGAGTGTGTCATGCAGTTCCTTGAGATTCAACAGAGGTGTAGGCCTGCAGTGAATAGCCCTTTCCAGCTCATCCTAAATATATTCAATAGGATTGAGATCCGTGCACTGAGTGGGCCACTGCAGCAAAGAAAAGTCACTGTCATGTTCCTGGAACCATTCCATAGTGATTCGGGCTTTGTGCACCAGCACATTATCCTGCTGGAAGCAACCATCTGACTGAGGATAAACTGTCAACATGAATGGATGCACTTGGTCAGCAACGATATGGCATTCAGATGTGAATCTATGGGTATCAATGGACCCAACATGTGCCAAGAAAACATTCCCCACACCATAACACTGCCCCCACCACATTGCCCAGTAGTCATCAGACATGGCAGATCCATGGATTCATGTTGTTTTTGCCTAATTCTGAGCCTTCCATCAACATGATGCACCAGGAACTTCAACTTGTCAGACCAAGCAACTGTTTTTCAATCCTCGATAGTCCAGTGCTGGTGTTTCTGTGCTCACAGGAGGCGTGCTCTCTTGTTCTTCACTGATAACAAAGGTACACTATGTGGCCGTTGGCTGTTGCGACAAACAGCCCATTGCGACAAAGTGCAACTAGTGGTCCGTTGCGATATTTTGTTCTGTGCACAAAGGTTGTATGACGTGATGTGTGACATTGTGGCCCGTCTGTTTGCTTGCACAATTCTAGCCATCCCCCTCTGACCTCTCTCATCAACAAGCAATTTTCTTCCACAGGAGTGCCATCGAGAGGATGTTTTCTGTTCGTTGCACCATTCTCAATACACCCTTGAAACTGTGGTGCGTGAAAAGTTTAGGAGAACTGCTGTTTCAGAGATGCTTTGTCCAGCACGTCTTGCACCTACTACCATGCCACATTTGAAGTCCATTATATCATTTCCCCATTCTTGCTATAGTTTGTATGCTTAATTGATACCAGAAAGGTTGTTCTGCTGCATTTATATCCATAACTGTGGTCATGTGACTTGCAAGTTGTAGGATAAACCATTTGTGTGCACAGCAGGGGTGTACCTAATAAAGTGGTAACACAGTGTATATACGCACACATAATACAAAGCAGTTGTGATATTAAGATACTAGTTTAATTTTGCTTTGTTGAGCTATTAGACTCCTTAATAATCCAAATGTATTACAATTTGATGTCAGTGGGTTGCCAGTAAAAGAAAAAAGATTCCACTCTCAACTAACAACAGATGCAATCTTTAATTCATAGAGTTGATAGCAGTAGAACCTTCTCGCATTTCATTTTAATATATCATATTTTGAACAATAACTTAAATTTGAAGCTGTGTCAGATAATCAAATAAAATGCTAGAAGTATAACCTCGTTTTCTTAGAATCACTTACCAAAATAAGCAGGTATGCATGACAGGATGCACATAGCCTACTACTAATACATTTCTGCACAATTACATTAACATTTTTTACTTTTTGGTCCACTCTTGTTTTTTTGCGGCCTTACATGACATTTTTCTAGTCCCACTTATTTTTAATAATATGAGCGAACTTAGCTCTTGCCAACAAAATATTCTATAATAAATATCTGAAAGTATATAAACTCATGTTTTTTGTTTTTTTTTGGCTGATGCTATGTATAAGCTTGCTTTCTTGCATCATGTGCCTCTACTAATGCTAATGTTAGCTTGTACTTCCATAACAAATGCCAAAGGAAGCAGACCGTGTCTAGATATTCATGCCAATAGCATGCAGATATATGCAGTCAAAACTGATTTAGGTAAATGATCTCAGTCAGTTTAATACAAAGCCAGGAAAAGTAGATGTGTGTATGAACATGCACATTTGTGCTCCATCAGAGTAAATACTGCAATTTGAACAATGAGCAAGCAGTGTTTTCTTTGCAGATGATGCCCATCAAGAAATAAACTATTGTAACACTTTACACACCATAATATATATCAAATAATTATTTATTGTGGCATATAAAATGTTGGAGTAGTTTATTTCTTAAGGAGCAAACAATTCTTTCACCTGCAAAAGACTTCCTCAAATGTACACAGAATATGCTTGTTCATTGCTCAACTTGCAACTTCTCAACACGCACAGTAAGGAGGAAATATATTACAGAGACTGCAAACATAATGCAATATGGCAGTTACTGCGGATGTAGGAAGAAATTCTGTTCATACTGTAAGACAATTATAGGAGTGTTAATAACATTATTGTTATGGCAGCTACACATGACACTCAATTAACATGGACATGTAAATGTTGTCTGCAATGGCTCTTAAACATTTGTTCAACTTCCCCATGTCTTCTGTGATGACACAAAGCTCTGTAAAAGGGCCAGACGTATGCACTGTTTGAGTAGCATGTGTGTTGCTTATGTTGGAAGTGTTTTAGCATGTGTGTTGTTATGTTGGAAGTGTTTTATCTGTCACTGCTACCAGGAAGTAACAATTGCCAAGGAAGCTGTTTCCTGGTACCTATACAAGTCATAAGGAGGTGGGTAATAAGTGATTTTGTACTGTTTTATGAGGATAAATTTGAATCCACAGGTGGTAGATGACTTTCATCAACCGGTGAAATACCACCACTTTGTTTATTGGAGGCTTGAAGTGGTGAAACCCATGTTTAGTCTCTAGAGCAAAGTTTCCGGCATCCCCCTCCCCCCATGCTTCTCCTTCAACCCATGCACGGTACTAAGTACTATAGGTTTTGATACCTTTCGTGTTTGGGGTTTTCATAAAAAAAAAAAAAAAAAAAAAAAAAAACACAAGGTAGTGCAATATCTACAGCTGCTAGCAGTCTTGTAACACTTTGAGCCTAATACAAGGATTAAAGTAGAATGTGGCAAAACAAAGTTAAATCAACAAAACATGTCAAAGATAGTCTAAATCCAAGCATTCAGTCAATCTGTTAAGTCCAAAGCCAAGAATGATCCAGTAATGTCCAGCCAAAAAAGTATAAAAATCCACTAAGTCCAACAAATCTAATTAAAACAATCTTTTAATTAAAGTCAATTAGCAACAAGCTGGGGCCATGTATCCAGATTTGAACACAAATTGTGTGTGTACCGGCAAAAATTTAGACTGCCACATGCACATGACCATTGTCAGCAACTGAAATGAAAGGTAACAAATGTTAATTAGGTTTAAAATAGTTGGTCAACAGATTAATAGTCTATTACAAATGGGTGCCTAACAAATACTTTATTATTGAGGTTAAAGATGATGATTACCGATTAAAGATCTATATGAATTAGAATTAACTGCAGCATAGCGGAAATTAATCTAAACTAGATTAACACAGTGAACTGATTAATAAGATTCATAAAATTTATCCCTGCAATATTTAGAGTTGTCAGTATAGAGGTCATTTAACACAAAAGAAATGAGTCAATCAATATTTTGTCTGTTTAAGAGTTTCCCCAAATAGACTAAATGTTCATTCACCTCTCTATTCATGGAAGAGTATAATTAAAAGATGGGGTACTTGGCTTAAAACTGTTTCATTTTATCATCAACACTTCAAGGATGTCAAAGAGACAGTCTTTCACTGTGATGCGAGTGATGCTATTTGCAGTGAGGATTCTCAGAATGTGATATCCAACTGAAATGAGTGCCCAAACCTCGCTATTATTCAGGTTTTGGATTTGTCGGTACAACTACTGTTTTTCCTGTTTAGTAAATAGTATCAAAATTCTTAAGATACTTTGTGCTTCTTTACACAGTTCTTTAGTTGTGAGCAGTGTCCAAAGCAGAGAAAATCTTCTGACATCAATAGCTGTGACTGGACAGTGTTTGCAGCATGATGCCATTAATGGAGACATATCAGTGTAGTTCTTCCTTCTGGTGCAAATTTCTGTTAATGGTATGCTACAAAACTGTCCAATCACATCTATTGATATGAAAGCTCTTTCTCTGTTCACAAATGTAATGCCCAACATGTGAGATTATTTTAATTGTTTTTTTTTTAAGAATATTTAATTTGTTTCTTGTAAAAATATACTAAGTTATTAAAAAAAGAAAAGGAAACAATTCACTGCATTGTAACTAGCTTTATTTTCACTCTATATACTGATTTCTCTTTAGAGGTTCTTTTCAGTGAACAATAAGTATAAGAATATCAGTGATATATCACCATATTTTTCCACAACAGCAAAAAAACTACAGAAATAGTGTAAATGGCATCGATTTAATTGTATCTCATATTGTGACTACCTTCACGAGTTACCATGTATTGCACTATCGCGAAAAAGTAACGCTTCACCAATGGAGAAGACTATCGTTACTTATTCTGTGGGGAAACCACCACCCAGATGGCACTGTTTCAAGGCTTGTTGGCCTATCGTCAGTGGGCAGGTAGGTACCCCAGTGTTTGTGACACCCACCGATGATAGGCCAACAAGCCTTGAAACGGTGCCGTCTGGGGTGGTGGTTTCCCCACAGAATAAGTAACAATAGTCTTCTCCGTTGGTGAAATATTACTTATTCGAGGTAGTGCTATACATGGTAACTCGTGAAGGTAGTCACAATATGAGATACAATTAAATCAATGCCATTTACACTACTTCTGTAGTTTACTACTGTGGAAAAATATGGTGATATATCACTGATATTCTTATAGTGAATTACCAATCCATAGCCTATTACACTTTGTGCATTTATTCTTTTTAGTGAACAATAAGATAAAGTTAAGGTAACTAAAATATGCAGTCTGCAAGATACACATGTAATGAAATTAAATTATTAGAGGGTAGATGGGTGCACACTTGCTCCACATAAGAAAATATTTAATTCCATTATAGCTTACGATTTGTAATTTTATTACTTAGGTGTCACCAATTTTTTTTATTGAAAATTGGTTTTAGGATCATTTACAGATCAGAGAAAGAAATAATATGAATTTCAAAAAGTTATTTTTCTTGTCCGCACTTTTTTTTTTTCTTTTTGCGCTCAGTGAATAGCAAATGCACACCTCTGAATAGAGAATTATGCATTGACTTGGTTTATGTGTGCAATGCAATCCCAACTTTATAGTGATTCTGTAATAAGCGATTTAATTATTCCATGCAAGTGAATTTATTATTCCAGTTTTCCTACATGATGGACCATTCACAAATTATTAATGGTACATGGCATTGGCAATTGTTAAACGGTGTACAGCTTGTGATACTAATATATGTTACTCATTGCCGTAGATTTATTTACTTTTTTTAAATATTTTTTGCATTTTGTTTGCATGGGTAGCACAGTGGTATCCTCACTGTCCTCCTCACACCGGGTGAAAAAGGCCTGGGTTTGAATCCTGTCGATGACACAAGGAAGTTATGGGTTTTTTCACTCCGTGGCTGAGTTAGTCGGTCTGAGGCATTGATAGAAAGGTTTTTCCCCCTGGATTCCAAGATTTTTCATCCAGAAAAGCAGGCAAATCGGCCAAAGAACACATGCAATTTACAGATACAATACACATGGATAGTTGGCTTAACATTCCAGGTGACCTAATAAATAGTTTTTTTATTATTTGAATATTGTTACAATTTGATAAAATGATTCTTAATTTTATTACTCTGATGTCAGTAATTTTTTTTGATGAAAATTTGTGACTGGATCATTTGCAGACCAGAGAAAGATATTATAATATGAATTTCCACAAATCATTGAGAACGCTTCCACTTCCTTTCTTTGAAATTCCACTTTCTGCAGTCTAACTTTCCTAATATAGAGGGTTGCTTTATACTGGTTCATTTTTCAGATTACTGGAGTATCCTGCCCAAAACGTAGATGCAGTAACTTAAATCATTTCTGCATGCAAACCACTGTTCTGATTAGGTTTAACAGAGTGTTAATGAAAACTTGTCCTTTTTTGTTTGTGTTGATTCAATTACTTTGAGTAGGTAACTTTTTTTTTTTTTTGCTTGTGAAGTTTCATATTAAATTATAGCGTGTAATTTTGCCCCTTTGTGAAAATGAGCAAAAAATAGATTCAACACTTTTGTGATTGATGGATCAAAGATACTAAATATGAGAACTGGCTCTGCAAATTACATGGTGATTATTTAAAACATTTTGGTAAATATTGTAAATGCACGCTGACAGCCAAATTCAGTGACAATGAAATGCGTCTCGCATTGTAATACAAACGAAGCATGAGAAAGCCGAAGAGACCTTTAGTTTTCAGAATTGGAGAATATTGCTGTTCAAGAAAATTGATGATACAGAAGGCAGAAAGTAGCAGTGCATTTTTCATAGCTGTGCACTAAGGGTAGTTTATTATTTAAGTGAGCTGTGTAAATTTCATTTTCAGGCAGAGGGAATGTAAGAACTTAAAAACTGCAAAGAACATTGTACTTCAATAATATGTAATGCTATAGCACCACATGTAAGAAAATTTTTACTAATTTATCTGTTGCTTTATAATTTCTTTTTAGAATGGGAGGAAAAAAAAAAGAACACAATTCCGAAGTTGTCTTCTTTCTTCACTGGGAGCAACGTGAGCTCTTCTATTACTACACCAATGGATACAACAGAATTAACATGATCATCTTTTATAGCCCATCTACAGATATAGATGTAAAAAACCAAACCGAATAACTGATATTGCTATTTTAAATTTATTACTTTTTTTTTTTTTATAAAAACCCCAAACACGAGAGGTATTAGAACCTATAGTACTTAGTACCGTGCTTGGGTTGGAGGCTGAGAAGAAGAGAGAAGATATCTGTTGACATTAGACTTGAACTCCTGTAGACTGTAATTTTCAGGAAAGACATATGAAGGAAGGTTGTTCCAGAAAATGGCAGTTGAATGGATAAACAAGGAAGATGAAAAGTTGGTTCTGTGAGTTTGAAGTTGGACAGTAAATGGATGTTGACTGGTGCCAGCACGTGTTCAGACTGTTTGGAAAGAGAGAGTGGGAATTATAGAAGCCAATTCAGAAGAACAGTGCCCATGGAAGTATCTGTAGAAAAGGCATGCAGCAGAAACAGTATGTCTATGAGACAACAGCGAATGGAGAGAATCTGTTAGAGATGAGTCATTAATTAACCTAACTGCCTTCTTCTGAATGGAATCTAGAAGCCTGAGAGAGGTTTTTGGGGGCACTGCCCCAGATGTGGGAACAATATTCCATGGTAGGGCAGATTTGCGATTTGTACAGGGTGAACAGCTGTTTGGAAGAAATGTAATGCCGAGAGCGAAAGAAAAGCAAAAATGTTTAATTGTTAATAAAAATGTATTACAATGTATGTAGCATTTTATATGCACCCTTTGATGAGCATGAAATACTATTAAACCTAAAATTTGCTCAGTAGAGGGGACCTCTTAAAAGTTATAGCTTAGGGGCCAACAAAACCTTAAATCCAATCCTGGATAGTGCAATTTCTGTACCACCTCTGCAACAGAGTGACCCATGCGTTGGGCACTCACTATCATCCCTCTTTCAAAGTCTGTTAACTGATGATGTTTATCCATACTGAATTGAATTACCAACTATGTGAATGTAGTGTACCTATAGACCTGCCCAGTGATGGGTTTGTCCATTAGCAAGAGGGGTGACAGTGTAGTGTTGCCCAGGAACCAGGTATCCCACAAATTCTGTCCTTTCAGTGTACAACACCAAATTCTGATATAATACTTACATGATTGCTTTATAATTACATTCCCACAATTCTAAATGAAAACAAAATGAAGGGGTTAGCAAGTTTCAGAACAGAGTCATGTACACTACTAGCAAAAGTACACTATTTTTGAAATGCATAAACTAAAAATAATCCAAATGATAACATCACTTTAATGCAGAGAAATTTTGTTTTACTATAAAATCAGGGCATGACAATGATATGTCATGTCTTGATTTACAGGTAATGAATATGTCCACACATTCAAATGAATGGAGACTGCCAAGAAGCAGAACAAGCATAGATGTGCCCTTTGTACATCTTGCTAAGTGTATTTCAATTTAATATTAATTTAATTTTAATAACAGGTTTAATTGTTGTTGTGTTGTACAACATACTAAACTCCATTAACTGTGTTCCAGTATAGAAACAGGCATTTAATTTTTTTTTTTTTTTCATTTATTGAGTAAAACAGCTCCTAGCCAAAAACTCTGGCAAATCTGCTATACATATTATAGATGTGGTACAATATACAATTATTGACAACATCTTACATACATAAATACATTGTAAAGTATCAATGAATTCAAGTAGTACGACATGACAAACCAACTACACTTTGCAATGTCATCCTGAACTCAGCTACAGCACAACGAGCTGGACAAACAGGACAATTAGAATACTGAAGGTACTCCAACAGCTGCACTGCACTGCACAAGGAACTGCACAACAAGGCAACCCATTCTTCTGATTCCATTGTACCACAAGAAGTTGTATGATTACTGAAGACGAACTAAGTATACTTCGCAATGTTCAACCCAAAAGTAGTCACAGCACAATGAGCTGGACAAGAAGGATAAATAAAATACAAAAGTCATTCCACTAGCTGGGCAGCACAAGGAACTGCACAGCAACAGTTACAGCGGCACGAACTGTATGTGTATAATTAAGCTGAGTCCAATTATAGCAAAGCTACAGCACCACCAGCTGTAAATTTATCACAAAATAAATTCAAAAGCAGCAAAATAACCTGCTTAAATACAATTGAAAAGATTAGTGTATTAGCAGCGCATCACAAGGAACTGCATGGAATCAACACGCACAAAGTCAACATCAAAGTAGGCATTCAAACACATTCAATTAGAAGCAGCAATTCAATATAATCAATCAATACCAGTAGTTACAACAGAAACTGCTGGGTAAGAGACATTTGTCCACAGATGAGCATCATATCCCAGAGACCAATCATCGCATTGCACAAATCCACAGTAACCTCCAAAAAGATAAACAGTTAAAAACAACAATCCATCAGCAGTCATAGAGCTCAAATAAAGTTACTCATATCATAGCAACAGGCAAAGTGCAAAGTGTGTTAGTTGTCTGACGGCATTGTGTACTATTTGTGTAGCACAGAACTCTGTGTAGGCCAGAGATTTAAAAGGTGTGGGAAGTGGAAGTATGTGTACTGTTGTATAACAATATGCAATTACACAACCTAACAATCATGTCTATGTTATAAAATAATTATTGTAATAAAAAGTGTTTTAGAGTGGCACAGTATAGTATTTTAGCCATGCCCATTTTGATGGGAGGGGAGGGATTGTAGCCCAGTGCAATAGAGAGGCTATAAATTTTACTTATGTTGCAATTTACCTACATACTTTAAAAATTTAGGAGCCCCAAGGCTGTTCTTGCCTCAGACTCAAAGTATTTAATTTATTTTAGATACATTATGGATTAAATAGGCTTTTGTGGATGTGAGAAACTACCTGCTACTTATATCACTGTTTTTATGGAAAAATATATTCAGAACAACTGCCTTAATGAATGAGCTATTGAGACAAACTCCCTCATAATTTATATACAAGATATTTTAGTACCAAAGGTACTAAAATGTGATATCTAAAGTAGAATAAAATTTCTCAAAAATTGTTGAATTTTTGAGAAACAAAACATATTCTCTGTTTTATGGCAGAATACTGGATACACTAGTAGTAGCTGAAGAAATTTCTTAGGAAGTTTGTTGTAGATTGCTTTAAGGAGAAGAAGAAACTGAGGCATGTCCAGAAATAATAATAAATAAGTTCATTTGGGGACATATGACTTAGGACCAAGCCTAGAGTTCAAGGGATACAGATGTGAGAATTAATGTTGTGGAAAAAAAAAGAGTTCTCCATCTGGATTGAAACCCTCCTCCCCAAATTTGGGATTTTAGTTGTTTCCAGTCAAGGACAAGGTACAACCCAACCACTTGAGAAGCGTGAAATACATTTCCACAAATATGTTGTTATCCTTATTATAACTGAAATGTAACCTCATTGTGGCAAAATAATAATAAAAATAATTTCAGCACAATGGTGCTTTCTGTTCCTCAATCCCACACTAGACCCCCCCCCCTCTGCAGGCCCTCCTCTGAAATAAAGGCCTTCTGGAATGAAGAATATTCTTCAATATACAATACATCACATTGTGATCAGTTGTATATTACAATTGCTAGGCAAATAATTATTCATTTCTAATTGTCTTGAAAAATGGGTTGCACGTCTTATTTAGGACTTGTCCCTTGTCAGATATTTAAAACCTAGTAATGTACAGGCACTCCCTGGCTTACGTAATACAGGAACTCCCCGACTTACATAAGGGTTGTGTTCTGAAGAACACTACGTAAGTTGGATTTTACGTGTCAGAATTTCCCCCCTGCTTGTGCAGCACGTGCAACTGTGCTCGATGTATTGATTGAATCAAAAAAGAAATGTTTGACAAACATGTAAATAGAATTATTTATTGTATTTATTTAATTTTTTATCTTGTGCACAGGAAAAAATACAAAAGCGTGCAATTTAAAAAAATTTCAAAATTATAAAATTACAAAAAAGAGAGGAGACAGGCATAATGTCAGTAAATTTTACCTCTCGAGCATCGTTGCCAGAATCGATGTCTTCAGCTGATAAGTACACTGCTGTGGAGATTTAGAAGCAGTCGGCCGCTCAACCTTACGAAAGAATGAATTAATGGATGACTGGACGGTGGCTTTTTTCTTTTCATCATAGATTTCTTTGTAGCAAGCAAGCATATCATTCAGCCCTTTGTTAACTTTTAAGAATTGTTCGCTGTCAGGATCCATCTTCTCAAACCTTGCCATTGCCATCTCTCTGGTGATGAAGCAGCTCGGCTCCTCATTTCGTTCATCTTGAGCTTCGCCAGCATTTTCTTCTTTCTCTATCACTGCCTGCAAGTCAATAAGTTCTTCGTTAGATAATTCCTTCTCTTCTTCCTCTATTAACTCCTCCATGTCTTTGGCATCAACCTCCAATTGAAGTAGCTCTGCAACCTTTACAATCTTATCTGTAACCTCTTCATATGATTCATCTTTTTCAAATCTTTCGAAGCCTTTTACATGCCGTGGGCATATTTTCTTTAATGTGCTATTTAAACAACTTTTAGTAATTTCCGCTCAGGCCTTATTAATGTTTAAGATGGTGTGGTAAACATTGTAAGATTTCCAAGTCTCTTATAAAATTTTTCTCATCGTCTACTGCAGACAATGGCTGAAAAAATGTTGTGCATAAATAATATGATTTTAAATTCGAAATAACACCCCGATCCATAGGTTGGATAAGTGAAGTCATGTTTGGTAGTAGAAATATGACTCTCGCATTCGAACTGAAATCTAGATGTGTAGGATGTCCGGGTGCATTATCTAATAGAAGCAAAATCTTGAAAGAAACGTTGTTGTCTTTACAATATTTTTCATTGAAAAATTTGTTTTTTATATGATTGAATATTTCAATGAAGGGGAACACATTTCACCATAATAGCGTAAAAACCCACACAATTGCAGTTATTGGTATTATCGCAAATGCAATAAGATCGAGTTTACTACCCATTTATAATTAGATGTACTAACAGAAATGCCCAATAAACGGGCAAGTGCAAATTGTTTTTGTTTTTTGGTTGTGACCCCCAGAAACATGCTTTAGAAAAATATCACAAAGGTGTTCAAAATTGATTCTTATAATGAGAACATATGAAAACAATGAAAGGGTAGTGCAATTTCCATTATAAATATGACCTTTTAGAGAGATAAATAGTTTAGTTATATAGTGAAATTTTCAACTTCCAAGGACTTGGAACGAATTACAAAAAAAAAAAAAAAGCCACCAAATGTGTTATTGGGTTCACATTACGATATTTTCACAATATGTACCTCCATTTATTCCTATGGGATGCAAAATACGTTTCCACAATTTTTTTAAGTTTGCACCGACCAGCAAAAACTTGTGTAAAGTCGAATTTCCATAAGTCGGGGTTGTTTCTGTACTCAACTTATGGAAATTCGACTTTACGTAAGTGTTTGCGGGCCGGCGCAAAACTTAAAAAAAACAGTGGAAATGTATATTGCATCCCGTAGGAATAAAAGGAGGTATCGTAAAAATATCGTAATGTTGAACCCAATAATACATTTTTTTTTTTTTTGGTAATTCGTTTCAAGACCTCAGAAATTGAAATTTTCGCTATATAACTAAGCTATTTATCTCTCTAAAAGGTCATTTTGATAATGGAAATTGCACTACATCATTATCATATGTTCGATTTTGAATGCCTTTGTGTTATTTTTCTAAAACACCCTTCTGGAGGTCACTACCATAAAACAATAAGAACAATCTATTATAAACGGGTAGTAAATTCGATCTTATTGCATTTGCGATAATACAGATACCTGGAATTGTGTGGGTTTTTACGTCATGGTATTATGGTGAAATGAGTTCCCCTTCACTGAAATCTTCAATCGTATAAAAAACATAAGTAAATTTTCAGAATCTTCTCTTTATTCCTATTTACTTATTACAATGGTGAACAGAAAGTGCAAGTGTTGTAATAAGTTTACTTATTACAATGGTGAACAGAAAGTGGCAGTGCTACGAAACAAAAATTGATTTAGAAGGAAGATGATTAATTAAGAAGTATGACACAAGACAAAGTTTGTCATCTATTGCACGGAATTAGGTCTCGCTGCTTCAACAGTGAATACTATTTTAAGGGACAGTGCACATATAAAAGAATATGTTAAAGAATCAATGCATTTAAGATCAACAGTGATCAGAATACAGTGTTCAGGTGCTATATAGAAGATGGAAAAGCTATTAATAATATAGATGGAAAATCATATTCAGAAGCAAGTGCCCCTGAGTCCAATGGCCATTCAAGCAAAAGCAAGAAGTATTTATGAAGATATTAAGGATAAGTACAGTGAACCCCAAGCCAAGTTCATGGCAAGTAACAGGTGGTTTAATAGGTTCAAGTATCATGCTGGTTTCCAAAACAAAGTATGTGGTGAAGTCGCCAGTGCCGATTCTGCAGCTGCATAGAAATTTTGTGATGTGTTGGGAAAAACCCCTTATAAATCTCCATAGCCCTCAACTTCTGCAGCAGTGTGCTTATAAGCTGGAGTTAACTCTGGCAATGATGCTCGAAAGGTAAAACTTGTTGACATTATGCCTGTCTCCTCTCTCTCTCTCTTTGTAATTTTGTACACTTTAATTTTTCCTGCGCATGAGATAAAAAAAATTGAATCAATAATTTTATTTACCTGTTCATCGAACATTTCTTTTTTGCTTCAATCAAATTCAGCACGCATAGTTGCGAGTGCTGCAAAAGCATTTAGGGAAATTCTGACTTACATCAAATTTGACTTCCGTAGAATGCAACCCTTATGTAAGTTGGGGAGTGGCTGTATACAGATCATCAAAACAACACTGCTACACATCAATTAGTGTCTCTCTCACTTTGAGAAACTGTTCTGCACAATGCACTCAAGACTTAAAAAAAAAAAAAAACCCTTCATGGTAGCTGCTTTACTGATACAATTAACCATATTAATAGGTTGTCAACACAACCATGAGAAACTTTGCTATAACTTCCAAAAGCAGCATATTCCCCAGTGTCAATTAAACCCATACTATACAATTTGATGGTTCTTTGATAATAGAACTCCTCCATGCTATCTTTCTCGTCTTCTAATGAAAACTAACAGCTATTGTTAGTCAAACTGTATATCGCATAAACTAAACAAACAGTTCTTTATTTTTAAGTTAATGAACATATCATGAAGTTCATAATGAAATTTACAGTATTAATAAGATGTCAATTGATTAGAAGCAACAAACAAGAGACATATCTTTGAGTCTGATTCAATCTTATCCTAAAACATAAAAAGAAATAAAGCAGAAGCACAATTTAAAAAATCCAAACCAAATAAGCAGTTTTTCGAAGATAAATAGGACCTCAATTTCTTCAACAATTGAGACACATAATAATAAGTAACATAAAACACATACATATTGTGTGACTGTAATATGTGCACCTACATGTTATACATATTTCTATAGTTCTTTGTTCATTTGTGAAAACTAGATGTTTATTATACAGTTCTGTATAATTATTTTCAACAAATAACCATTCACTATAAAATACATATCTTGTAACTTACAAATTAGTATAACCACTTCTCCTGAAAAAGAAATAATGCTAAATATATATATTGTGTATATTTAAAATATTCCAAATTAGTAAGGCTTTACTATTTTTTGAAATGGTCAAAAATTGGATGCTTTGGTAATATACTGAAGCATTTCTTTATACACAGTAGTAATAAAATGTTGGTGAAGTAAAATGGGGCAATTATATAATGAATAAATTTCCAATGACACATGATGCTTATTGCAATTTGTCCCTCCATATATAAAAATCATAATAAATGTCAATTTGTATCTATACTTAGTATTGTGCACCTATAATAAAGTATCCTGCTGAAAAAAAAAAAAAAAAATCTATAAAAATGTCTAATCCTGATAGAAGTCTCAAGAACATTTTTTATAAACTTGTATATCTTTTAACATTAGCTATATTTTCATAATAAAGAACTGTGTTAAAAAGCTATGAAAATCTAATATGAATAACTACAAGTATGTACCACTTACAGAAATAGTATGCATTCCCATATAAAGCCGACTGCAGCACACTAGAATACACCAAGTAAGTGCAATGAGAAGACCCACTACAAAAGGATACTAAAAGTAAAAACAAAAAGGCATTACCAAAATTAACTAACAACTATTGTTAATCACAAACATAAAAAAAAAAAAAAAACAAAGGATTTGGGCAATAAAGGTGACCTTACTAATTAACACTGAATTGCACTTTTAGTTAAAATCTTGATGGCTACAAGAAAATTATTAACATCTACTAAAAAGTGCAAATTCAGTGTTATAAATATAGTCACAGAGGTCACTTATTTACACATGCATATTGAGTTGTTTTTTTTTTTAAATTCTACTGATGATTCATGATTTCTAAAAACATGCCTGTTATTCAAAATGCTTTGGGTTAATTAGATTTGGGAGCTATTTATTAACATGCCACAACTTTTTCATGTGATGAGCTCTGTTTCTTTTTCTTTCCCAACAGCAACTTCATACATAAATCTCTGAAATCAAAAAAAAAAAAAAAAAAAAACTGGCTAAATTTTTATACAGAGCATAATTTAAATATAACTAAAACAGTTGGTTGCAGAGCTTGCATCAATTTTTAATTTTTCTTTTTAATCTCTACTGGAATCTATACAGTTCCCCTGTATACAGCATTTTTTTTCTACTTATAGAAGCAATACATATCAGCAATATCGGGTCACCTAATGAATTCACTGAAGTGCATTTCACATGCATACAGAGAACTATGCTAAAAAATAAACATTTCTCTATGCAAAACCTTTTATTACAGTAAATAACAACAAAATTTTAAAATAATCTAACCTACAGTAATTAGTATTAGCAGTGGCAAATGACGCAAGAAAGCAAGCTTATATAGCTTCAGCCAAAAAAAAAATAAAAAATAAAATTAAAAAAAAAAAACCTTCCCATTTCATTCATTCCCTCCAACAGTTTGTCTAGTTCTTCCTTGAATTTATTCAAGCTATCCACTTTTACAACAATAGACAGAAGTTTGTTCCAGGAATCAACTATCTGCTGGCTAAAGGTAAACTTCCACATCTATTCTGCAACCATCCTTCCTCAATTTGAATTTATGTACCATAACAATAAATATTTGAAAATAATCATGATTCTTACTGATATATATTTAGTTTTAAATAAAATTAAAAATAAATATATTACAGTTAGATGCATGCAGTTTTGGAATTTAGACGTTACCAAAGAATTTGGTTAATCATAAGACTTTCAAAGTGTAATTGGAAATTATTATTAGCCATATAGTGCAAGGAAGCCTGAGGCTTATGCTGCACCAGCCAAAAAAAAAAAAATTTCTGAATTACCCTGAGAGAGAGAGAGAGAGAGAGAGAGAGAGAGAGAGAGAGAGAGAGAGAGAGAGAGAGAGAGAGAGAGAGAGAGAGAGAGAGAGAGAAGTAGAAGGGAATCACCAAGAAAGAGAAGAATGATGATATAACCAAAGCCTGAAAAGCTTATAGAAAGGATGCTGACTGCTGTGGAATTAACAATCAATAATGTATGTAAGCTGTTCATCTCAAAAGCAGGCTGATCACTATAGGATAGTTTTAGTAATATCATTTACAACTCTAAACAGATTAATAATTAAGCTAAACATTTTTTTTATTACAATCTGTGTGAACCCTACTCTACACATGACAGCACTGTTAGTCCAGATTACAGACAGGCTAATCTGTATGACCTTAAAACTGGATAACAAGAATCATCAGCATAAATGTGAAAAGGGCGTGAGATGGGTTTCTCCGGTGATATTATAGAAAAGCTCGAAGATACCGTTCCCCTATCTAATATAATGAGCTAATGCAACTCAAATGTAGTACTCCATACTGGAGGAGACAATAAAATGTCTTTTCAATTTGAAAAGTTGATTCCAATAACAGAATGAGTAATTACACCTGTAATTTAACATCTGTAGCAGGGAAAATTAAGGGATCCATGGCAAAAGATATTTCAGAGAAATCTATACAGGAATGGGATTATATGAAAAATTCAGCACAGGTTTTTTTTTTAACAAGAAATCAGGTATAACTAATTTCACAGGTATTATGAGGCTGTCACAAGAGGCAAAATACGGATACAAAAATGGCTAAAGAGTATTTAGACTCAGAGATTTTAATACAGTTCCACATAAACATCTTTTGTATTAACTGGAACTAGTTTTACAAATAACTGGAACAATGTACCATAAGTGAGAAGGAACTGTGGTAAATGAAAGACTGGTAAAATGATAGACAAGGGTCCTCCATGATGGTATAGTAAGCCACTTAGGAAGGAGGGCATTTAATTTAAGGAGAGTAGTAAACCAGACATCAGCAACTTCATTTCTTGTATTACTAGTAGGCCTGACACAGCCAAGTGATCAAACACAGGAGTGCAGCAGCAAGTGCATTCGAGTTGACCTTGATTTTCAGTGACTGCTAAACATGGCTAATGATATATTCTTGTTAAAATGATTAGGTGTTACTCCTCTAACCTATGTGATGATGCTGCAGTATAAACAGATTTTTTTTTTTTTTTTAAGCGTTGGAACAACTAATCTTGTAAACTAGACAACCTATGTAAAACTGAAGGAAGGACTGGATAGATATGTGTGTATCTGTCCAGCTCCTAATTTAGGTGGGAGCTTTTTTTTTTTTTTTTTTTTAATAGGCTGATGCTATATAAGTCTGACCTCCTTTCATCTTCAACCCAACTGTGTTTTCAACAATATATATCATCACCACATATCATGTTATATATCATTGCCTTTATTCGCAACTTTTCTTATTATATCTATGTATGGGTAGACAGGGCCATCGCTAAGGGGTGTGCAAGTGAGGCACCTGCCACAGGCACCACCTAAAATAGGCAATGCTAGATCCATTACTGCATATATATGTGTGCTAAGATATGATATGAATTAGGTGCCATTACAAGGTTTTGCTCCAGGTGCCACAAATGCTAGTGGCAGCCCTATGGGTAGAATAGTTTTAACAGTTTCATCCCCCATAATCTCAAAAATGATAAAAACTAAAACAATGCAATTTTTACCAACTGTACAGACACAAGACTTTTAAATAAATTAGTATTTCATGCTACAGAGCCATATCATATCTTTTGCATAGTATTAAATAAATGTAAGCAGCATAAAAATGGCATTTCAACAGGCTATATATGATATTCATGTCTGGAAAAGAAGTGATAAGTGAAGTAGCAAATTCCTTATAGGTCCCTTTGCCACTTGTAAACAATGATCTCTTATCTTTTATAATTTTTTTAGAAAACATAACCAGACATTGTCTTTTCAATCTTGGGTACAAGTTCAAAAAAATACACCTTAATAGGTTGATGCTATATAAGTCTGACCTCCTTTCATCTTCAACCCAACTGTGTTTTCAACAATATATATCATTATATATATATATCATTGCCTTTATTCACAACTTTCTTCTTATTATATCCATGTATGGGTAGACAGGGCCATTGCTAAAGATGTTTAATATTTTTGAAATAAATACCAGAAATTTCTTACATGCAAGTAACTCAATGATCTAATTTGTATTTGTTTTTAAATAATCAACTATAACTAGTATGCAATGACTGATTTCATTAATTTAGGCAACTTACAACATATAAAAATTGGGGGATTTAATGCCACATAGCAGCTTAACATTAGTGATTAGCCTAGAACATTACCTACATTCTAGTACTTTTAAGAATAAGACATATTTAGAGTCAGTTTCACACAGAAAAAAAAAATTACCAAAAATTCAGGGTTCTAAAAGAATAACAGTATTAGTAACATGATGCAAGAAAGCAAAGATTATCAGCAAAAAAAATGACCTCCTTCATTTGCTCATTCCCTCCTTTAAATTTATTCAAACTGTCCATTTCTACAAAACTAAGTAGAAATTTATTCCAACAACCAATTACCCTTTGGCTGAATGCAAATATCTGCACATCTAATCTTAAACCATCAATATTCAATTTAATTTACTTCCCCACATTGTGTCATTTGACAGAGGATAAAGATGCCATCAGCATTTAGTTTACTTAACCTATTTAAAGCCTAATACACTTCAATTAGGTCACCATGCAAATGCCTAGTTTTCTGAGACTGCAATTTACAGAACCCCAGTCTTTCCTAGTAAGAATATCCTTTTGCGCCACTGCTAAATCTTGTTGCTCTTCTCTGCACCTTTTCTAACAGATCTATGTCCTTCCTAAATGAAGTTTGGAAAAAACTGTATACAGTATTATAGTTTTGTATACAGTATTATACTTTTGTATAAGGCAACTAACCATTGCCTTATTCAAAAGGGATAATTACCTCTTGCTCCCAGCTGGAAACACTCCCATTTACCACTGAAAGAACCACACGAGCTGTTCTAGCAGCCTATTTGCACTGCTTAGAGAGTTTAATGTCAGAGTGTACAATTACCCCTGGATCTTTTTCATATTCCACTACTTTCAGTTTGGTATGGCCAAAATGGTTGTTATTTTTGGAGTACTGTCACCCAAATGTAGTACTTCACATTTATCAATGTTAACTACAATTTCCATTTTTCATGTGCTTATTAATTCATCCAATCTCAGCATCTATATTGTATCATCAGCAAAATTAGACACCAAAGTTGAAAACCTACATCAATAACACTAATAAATATTAAAAATAGTAAGAGCTAAACAGTACTGTAATTTGTAACCTCCCTATACAAGATTGTTCCAATTTATACAGTTGTACATATGGTACAAAAGCTCTAGTGAAATTAAGTATATAATTGTCAATTCTCCCTTTAACAAATCCATGCTATGACTTCCCCACAGCTCCACTTTTATCAGAGTGATCTGGCATTTCTTCTTTAACTATTGACTCCATTACTTTACCTAGCACAGAGGTCAAACTTACAGGTCTGTAGCTATCTGGTTTGCTTTTTAAACTACACTTGTGAGTAGGAGATACATTTACACATCTCAAATCTGCAAGGACTTCTCTGTTATTGCTAAATGTTTAGCTACCTATTTTTCAGCTTCTTTTAATATAATTGGATATACTCCAACAGCCACAGGTGCTTTGTTCACTTTATGCCACACAGCAGTTTCTTGTCCACTGTTTTTATAGAAATGAATAGGAGAGGTGTGCAAGGACATTTGCTAATTCTATCATGGCAGTGTTATGTAGGTTGGTAAACTGTTATATTTAAGGAAGAGTAGCAGGTGTTTGAATATACATACTGCTATTTTAATAATGCCCATAAGCATAGGTGGAACTGATTCTTGCATTTCCTCTATTGTCTTCTATGGTATATATCAGCTAGTCTGTAATCAAGTCACAAAGGCAAGAGAAGGCTGATTACGAGAAATCCTTGGACAAAGACTTCTTTACTTATGTAAACTCTAGAAGGAAGGGATGAATCAGATTGGTCCACTTGTTGGTGGTTCAACTGTTGATGATCCTGTTTAGATAGCTCACAAACTGAATGAATATTTTGCATCTACATTCACACACGAGGAAAGGAAGGATGGAAGTTTACTAAACACTAAGGGAGCTAAATAATTTTGTAATAATAGAGAACAAAGTGGAGGAGAAACTGTTGAAGTTAAACTTAAAAAAGGCACCTTGGGCAGATGGAATCTATCTAGTTATATTGAAGGAGGCAGCAAGGGAAGTAAGCAAACCCTTAGCCACAATTATGAGAGCATCCTTAGATTCAGGGGAGGTCCTCATGGACTAGAGATGTGCAAATGTATCCCCAATTCACAAAGGTGGTTCAAAGGGTGACAAATAATTATAGACCTGTTAGTTTGACTTCTGTTCCGGGGAAAATAATGGAGTCATGTTTGTTATTTGGGTTTTAGGAGCATTAGCAACTAAGGCCATATTGCTCCGGGGATATGTGGTGGTCATTCCCTGACCTTTCCGCATCCTCCGTATTTGGTGGTCACGGGCTCGAACCCTGGTCTAATCAAGAAGCGTGTGCTACGCACTGCCGCTCCTGCCCACCTGGCTACGGAGGCGCCCCTAAAGAAGTCATGCAGGATCACCTAGACAAGACTGCAGTAATACTTCAGACACAGCATGGGTTTGTTAAGGGTTTGTATCGTCTTGTCTGACGATATCATATCATATACTTGGATCTCAGGAAAGCTTTTGATACTGTTGCATATGGAAGACTGCTGTACAAATTAGGGTGGTATGGCATTAAGGGCAAATTGCTGCAATGGATAAAGGGATGGTTGATTGGGAGACAGCAGAGAGTAGTAATAAATAGACACTGCTCTATGTGGACTAATGTTATTAGTGGAGTCCCCCAGAAGCACAGAAAACAGAGTCCAGTGCTGTGCCCATACCTTCAATGATATCGATGAAGGTATATCAGGCTTAATGTCCAAGTTTGCAGATGATACAAAGGCTGGCAGAGATATTAATGATAGTAAAGATAGTATGCTACTGCAACAGGATTTAGAAAAGTGGGGCAGATGGGCTGAGAAGTGGCAATTGAAGTTTAACATTGACAAATGCAAAGTGCTGCATATGGGTAGCAGTAACCCAAGAGAAATGTACCTCTGTGATACTATAATCGGGGAGGTGGAGAACGAAAAAGACCTGGGGGTAATTGTGCAGTCAGATATGAAATTCTCTGAGCAGTGCAGATGGGCTGGCAGAGCAGGTCATGGAGTTTTGTCAATGATATATAGGAATTTTGCTAGTAGAGACAAGGAGGTGATTATACCTTTGTATAAGCAATGGTTAGGCCACATCTTGAGTACTGCGTACAGGTCTGGAGGCCTCATTTTAGGAAGGATGTACAGTTGCTAGAACGAGTACAAAGAAGGGCAACAAGATTGGTGAAGAAAACAAAGGGATGCTCTTATGAAGAAAGGCTAAGGTTCTGCAAATTGCAGCTTCTGGAGACTAGGCACCTGCGAGGTGATCTGATTGAGGTGTATAAGGCTTTGAATGGATTGAGCAACCTCAATGCTGATGGGATTCTTCCTCTTGCTCAGCTTACAAACCTGAGGGGGCATAGTTTCAAATTGAGGAAAGACAGTTGTAGAATAGATGTGCAGATGTTTGCCTTTAGCCAGTGGGTAGTTGATTGCTGGAACAGACTTCCATCTGTTGTTGTAGAATTTAATAGCTTAAATCAAGGGAAGGTTTTTTTTTTTTTTTGGCTGATTCTCTATAAGCATGCTTTCTTGGCATCATATACCTCAACTAATGCTAATTGTGATATGTAGTCCCATCATATACCTCAACTAATGCTAATTGTGAAAAACAAGAGAGGGACATTGCAAGGCTTTCTAGGGGTCCATTAGAACTAGCAATAACTCTTACATAACCCAATTACATGGGTTATGTAAGAGTTATTAACAACACAAAATGACACACATTTACAGTACTTGATTATACAGTGAAATCTCTATTATCCATGCTAATGACTGGGAAGACTACAATAAAAAATAATCAAGTAGCACATAAAGAGAATTATTTCATTTTATTTGAATATCGGTAGAGTACAAAATCAGAACTACTTACAGTAAGGTGTATATATTTTTAACTTTAAAGTTCCCAACACACAAAAATTAACTTAAAATCTAGAAACATTTTAAACAAAACATTGAAACACACTATAAACTACTGTATGCAGATAATGTAGTAAATTTATCAACTTACTGTGTTGTACTGCAACTCCATAAGCAAACAAAAATAAAATTGGTTATTATACAGAAAAATAGTCAGTCATTAGACATTGCCTTTTCTTCAAATTATTTTTTCAAAAAAAAAAAAAAAAAGTTGTGTATTTTATGCACATGGAGTATGTCAACATATTCCTCTGAAATCAATAATTCACATTTTTTTTTTTCATTTACTTCATTAAAACCAAAATGTTTTAATACTTTCTTTGATTGCATGATCATCTGAGGCTTCATAATCCAGTTCTGTATGGTCGATCCAATCCCATATCCATTTCATCAACTCCTTGAAACATTTTTTACAATTTTAAGTCAGTTTACTCACTGCTTTCATTAACTGTCTGTTCTGACTTTGATAAACACCATTGGATAATCTTGCCCAATGACTGCTGAGCTGCAATTCACACAATTTCATGCTTCTGCAGTGCAAAAAAAAAAAAAAAAAAAAAAAAACACCCTTTTATGGTGTCTTCTATAGTGAAGCAAAGAAAACATTTAAAATATATCATCACTTCAAATTTTCAATCACTCCTTGGTTCAATGGTTGCATTAAAGCATTGCATTAAAGCAATGATGAACAAATGTTTGTCCATCATCTGTTTGGGATGCTGACTCATTTGAATGGTCCACTGTTGATCAAGACTGACTTTTTTTGTTGGGAGACCCTTGATTTCAAATGTTCATTTATGGATGGAATGAAGTTATTAAAAAATCAGTTTTTTAAGATTTCTTTATTTATCCAAACTTTAGGTTGGTTATAATACTATGTAATATAGCAAGAACTCTGCTTCTGTTTCCTTGAAAGTTCTTGGCTGATTAGCTATTCCAACTGCAAGCAGTTTTAACTTGTGTGTATTGGTGAAATTAGAACATATCATTATAGTTCATGTATTCCTTGCTGTTTTTATGTCCAGGTGCTGTTCTTTCTAGCAAATGTTTTTGATGAAAACATTTTTCAAAATATACCAGATTCATCAGCATTGTATATTTGTTGACAAGATAAATCATTTTTCAACAAAATGAGATAATTCCTGTTGAAATAACATGGCTGTTGATTGATCAATACTCAGCTTTTCACCTTGCATTTCAAGTTGTCAGATTCCATGATGTTTTACCAGCCACCATAGGAAGGTATGAAAAGATTCACTGACTTTTAACTGCTTGTTAAACCATTTGGCTTTTTTCCAATAGCAAAGGGCCAGAAATCAAAGTTCTTTTGGCATGTTTTTGATGGAGGACCACACAAACTGCAGAATCCAATCCTTTGAATGCAGCTTGTTTCATCATTTTCCTTTCTTACATGCACAATAACATACTAATGATGACACAAATTGTGGCATGTCATTTTGTTTTTTTAAAAATATCCCTCACTCTCAATAGACCCACATCATATTCAACAGCCAATTTCTATAAACAATCTATTTTGCACTCAATCAACAAATTTATCATATAATGTCAAAACATTGTGCTTTTTTTTATTTTATGGTATTTCTTTTTTTTTTTTACACATACATACGCACAAAGATAAGAATTTTCACTAAATCACTTTTATAATAATAACAGCCCATGGAGACAAGTCAGATGACTTGTCTCTAAAATAGTCTCACAGTTGTATTACAGTATAGGCACAAACATGTCTTCAAGGTCAAAGCCAACCACTATTGAGAGTGGCAAGGTTAACAGAATGCATGTGACAGAAGCACAGAAAACAGAGATTCCATTGAATACTAATGGTGGGAGTATAATAAATAATAAGTTGTATTGGTGAATCCATCAAATGTCAACACTGTAGTTATAATAGAAACATGGTGTCACTCTGATATCTAGGATGCAGAATTTGAATATGGCAATTATAATGTGTATAGAAAGGAGATTCTGTGACAGGAGTGGATATACTTTTGGTTAAGAAGTATATACATTCTAAAGCAAAACAACAAGGGGGCACAGGTTGACAGTGTAATGTTGAATCAGTCTAATGTGACATAAACACTGAGAAAACAAAGATGACAGCAGGAGTCTATTATAGGTGAAATGACCATGAAGAGTATAATGAACAACTATATCGAGAGAGTGGGCCAGCAAATCAGAATATCTTATTATAAGGGATTTTAACTTTCCATACATCAAATGGATATCTCAAGTAGAACATTTCTTGATTTGCTGGATGACTGTTTTCTGTACCAATATGTTAGAGATTTGCACATTTGATTTTAACCTTTATCAAGAAAAAGCAAAATTCTTGATGTGGTTATCAGCAGCAATTCACTGATGGGTGAAACTGGAAGCCCTTTTTTTTTTTTTTTTATATGACTGATGCTGCATAAGCTTGCTTTCTTGCATCATATGCCTCTACTAATACCTAATGCTAATCGTGTACCAAGCATCTTCAAATAAAGAAGCCTCGAAGTGACAGTGATCATTGCATATTGCTGTGGGATTTATTCAAAGAAATAACAACAGTCAAGGATAATAGGAAGGAATTTTGTTTTCACAAAGGTGATTACAATGGACTCAGATATTTTTTAAACTCTTTTCAGTGGGACTAACTGATGTTGTTAAAAAACTGTAAATGACAAATAGGAAGTGAGAGAATGACAAATGGAAAGATAGGTCACTATAGAGGCTACTAAGTGTTTTATAGCAACTAAGAGATACTGTTCGAAGTTTAGATAAAAACAGATCAAGTAGGCCACCATAGCTGAGTGGTCAAGTAAAAAGGTACACAAGCATATGCATTTGAGTGACCATGGTTCAAACTCACGTTACTACTAAATACAGTGAGGTTCTTGTGCATTCCCTCTATCATGTGAATGCCTCTGATCTTGTGGCTGTTCTGGAGTATAAACAGAAACTTTATTTGCATCAGAAGGTTTTCTCCACTGTTTGTTAATCCTTAAACACAATATGCATATAGTACTTGAATAGGCAGAGTAATTTGATTTTAATTTTATTAGGAAAAAATTTTAATCACTTATTTATCAATAACAGTAAATATATACTCTATGAACAGTAGAGGGATAAAAAATACACTATTCACTTAATTTTCATTTGATTAATTTCAATCATTATAAAACTATATGAAAAAATAATATGAAATAGAAATTAGATTCAAAAATATCTTTACAAAAAAATTATCTGTTATTCAAATTGCTTGTCATAATGCATAGATTTTCTTGCACTTCCATTCTTGTCATTTCTATACACAGTTAAATTTAAAAACTGGTACTTGCAGATAAGTATCACCATCACTTAATATTTTACAATGTGATTTGTCCATTGTTGCTGAAAGGCAAATTTATCCTGATAAATTTGAACTTTCTATGCTCCTAATTTCAAAATACAATGTAATTAATGCAGCAGAAAATGAATTGGGTGTGCTAATGGGACCTAAACAATTATCTAACTTGTGAGGGCATGAATTCAATTATTATCATTATCAGTTTATTTAATCACAAAAGCGTAGACCAGTAAAAGTATCCATAAAAGCGTAGACTGAGGTACCATATGTATGATGGATTAAAAGTAGAGTACATGTGGGTTCGAACCAGGATATTTACACAAAATTTTACTTATATATAAAAGGTTGAAATTATATACAAAGTTGGAAAATTAAACATTTAGTGTGAAGGTAAACAAAATTATTCGTAGAAAAGCATTCATTGGTCAGATACAAGCACACAACAGCTGATAACAGTTCTCTAGGATTTTCTTTCTGTGGAGCTCATCTTTGTTGAATTTATCTGAGTAAAATCAGTTAGGCAAAATAAAAAGTAGCATTATCTTAACTAATAACTATGTGCTATATATTTATGTGTATAAGGCTTTGAATGGTTTGAGCATGCTCAATGCCAATGGGATTCTTCATCTTGCTCAGAATAATCAGCTCAGAGGGCATAAATTCAAATTGAGGAAGGACAGATGTCGGATAGATGTGCGGAAATTTGCCTTTGGCCAGCGGGTGGTTGGTTGGTGGAACCGACTTCCATCACTTGTTGTTGAAGCTGATAGCCTAAACAAATTTAAGGCTCAACTGGACAGGTATTTCAAGCGAACAGAGGGGTGTGTTTTTTTTTTTTTTTTTTTTTGGCTGATGCTGAATAAGCTTGCTTTCTTGCATCATATGCCTCTACTAATGGTAATGCTAATGTTCAAGAAATTTGCAAATTATTTTAAGGATAATATTTTAAAGAATATTAATCTTCAGAAATTAACATCTGTTTCATTCCAAATATAAAGAACTTTCACAAACACGGGATGCACTACTACACAACATGGCATAGTATACACGCAAAAACACCAAATAAGTAATGCTAATATTTCACGAATTATTTATTGTTAAATAAAGATTCATCTGCAAGGGGATTCAATGTTTTTTCGTTTATATTATGTAATACTGAAAATTAAATATTCATATTATATATAAAAAAAGTAAAAACATTTCTTCTTTTAGTTAAAAAAAATTTGCTAAAATTTTCTCTAATGGCATGGTCCTTAAAACATTATGAAGTTAAAGATAATGAAAATTACAGCATAATATAATAAATGTCTTAACCAAATCTTCTGAAACAAATTTTCTTTCTTACATTTTCTTTTTTTTTATTGATTTTTTGAACTGATAAAACAAATTAAGATAAGGAAAAAATATTTTTCTGTGTAATTTGTCTCATGTTCATCCTAGTGTAGAAATTCTTCCAGGAAGTAGCAAATGTTATACATGTGAACAGTCACGGTTAAGAGAATCTTGTGTGCTTTATCCACTTTTCACTCTCTGAAAGCAGGCAGTGGGGTGGGGAGGGTGAAACCACATTGGAAATGCTAAATTAAGGCTTATATTTAATTTTTCTTTTCAAAGCAAATTTATTCTTTACAACATATCTGCAAATACTGCCAAGTCATAGCTACGGAATCTGTGACTGGCAGTATTTGAAATTTTCTGTTCTTGGCAATAAAACCTTTAATTTCTTTCACTTGAATCGTTTATCTTTTCTATACTTTCATAATGTTAATAAATACCTGCATATTTTTCTACTTAATATTGTGGAGTATAAAAAATATGCTGGCAGTAATTATTTCCTTATTTTCAGATTAAAATCCCCCCTATTTTCATTATTTCCAACACTCAGCAGAATATTGTTAGCTCTCAGCTATTAAAAATAATAAAACATCTGAAATAAAATATCATAAACAATAAAAGAAAAAAAATGCTTTTTTTCTTTCAATTATAAAATAAAAATTAACAGAAATTTCTGTTGTGGCATAGTCCTTAAAATGCTAATAGCATAAAATGCATATAAATTACACCTACATGCTCCTCCCCCCCCCCCCCTCAAAAATGTTCTAAATATTAATTCTCCAATACACATAGAAGCTCAACAGCAAACAATCCACTGGCCACGCATTTATGACGTATACTGCACATATATTTATCATATAATGTATCAGCTAAGATTCTTAAAACATTAAACACATCTGGGTAATGTGCAGTCTTTGGTCAAGTGAAACCCTTCTGAAAAGTTATTTCTCTAAATGCAATATGACATAATGCTAGAAGCCAGTCTCATTTAGGTTCTTTCTTTATACAGAATTCTATTCCATCTCTGTAATCATTTCATTAGTAATTCTGCCAAAAATGCAACTCATCAGGGACAATTATCACATAATATTTTAGAGGTTGGAGGATGGGGCATAAATTTAGCATTTCCATTAATAATTTGGCTACCAGAAAACAGGATATCTTGGATCCCTTGTTGTCCATTAACAGTTGTTTTAATCTAGCAACTTACTATCCCAATTATCCATTTCCATGATATGCACAGCAGCTACATAAATAATATTAAGAATATTCTATTCTGTAATCAGTAAATTTGTAGCAGCAGGAATTTTATACTCTTGTCACCAATTTTCTGTCTATTTGCACTATATTCAATAACATTGAGAGGTTGTCTGCAATTATGTATTGGGCAATTACAACCTTTTGGGCAGAAAATAAACAAATGTTTAAAAAAGGCATCGGGCTAGCAGTAACAGGGTCACTGTCTAACTGGGCCCATGTTGTTTCTACAAGAGTGCAAAATCCAAAGTAGCTTTTAGAATTCTTAGTGATAAGGCAGCTAAGAATCTCTATTTAGTTAATTCATCATGTAGGAAAGAGGTAAAAAAAAAAAAAAAACACACACACACACACACACACACACACTTGTAGCAATTGCGGCTCATCAAATAATGGGTATACAATACGAGTTTGATTATAATTAACGTTGTAAGAGGGTTAAATATTATGAATCACTATATAACAACCTTCAGGGAAATGTCAAATTACTATAATACATACCAACATACCTCATATCGGTGCATGGTGAAAAACAATAACGAAAAAGGAACACCAACACCAACCATTGCATGTGTCGATGGCATGCCATATTCTTGTGTATAACCAGGTTCTAATTGAACCACCGGGGGTGACGATGGACGGGGCCACCTAATAACATCTTTCAATGACTGGCCAATATACATAGTTAGTACCCATATCATAACAACTCGACGACCAACGGCTCCATCAATGTTCCAAAACCAGAATGGGAAGAAACTTGCATAAAACATTTCATACCCGAGACTAGCCCCAAAACTGAAGACATAATACCAAAATAGATTATCAATTCGACACTTTACTGGAACTTCAGAATCTGAATCAACATCAGAAACCATATCTTCAGTATCAGACGTAGTTGGAGTGGTCGCAAGATCGCCATCGACGCAGCAGCTGCATTCTCGTCGGTGACGAAGCCCATTTATACTCCCATTTAGAACATGCAGCTTAGCATTAATTTCAGAAGCTGAGTTGACTGGAGTTTCAATCTTCCTGTGAGTTCTACATAAGTTACAATTATCGCCATTTTTAAATACATCTAACCGGTAAACACCGAAAAAATTCTGAAAACGTGCAACTAAAAACGGATCACGAAGCTTGTTGCATAAATCATAAAGTAATAATTGCGCTTTCTTCATGTTAACTTAGATGAATAATTATAAATGATAAACAAATTTCAAATAATATACGGCTAACAAGTAAATACTATTCACAAAAACTGCGAGGTACAACCTCAAATTTCAAAAGCTTTAGCTTAATTCATGGCTTACGACTAGCAACTCCTTCTATGAGGAAACGAGAGGCACGTGGTATCAAGAATATGACGCATGCGTAGTTTATTTTGGATTAGAGCATGTGTGACATAGTTGGAAATATAAAGGTGAAAAAAAAACTCGTTTAATTTCATATTTTTGTTATTACATAGTTATTATTATTAATTGTTTTTTAAGATGTAAGCTTCAAGTTTTGTAACAATATTGAGCTAACATTAATACAGAATACTCTTCAAATAGTTTACAAAAGACACCTCAGACATAAGTTTTGTGAAGTACCTGACCGTTGGCTTTAAAGTTAGATAAACTAAGAAAGGGAAATTATTATTCACGTGACTTCATGAAGACGAAGATAAGGAGATCACTGTCCAACGTAGATAAAAATAGCGAATTTTATTTAAAAGATCATACAAAGCATTCCATTAGTGAGTATAGTTACAAAAAGTTAGTCATGGTTAGGTGGTTGCTAAGCGCCAAAGCAACTAAGGCTATAAGGCGCCAGTACATTGCGATAAACCCAAGTTGACAGGATTCGAACCCAGACCTTTTCCACACAGGATGGGAAGACGGTGATTATAATCGCTGTGCCACAG
Source organism: Mastigoproctus giganteus (assembly GCF_048544385.1). Classification (NCBI taxonomy): domain Eukaryota; kingdom Metazoa; phylum Arthropoda; class Arachnida; order Uropygi; family Thelyphonidae; genus Mastigoproctus; species Mastigoproctus giganteus. The sequence continues at coordinate 227,217,596 of NC_143580.1, forward strand.
GCCAGCCAAAGAAACTGCAAAAGGAAAATGAAAATTACGTAAAGCTTTCAGTGACAATTCTTTTTCGGTGGCTACAAAATCAGCTGAGAAAGCTCTTGCAGACGTCACCTGCAAAGCAGAACTTGAGAAATTAAGTGACACAATAAACAGCCTAGACATGAACCACAGCAGCAGGAAGGCATGTAACGTTATCAATAGAATTAACAGAAACCATACAAAATTTCTTGAACAGCATAAAATTACGGCTTATCAAGTTTCCACCAGATACTGATACTCCAAACCCTAATCAACCTGCACCCTGGTAAAATACACTGTACACCTCTGGAAGACGCTTGCAATTTCACACAATCTGAACTGGAGGAAGCCTTTAAATCACTGAGAACAGGAAAAGCAGCTGGCTTAGACAATGCCCGCAATGAACAGATCGTTAACTTCGGTCAGAAAGATAAATTACGGGTCCTGTAACTCTATAACAAGTACCTAAAGACTAACCATTCCAAAGTTCTGGCACCATGCAAGGATTGTGATTTTTCTTAAACCTGGAAAAATGCCAGATGACGTTGAGAACTGTAGACCCATCTCGCTTACTGTGCAGTCTCTTCAAGATCAATGAGGGCTTTATCCTTAATAGAATCCAAACTGAAATCGACGAAATCTTAATTCCTGAACAGGCAAGATTTAGAACAAGTTCTTCAAGTTGACTCAATTTATTGAGAATGACATTGAAGAGAAGCTCATCAATCAGCAGGCCTGCCTTTGTAGACCTACATACAGTTTGCTTGCACCTGCTTCTGCACAAGGTTCACATATTCACCAAGGAGTTCCACCTGTCGTGCTTAATCCACTGTCTCTTGGAGAATCGACGCTTTTTTGTTGATCTGGCTGGAAAAAGAAGCAGGTGGCACCTCCAGAAAAATAGCATATCCTAAAGCAGTTTCTACGAGCTCATTTTCCCTTTAACATCTACAAAACAGACCAGAGCGTTTTTAAAGAACACAGAGCTGTTTTGTATGCGGAGATTAGTTTGATGGTTGTTGTGGGGCTTTAGGCGCTTTAGTAACTTAGGCCGTATTGAGCTTTATTTTGTTGTTGTAGGGTTTTAGGTGCAACTAAGGCAATATTGCTCCGTGTATGCTGTCTGTTAATTGAGTGTGTTGTGAGGTTGATTTTCTGTTTTGCTGGACGAAAAACTTGAGTTTCCGTGGTAAAAACTATGCTACCCTTGCCTGAGACCGACTAGCTCATCCACGTTGTGAAAAATGCCCATAAAAATTCCTCACATCATCGACGGGACTCGAACTCAAGTATTTTTCACCCGTGGGAAAAGGACAGCTATTCTACCACCTGTGCTACCTACGAGGGCACTTACAACATATATATAACATGTCTGTAAATTGCGTGTGTTCTCATCACCGTCCTCCCCACAACGGATGGAAAAGGCCCGGGTTCGAATCCCGTCGATTACGCGAGGAACTTTTAATGGGCTCTTTTTCACTCCGTGGCTGACTTAGTCGGTCTCAGGCGTAGACAGCAAGGTTTTTCGCCCAGCAAAACAGACAAATCGACCATAGAACACACGCAATTAGCAGACATAAGACACACAGCACGGCAGATGAATTATTTGGGTGACCTAAAAATAATAGTTTGTTTGTTTTTTTTTTTTTACTCAGAAACATTATGAAAATTGCTCATAAAAATTACCCGCGTAATCGACAAAATTCGAACTCAGGTCTTTTCTACCCTGGTGTGGAGACGTGATTCTACCATCTGTGCTACTGCATAGGGTGTGATTGAATAGGATATGATTAACTATGAATGGAGGGGGGGGTCCGAATTTTAATGGTAGGGCAGCGTATATCTCATATCGGAAATATGAGTTTTATGTTTTCTCAGCCTCTATAGACACATGTACGCACCTGTTTGTACAGGATGCATCAAACCTCTTTGACCAGGTACATGCACTTGTTTGTAGAAGCTGAATAATGAATACAGCTCTAAAGAAGTGAATCAGGTGGTGTATTGCCTGAGGCTGGAGGGAAAATTCTCAGTGGGGGACATGATACAGCTAAAATAGGAAAATTAGCAGTTAGTAATAATAGTAGTAAGGTTTTAGTCGCTGATGCTCCTAAATTATCGCAATCTACCAGTCGATCGTGACTTTAATTTTGGTCGACCATGACGAATTTTAAATATATATAAAAAGAGATCCCCAGGGGCTCATATCTGGTGAGTATGGGCTTGGCACACCCAGGGTCTTGAGCTAGATATCATCATTCTTCTCTTTCTTGGTGATTTCCTTCTACTTACTTCTGACTATCTCTCTCTCTCTCTCTCTCTCTCTTATTAAAATCTGTTGAACCACGTGACTACTCTTGTTGCCGCGCAACCGCTAAGCTTGTCTAGTGAAAATTCGCGCAGTTACGTTGTGGAGAGCATGTACATGCCCAAAAAAGGAAATTAAAAAGGCACTTTAACGCACTCCATGGTAAATACCAATCGGATTTTCCACCTAATAGTGACCTTAGAAAAAATAAATTAAAACAACTTAAATCCAGATTATTCGCACAACAAAATTTCTTCTTGACACCTAATTTACAATCTAACTGTAACATCATTTAAAGTGAATCATCTTCTTGCAAAAAAATGCAAACCATTTCCTGATGGTCAATTCGTCAAAGACGCATTTTTATAAATAACAGATTTTCTTTTTGAAAATTTTAAGAACAAAAATGAGAGTAAAAGTGCTATTCACTGTGACGTGACGCATCGAAAAAAGGAGTAAAAATGTGAGCGAATAATTGCGTGCTCATATTGCTAAATGTGTGGCCTTTTCTTTACAACTGGAGAATCTACAGACGTCAGTGATACAGCTCAATTGCTCGTTTTTATTCATATGGTTTTCGATGATTCTGCCACTGGAGAAGAACTGCTGGGTATGGTTTCGTCAAAAGAACTAGAGGTCCTGATATATTTAACGCATTCAAAAATTTTATTGAAAAAATTAAATTACCACTATTTAAGCTCCCATCAATAACAACAGATGGAGCTAAAGCAATGATGGGGCATCTTAACGGATTCATCGCATTGTGTCAAAAAGGATGATGAATTCCTAGATTTTTTGAGTTACCACTGTATCATCCACCAAGTGTTAGCCAGCAAAAGATTAAATACTAAAAGTGTTATGGATATAGCTTTCAAACTCGTGAATTCCATCAGAGGACAATCTCTTCAAAGGAGATTTGTCAAAATGAAACTCGATTAAAATGAACCAGATCTGACATTACACATAGGTGTGAGGTGGCTGAGTCGGAGTCTCTGCAGAGATTTCGAAATTTGCTGAATGAAATTAAAAAATTTGTTGATCACCATTTTTTGGGGAGATGATTATCAGCAGCTAAAAGATACGGAGTGGTTGTGTGATCTGGCTTTTTGGTAGATTTTATCAGTAAATTAAGTAATCTGAATTTGGAACTACAAGGAACAAATAAAAATGTGGGTGACATGATCAGTATTTCTGCATATAAATATAAATTTTTGGCAATGGCTAAGGATCTAAAAGGAAAAAAATCGATCATTTTGCAAATATGCAAGATCATTTGCAAAAATATCCTGTTTTTGAATTTAATAGTGAGAAATATGTTTCTGAAATTGAGAAAGTTGTGGATGATTTTGAAACCAGATTCGGTGATTTTAAAACAATTGCTTTTTTGTGTCATTTGCTGCTGCTAATGCTAACTCTAGTCTTTTCCACCCTGTATTGGAAGTCCGAATATTAATGGTAAGGCAGGGTATGTCTCATATGGAAGATAGTTATGCATTCTCAGCTTCTATAGACAAGGACACGCACCTGTTTGTAGAAGATGCTTCATCCTCTATGAACAGGTGCATTCATTTGTTTTTATAGGTTGAATGGTGATTCAACGTCTAAAATGTTCCCTGACACCGTCTAACTCAGCCATGTTGTAAAAAAGACCCATAGAAATTTCTCGCGTCTTTGAAGGGATTCAAACGCAGGTCTTTCTATTTATCTGGTGTTGGGAGGACGGTGTAGCATTAAATACCGTCTTATTATACTTATCTTATTAGATCTTATTATATTTCTAACAGTCATGCTTAAATTTTACCTCAGGTTTTAAATTTTTTTTATCGCCATTTAATGGTTTTAAAATTTAATTATTAAAAATACGTGACATATTTTTTTCTTGCCCAACTCTAAACCAAATGAAATAATCAGTTTTATTCAGTGAAGGGAGCGTCGACTATGCTGGACCTCATTTTCATCATTCCTATTCAAGGAGAAGCAATATGCTTGTGGAAGGGATTCGTCACAGTTAATTATTCAGGTTTTTCGTGTGCAGTCGAATCTCCAATCGAATCTCTTGATTTTTTTAGAGAAAGAAGTGGCTTTCGTATGGACACAAATCTACTAAATCTCAGATTGTTCAACTGCTGCCGATAGTTCTGAAGGAAATGGGTCTTTCTTTGCCTTAATTTTTATGTCATTTGCTTCATATTGAACCTTCTATTTTGACGCCCAATTCGCTTTAAATTTCTGAGGTTTCTTCCTTGGAGTGCCGACTTTCTGCCGAATTCTCCCTTCTTCCACTTATTGTATACCTTTGAGATGGTTGATTTCGACACATCAGTAATTTCCTTTGTTTTCTCAATTGTGGCTCCTGCTAAACGTGCTCCAACGCCTTTTTGAAAATTGGAAAGATCATCAATCTTCCCCATGATTCACGTCGACAGATAATTTACATTTAATCATCTGTTGACGCCAGTTGCAAAAGATTTCTAATTTGTTGGCCAGTGAGTGTCATGGCTATTGAAAATGCATCGAACGTTGTTCCCCTTTAAAAAAATTTTTTTTTTTCTTTGATGCATTGTATTTCTTATTCTCTTGCTTTGGATTGTTTCCTCAATTTTTTAAAAATTATAGGTAGTCCCAATTACAAAAGTTTCAGAGTCTATTGCGGATTACTGTCCAATCTCAATTTTTTCTCCCTTTCTCAAAATTTTTAATAAATAATTTCGATAGGTCACCTATACATCATCAGTGATATGCAATGGTATATCAAAGATATATAGATGACACATCTATAGACAGATGTGATAAATGTACTGGCCAAAAACGGAAGTTGCACAACTTTGATGTCATCGCAACTCGGGTTGAATTTAAATTCACATGAACACTGCAACTGGGAAAGAAGCTATGGAAGGATGAAAGTACAATATTAGGTTGTTTCCGTTTTGTAGGCATATCAGTGAGTTAGGCCATAATGTGCCATATGTATTCAGGGCCGGCCCATGGCGTGAAAATTTGTATACTTAAACACAAACGTTAAGTAAGTATACAATTTTTTTATTGGTAATTGGGGACGCCGATTTTTTGCACATGGTTGACACGTATCAGTACTGTGTGTACACTAAAATGACAGAATTCATAGGATACCTGGTTCTTGGGCAGCGTGACACCTCTCGCCACCCCTCTCGCTAGTGGACAAACCCAACGCTTGGCAGGTATATAGGTACAGAGTGTAGAGTGTGTTTAGTGTCAAACGGCACCAGGGGTTTCCCCCAACTCCGCGTAGTATACATTGTGGGTGTGGAACAGAACACTGTCAATGCCAGAGGTTTAAAAGTGTGTGGGTTTTGTATATGTGTAGTGTCGTGTACCGTTGTTACTCTGGTCATTTAGCCGCTGGGCCCCTAATTGGGTTCCAACGTTGTCCACACTCTGCCCCGTGGAGGCAGACCAGGTACACCAGTATTATAGTTATTTAATCTGGCAGGTCCTGCCACCTAATTTCCTGAGATTTCAGTGGCTAGGACCTAAAAAAAAAAAAAAAAAAAAAAACTCTACAGATAGGGGTCAGCCAAAAGGAATACTGTTTATGCAACTGATGTTGTTATTAAGTTTTTGAGCGTAGGGCTCAGGCAATTTAGAGATGGTTCAGACGCTGGTTATAAGTTAGAGAAAGGGAGGATGACTGAAGGCTGGGGGAAAAGACAGAGATAAGGGGTCCATAGAGAAGATGACCCCCAAATCAGTGGAGCAGGTGAGGGGGCAGGCGACCAGGGTTAACCTCCCCCCTGCCTGGGTGGTGGAGAAAAAGAACCACGCAATGGAGCGTGGCAAAGAAAGCTTAATGGCAGCAGCTGAGCTGTGCTTTGGAGTGTCATATCTGGGACGAAGGTCCCGTCCCATCTTGTCTTCTTTTTCAGAGTCTGGCAAGGCTGTCACACTTGGGACTGTACGTAATGTGTCCTACCCGATGTATACTTGTCACTACGAGTTCGGAGCTTATCAAGTCTGGTCGTCAAATGTGTGGTTATCACTAGATTGTGTCACTAGTACGGGTCTCAGCGCAGATTTGTCCCTTTTGTAAAGTCAAAATTAGAGATATATGTTCACTGCAGTCTGACTTGGGGGCGGTTTCAGGGCTTCTGTCCATTTGGTCACTGGGTCAGCAGAACTGCATAATATCACAATTTGTAAAGAGTCTAAATCAGGAAGATCCAAAACAGTGTTGTCGTTCATGGAACAGAGGTCCCATCCCATTAACGATGGTAGTCGTTTACAGTCCAGCTTGAATTCGGGCAAGACGAGTTAATCAGGTGTACGTTCGCTCTAGCGGTAGGTATCTTCTTCTTGTGAAGAGCTCCTGGCAGTATTGCGAAAAGGCCTTGTACTCTCTGTCGCTGTCCAACAAGTAATGCTCCTGGAGTTTTGGATTGAAGTTAATTCTGTTAATCAGAATGCAGCGAAGGTCCTCATACAAAGGGCAGTCATACATTAGGTGAGACCAACTCTCCAGCTCTCCACAATGACAGAGGGGATCATCAATAATTCCAAGACTTGAGAGTTTGGCTCTGATGGATCTGTGACCTGTTAGCGTGAAAGTTGTGTACAGGCCTGGAGAGAACCATGAAGGAGACTTGGGATATACCTTGCTGATATGTGGCATAAATATCCTAGTGATATCTCCTTTAATAGAGTTAGCCCATCTATCTTGCCATATCTGCTGTAAATGGAGGCTAAGGCGCTTCTTTTCAGCAATCAAGTTATTAGTGGGATCAATGGTGTGGTCCATGAACGTCACCGATGTGTCTTTTGATAGTTGGTAGAGGAGCCCGCAATGTATCACCTCCAGGTCCAAAGGAAGGGCGCCTGCCAGCACCTTAAGGGCATGGGTGCTGACAGTACGGCAGGCCCTGGTAATGGTGAGGAGGATAAATTTATTTGAATAGTTTCGAGCTTCTTTCTGTTTACTGCTATTTTTGCTCTCGGATACCATATCCCTGCAGCGTATGTAATCGCCGGTAGAAATACTGCTTTGTAGAACAGCGAGAGAGTGCGGCGGTTCAGGCCCCAATCCCGACGCGTAACTCTGGCGACCAAGGCAGTATAGTTCCTTAACTTTGTCTGCAGGTGTTTCAAATGTGGGAGGAATGTAAGTCCTGAGTCCAGGATTATTCCTAGATATTTCAGTTCAGTAGTGAAACATATTGTGGTCTCGTTTATCTTGATTTGTGGACGTCTTCTGAGGGACCCTTTCAGTAAGATAGAATTAGTCTTCATTAAAGAGATTTGAAGATTATGATCCCTTGCTAAATTTTGTAATATCAAGAGAGCCTGATTTGCAGAATTTTCTAGCTGAGCTCTGCAGTCTGCAGACACGGCCGGATCAGATCATCTGCATAGGCCTGGGAGATAATTTCATTCAGGTTAGTGTTGAGGAAGTCATCAAGTACATTCCAAAGGAGTGGCCCCAGCGGCCCGAGCCCTGGGGACAACCCCTGTAAACCTGGCGTTTGACTCTGCAATATGGTGCATTGACAATTATTTCTCAGGCTGTGAGGTAGCTTCTTATGGTGTTATAAAGGTTTCCGGGGAAAACAGGCCCCTCTTAGTCTGGTCACTCACTCTGGTGGCTGAGGATGCTCAGCCACCAGAGTGAGTCGAACGCCCCAGCAAAGTCTATGACAATAATCAGGAAATATTTTCTATTGGAGTTTGTGGCAGTTGTAAGGATATTCTGGAGTGCGTGAACTGTAGAGCATCCTTGTTTGAAACCATATTGGCTTGTAGAGGATAAATTTGCTGCATTACAATGTACTGTAATTCTACTGTGTAGTAGGTATTCAAAAAGCTTGCTTAGCACAGATAACAAGGCAATCGGTCTATAAGAAGATGGGATTTCTGGAGGTTTGGTTGGGTTTTTCAGAATCAGGCGTATGTTAGCTATCTTCCAATCGGATGGGAAGACTCCTTTCTGCAGGCAGTGATTGAACAGGTCGAGGATGAGGTATGGGGAATGCTCCACAGTCTTCCTTATAATCTGTGGTTCAAGTAGGTCCGGTCCTGGACATTTATTGTTGCGGAGTCTATCAGTTGCGGTGTGCAACTCCTCAGTAGTGAAGGGCGGCTCTTGATGTTCTGGACTGTATATACTGTTGTCCTGGCAGAGTTGTTGTTGTTGACTTGTACTAGGATCCATTACTGGTTGGATAATTGTATCCAATATGTTATTGATGGATCTGTCCCATGAGGTTGTTATGTTACCTTGAGGGGTTATTGTTGCTGTCATTACCTCCCCTCTTGGGAGTTTGTTGGTTATGATTTTATAGACTACACCCCAGGGATTGGTGTTTCCGGTTGTGGAAACTAGTTGTTCCCATGATGTTTGCCTGCGTTTCCTGATAGTAGCCGTGTATATATTTCTAGTCTCTCTGTATTGCTGGCGAGAGCCTCTACCTCTGCAGCTGGCCAGGACCGTCGTGCTCGTTGGAAGGCTCTTCTTCTGAAGTTGACCTCCCGCCGGAGGCGCTGGAGTTCTGGGCACCACCACGGGACAGCACCATCTTCCTAGGAATGGCGCAGTTGCTGGGCTAAGAAGCGCAGCTTCTCCGGGAAAATGTCCCATTTTGCTCTGGAGATGGCATACCTTTGAGGGGTGAATCTTGGAATGGGATTCTATCCAAGGATCTTGTTATCTGGTATGTTATGGCCCTGTGGTCTGAGGTGGTCCAGGAATCCTGGACTGCCCAACCCACGATGAAGTTTGATATATTTCTCGTAACCAAGGTGACATCAATTGTGGATTCCCACAGGGTATTACAAAAGGTGGGAAGGTCGTTCGGCCTGTTTAGAACAGTAAGCTGAGAATTTGCCAGAAGATCTTCAAGTTTTTGGCTGTTTCTATAGCCATGCCTGTCAGCAGTAGTGCTGAACCAAACAGGTGACCTGCAGTTGACGTCAGCACCGATGATGATCTTTTCATTTGGGAGAGTTGTGAGGACGATCTCCAGATACCTCGTATATGGAAGTATATCAACCACCGGTCTGCAGTATAATGAGACTATATAAAAATTTCCCAGGGTGCTGATGATGTGGGCACATGCCGCCCAGGCTGTGCATAAATGGGGGATTTTGGTGACAGTTATGTCAGGGTTCCTAGTTGCTATTGCAGCCCAGGGGGCCTCTTCATCAACTTGAGTAATTTTATATGTGAGAGGGTACCCCTTGACCTGATTTGCATAGGTGTATGGTTCCTGTAAGATCAGAATATTAAAGTTGTCTTCATCTGCCTTTATTCTTAGCTGTTCAGCTACAGCTTTTGCCCGTTGTGCATTTATTTGGAGTATCTTCAGGACGCTGGTGTTGTATGGTTTAGGACCTTGGACCATAATCGGTCTTTGATTGGTGCAAACTCTTCGTCTTTAAATATATTGGACATTTGTTGTCACGAATGGAGTGTTCGTGAGGCATCTTCTGTCCCTTGCAATTTGCACAGATGGGCAGTTTTTCATTATTAGGGCACGTATTATAGTCGTGGCCCTTTTCAGCACAATGGCCACAATTAGCAGCAGCCTGGGTGCAGGTGTGAGTGGTGTGCCCAAACCTGCAGCATTTAAAGCATGGTGAATGACTGTTTGCCAAGCAATAGAGGCAATTTCAAAAATCCAGTTTACACTGTTTCCATTCCTAGACTTTGTATGGTACTTTGGAGTGATAATTTCCTCCGGGTTGACGTCTGGGAGTGTTCTCTGGATATTTCTTCCATATAGCTCGTCCAGCACCTGAGTAGGGGTGAGATCTTTGTCAACGTCAAAGACGATAATGGAGGGTCCTCTTTTCTTTGGTGGCGCAGCGATGAACCCAATCATTGGTATCTTCGGGTTGTTCATAATATCAGCAGCTTCTTGGCCAGATTCAGTTTCTATGATTACCCCCACATTTCGGGTCTTTCTAATTGACTTGATCCTAGTGTTTTTTAAGTCTGTGATCAATTCTGTAATTACTGTCTGTTTTACTTCCTCACTGGGTTTTGTAGATTCTGGGTGTGTGGGCCTGAGAACAACCAAGTGTGGTTCCTTTATGAGAGTCTTCTTTCTTGTTATTAGTGCCCTATTTATGTTAGGTGAACTGGGTTTTGAATTCCTCAGCGCATTAGCATAAGAGCAGGAGCGCTGCTGGTTTTTTGATTTCCGCTCTACTTGATAGGCCTCTAACTTGCCCTGAGCCTTCTCGTTTTCAATGTGGGAATTTAGTAAAACGAGTTCCATCTTACCCCAGATTTGAATTATTTCTCCTCTAACAGTAATGATGATTTGATTGTCCGATTTCGCCATTAGTGTTTCTATCTCTGACCTTAGGGCAAAAACTTGATCCATAATGGATCCCTCGGGGTGGGTGGACATATCAAAGATGATGCCAGGTAAATTGGCCTCTAATGGTTGGGTTGTCTCTGGTGGTGGTGATTCATTGTAGCCCTTAGTACCTTCTTAAGGACACTAGGATATCTAGTGTCTGTATCAATGCGCGCTCGAAAGGTCGGTTTGCAGGGCTGGTCAGTCTCTTCTACTTGTTGGGTAGAGTCGTTCTCGTGCTGTTCCAATATTTCTTCCTTGGATGGAGATATTTGAAAAACAGGCCTGTTTTGTTTTTTCTTTGCCATAGACTTTGTAATGTGCGTTTGGGGGTAGAGCAGTGATTCTTCTTTTTTTAAGTTCCTCATCCGAAGGTCCCAGTTCAGCTGCCTTCAACAGCACGACTACAGGGTTGCACAATTTGTTCTTCTCCTCAGACATATTGCTTATCTTTGATGGCGATAAAAAAAAAAGAAAAAAAAAATAGGTTTAAAGCAGCACAGTCCGCTGAGGAAATAGGAACTGTAACAGGTACCCTCCAATCAGTTTAATTTGCTCTCGTAGGGGCACTCAGTTTATTTTCGACCACGAGAAACTGCAGTAATAACACTAACCGATGCAATAGGTACATTGCATTCACGTAGATGATAATTCGATGTCAGTATGGATAAACGTCGTGAGTTAACCGACTTTGAAAGAGGAATGATAGTGGGTGCCCTACCCATGGATCACTCTTCGACAGTATCAAGAGATGTATCGGAAATACGCCACTTCCGGAATATCATCTCATCTTATCGTGGACAGCGCTGTGGGCGGAGAAAGGTGATGGATGAACGTGGCCATCGACGTCTGTCTCGCAATATTATATTAGTGGCACAAATCACCGCCGACCTCAACGAAGGAGGTGCCAGAAATGTCTCCACCAAGACCATCGAGTGATCATTAGCCGCAATAGGTTATGGAAGCCTCCGACCCACCAGAGTCCCATTGCTAACACTACGACACAGGACTGTACACCTCATCTGGGAGAAAATAACATCAGCACTGGACCTTGGATAATTAGAGCCGGGTCTCATGGTCCAATGAGTCCCGTTTCCAGTTATTTCCAGCGGACGGGAGGGTGCATATCTGGCAGAAACCGCACGAATCTCTGCATCCGTCATGTTAACAAGGAACTGTTCAGGCAGGTGGGTGGTCGGTAATGGTCTGGGGACTGTTCAACTGGCGCACGTTGGAACCTCTGGTACGTCTAGACGCATTTCTGAAAGGTCCAGGTTATGCGTCCAACCTTACAGACCATCAGCCTTCTGCATTCCTTCATAGTCATTGTGCACCCACAGGGTAATGGACTCTTCCAACAGAACAATGCGCCTCCCCACAGAGCCATGGTGACTAGAACATGGTTCGAAGATTTTACCATCGTGGAATGGCCTCCCCGTTCAGGAGACATGAACCCTGTGGAGCATCTTTGTGATGCTGAGGAAAGGTACGTTCGAGTTTTGAATCCTCCACCCAGGAATGCCACAGAATTATGGACAGCGATGCAGCAAGCATAGATTGAAATACCTGTGGAACGCTTTCGTGAAGTAGTGGACTTAATGACTCGCTGTGTTACTGCTCTTATCTGGGCGGAAGGTGGGCCTGCCCATCACTAGGTAGGTATCCCATGACTTTTGTCCACTCAGTGTAAACTATCTGTAGAGAATTGGGTTTTAATGTCCAATAGAACAAATTATGGACAGAAGAAATAATGAAACTAGTAAGCTCAAGATTATTCAAGTAAATGGGCAAAACTCATATAATGTGGCTCTGCAATTGAGCCAGAATATGGATGAAAAAGATTGTGATGTCCTTCGTGCAAAGAGGAGAGCTAGAGGAGGAGAATTGATGAGGAAGTGGAAGTTTTGAAGAACAATATCTACAGATGAGAAGAGAAGAGGAGAGAAGAGATTGGAAAGATTCAGAAGGAATAAAAATGCGTGGAGTAAATATTTCACACAATAGTGGTTAATAATCAAGGAACGTTATATTGGGAATCCTCAGTGCAAGGGATGTTCTCCTCTTTGTTTCTTAAGGATCGTGCGAATCTTGAAAGTAGAGAGCGAAGAGAGAGATTAGGAGAAAAAAAATTAAGAATGTGTAGGAGAGGGTGAGAAAGAGGTAGCGTTTTGTTCACATGAATTAAAAGTGGCATTAGATAAGGTTAAGGTCAAGAGAGCACCAGGAAAGGATGGCCTGTTGCCAGAAGTCATTAAAAGATTTAGCGAAAAAATGCACGAGGAAATGTTATTAGAATTATATAATAGTTGTTTCAAAGAGAAAGTATTTCCAAAGCGTTGGAAAGATGCTCATATTAGAATTCTTCTTTACAGCAGGAATGAAATTTTAACAGATCCAAGCCCGCAGAGGCCTGTGGTACTTTGCCAGTTATGGTAAAAGTGTATGAAAGTCTGTTAATAAACAGGCTCGAAAAGTATTATGCGGAAAGTGGAATGAGTAGCCCAGACAGTATGGCTTCTGGAGGTGTGGATGCCATAAAGAGAATGACATCTTTTGTACAGGGACTCCTGAAAAGTATGCACTGCGTATATTTACTGACTTGATCAGAATTTGATTGGATGTGTTGGCTGAGTTTACTTGTCTGAATTAGAATAATGAGGTGTACTGACAGTTTTATGGAGTTTTTAAGATTATTTCAGCTACAGAAAAGTTACTATCTTGACTAAGTATGGAAAGATTACACATGAGGTAGGCAGAGGAGCCCACAAGGGTGTATAATTGGCCCCTATAGCTGGAATATAATACTAGAGGAACTATTGGTAAAGGAGTAGGGGGTGAACCAATAGCGTATGCAGATGATTAGTTGATAATGGTATATGGAAAGTCTAAGAAAGAAATTGAGGAAAGATCACGGAAAGCTTTGGGGCATGTAGAAGAATGGGCAGAGTTCCATAAGATGGAAGTATCGTTGAATAAAACTCATATGATTTTGCTCAGATGAAAAATGAGTGAAGGCAGGAGACCTACCACAAAGATTTTTGAAAGTTCGATAATATATGCCACCTTGGGCAAATATCTGGGAGTTTATGTGTGTGAGAGGATGTCCTTTTATCTTCAAGTGCAAAAATTGAAAGAGAAAGCAAGAAATGATATATTCGAAGATTAGAAAGGTCACAAGAGTCGAATGGGGAGTGAAGGGCAAAGTCCTGGGTCTCCTCTATAAGTGTATTTTTGTACCTATTGTTACATATGCACGTGGGACGTGGGGGAATCGGGTGACTAATAGTCACGTTAGGAGGAGTCTTCTTTCGGCTCAGAGGTTTGCCCTTCTGGTGGTGATACGTGCCTGCAGAACCGTTTTAAGTGATGCTCTACAAGTGTCCAATTGAGGGAAAGATTTATCGTAGACGAGACTTGAATATTGAGAAGAAAAGACTTCAAGAAGATATTAGTAAAATGTGGTAGAAGAGATGAAACGGTTCTGCAATGGGGTCATGTCACCTATGCCTTTTTGCCTGGGGATGAATACAGTCCAAGAAAATAGAAATTAGCCAGGTCTGGGTGTATTTGTAATGATGCCGGTAACAAGCCATGGCATGAAGAAGAGAGTGTTCGAACTTGGGATAGAAAACGAATCATTATGTTCCTGTGGACAATAGAGGACGTTGAACGTGTGATGAGGTACTGTCCTAGATATGTAGAATCGCGAAATTTGTTGTTAAGAATAATAGGATCTGATTCATACACTGCAGTGAGCTGTTTAAAAAGAGGGAATGATTGAGTAAGATAATGATGTAAGTAGGACATTTATTGAGAAAGCTAATGATGTAAATAGGACAAGGAAGAGGCAAGTGTAGAGTCCTTTGATTGCTGAGTACTTATGAAGTGTATATGTGATCTTGTTTTCAAAATTCAGAACTTATTTAAAATGTGCTTCTAAGACTTTGTACCAAATTTCATGTTGATAGATTAATCCATTTTCCCTACAACTCTTTCGCCCAAAAGAATTGCTACATAAATTTCACTTCAAGGCCATCAAGTGACACCTGATGAAGATTTTAGTAAATATTTCTTGAATGCAGTTCAGAAACTATTAAACCTAAGGTCCGATTATTTGATAATTGAAACGCCCCTGAAATGTGATGCAATGCGTAACTAATTACCTAGCTTGTTTGATTACGAATATGCAGCCCTGTTAAGGTCCAATGACCGCGCTAATTAACTCGCAGACATCTGGTGAAATTTATTTAGCACGAGGGTCGTTTAAAAAGCAATAATAGTAATGGCAAACGATGCAAGAAAGCAAACTTACATAGCACAGCCAAAAAAAAAACCTACACGGTTCACCCATTTGTACCCTTCAAGGATTTGTCTAGTTCTTCCTTGAATTTATTCAACCCATTCACTTCCACAACAACAGATGGAAGTCTGTTCCAACAATCAACTACCCACCGGCTGAATGCAAACTTTCGCACATCTATCCTGCAACCATCCTTCCCGAACTTGAATTTATGCCCCCTTATGTGTGTAGGCTCAGCAAGTAGAAGAATGCCATTAACATTTAGCTTGCGCAATCCATTCAAGGATTTAAACACCTCAATCAGATTTCCCCACAGATGCCTAGTCCCGAGACGCTGTAATTTGCAGAACTGAAGCCTTTCTAGGTAAGTGCACCCTTTTGTTCCCTCCACCAGTCTGTTTACCCTTTCTGCACCCCTTCCAGCAAATCTACATTCTTCCTAAAGTGAGGCCTCCAGACCTGTATACAGTACTGAAGTAGTGGCAACACTGCTGTGTTTACCTACTGGGTGAGAAGGAATCACGTAATGTTAGAGCATATAAAGACGACATGGCATTGTGTGATAGGCATGTATTAAGTGCCAAAGAGACAAAGGCTATGAGGTGTCAGTATATCTGTCTGTAACTATGTATTCTTTGGTCAGCATGCTGTTTGTTGGACGAAACAACCGAATTTTAGGGCGGAAAGGCCTTTTCCATCCGGAGGTGTGGGAGGACGGTGATTGTAACTGTTGCGCCATGTTCAGAAAAGTGTAAGTACGTGCTGCAGGTGCTCTGAGCTATGCTTACGCTCTTAAATAAACCTCGAAGTCTCATCGGGAAGAAATGCCTCATTTTATGATTGTCTTGATGTCTAAACACCAGAAGAGTACAAAATCTAAAACTTCTTTTTAAAATAATGTATTAATCAAATATAAATTACTTTCAATAATGTATTGTAAATATAATTTTTTTATCTTACATTTTGTTTTGTTTCCTTTTTGTTTCTGTTACATAACCCCAGGAGCCCCTGGGATTATGTAAAGCATAACCAGGGGTTGTGCCCCTTGACACACACACAGGGTCCTGAGCTGAATATCATCATTCTTCTCTTTCTTGGTGATTTCCTTCTACTCCTCTGAAATTTGAATATTTATAAAACTGAAGTTTTAGACGAATAGGAAAAGGCAGCCGCTCAAGAGTAACAGTTTCCTATTGGGTAAAGAGGAGTTGTTAAATTAACAAAAAAAAAAAAAAAAAGATGTATGCAAATCTTGCTGTAGAAATTGGTCTGCAGAACCCAAGTGGTGTGGCAATTTGATTTTGAAGGGCGATGATGTAATTTTAAAAAAGTTATGATTTAAAATGTGCATATCTTGTCTAGGACAGGACAGCCTTGCTTAGGTAAAGAAAAAAAATACAAAACAGTGTTTATTAATGAAAGGAAAATTTTCATAGTTAATATTGAATAGACAAATTTATAATGTTGGGGAAAAAGGCAGTTGTGGAAATTGTTCTCCATAAACCTTACACTAATTTAGAGCTTTGCAGCTAGTTCTTTGAGGCTAATACAGTATCTTCTAGGATTAATGCCTCAATTTTTGCAACACTCTCGCCTGTCACAGCAGATGTTGGGATTTCTTCAAATGCACTGAGGTTCTTTCACATTTGAATTGCTTATACCAATGCACAACAACACTCTAACCGTCTGCTCCATAAACAGCGACTATGTCTTCGTGGATTGTTTTGGGTGTTTTTCCTTGCAGAAAGAGGAGCCAAATCATTGATCTGTATTCCACTTTATACATTTGATATTTTACTTCATTCAGTGCTGCAAATAAAAAAATGAATTGCCATAAAAGTTGACAATTATCGTCTAAGAACAATATTAAAGTAACGAGGGTACAGACAGCAATAAAAATCTATAAAAAAGAACCATAAAGATAAAAGGAAAAGTTTCTTTCTCAGTACACCCCAACAGACTCTACAAGGAATGGACTACGGGAGTAGGAGACTTTCAAGGAGGCCACCCACTGATCTCAGACACCAACCGGAAAATACAACTACATTGGTGACAGGAACGCAAAGGATGGTCGTAGGAGAACTAGAAGTCATGTATTAGTACAGTATAAGTATTATTAGTGGCAAATGACGGAAGGAGACAAAAAAACACGACCATCTGTAATAATTTGTCTAATTCTTCCTTAAATTTGTTCAAACTACCCACTTCTGCAACACCAGATGGAAGTTTGATCCAACAGCCAATTACTCTCTAGCTAAAAGCAAATATTTGCGCACATCTGTCCTTTAGTCATCCTTTTTCAATTTAGGTTCCCTTCTGTGCGTTGTCTGATGCTATCATCGGTTTACTCAATGTCTCCATGCAGCTGTCTAATCTCCAGATGCTACAGTTTGCAGAAATTAAGTATTTCGTGTTAAGATTATCCTTTTGTGTCCCTGACTAATCAGGTTACTTTTCTCTGAACCAGTTCCAAAAGCTCCATCTTTCTTAAAATGAGGCTTCCGGACCAGTATGCAGTACTCAAGAACTGGCATTGAAGAGTCACGAGAAACATTAGAAAACCTTCATCCAATAAATCAGCAAAACTCTTTCTACAGTGTGAGTAACTAACCTACAGGGTCCAGTCAATATCTGTAAAGTTAAAGTCCCCGATTATAAGACATTCTGAGTTGTGTGTACTAGTTGCCTGTACAGCTCTTCGTTATACTCACCACATTCGTTAGGCCTATAACACACCCCTAATCTCTTTGTTGTTTTCTAGTGTTTATGTCACACCAGAGGAATTCAATATTTTCCAGCTTTGTCAACTGTCCTGTCTATCCTTTGTATACGCACTGTACTTACCATGTTTAAATTTTTCATCTCCTGTGTCCGAGTGGCACATATTTCCGATATCACTACAATGTCCTCATGCGATGACTTAACCCACCGTTTATGGAAGACGTTTTATCTTCCAATATATTTGCGGAACATTTATGTTCTTTTGTGGCTATTTGGTTTTTCAAATACTCATAAAATTTGTTTACTCTACTCCCGGAACTGGTGTTAAAGCAAGTATCCGTGCGCGTGTTTTTCCTCTTTGTAACCCTAACTCAGCTCATGTATATAACTGAACTTCTAATTTTAATCAAATGAATACTGTTCAAATTTTGCTACTACTCATAACTCGCACGAGTCCTCATCTACGCTTTACAGGACCAATAGAAGAGTGCGCATATGGAGGAAACCACATTAGCATTAGCATTAGTAGAGGCATTTGATGCAAGAAAGCAAGCTTATGCAGCATCAGCCAAAAAAAAAAAAAAAACCCCACTTCCACTTCACCCCTCTGTTCGTTTAAAATACCTGTCCAGCTGAGCCTTAAACTTATTTAGGCTATCAACCTCCACCACAAGGGATGGCAGTCTGTTCCACCAACCAACCACCCGCTGGCTAAAGGCAAATTCCTCAATTTGAATTTATGCCCTCTCAGGTGATTTTTCTGAGCTAGAGGAAGAATCCCATCAGCATTGAGCATGCTTAAACCATTCAAGGCTTTATACACCTCTATCAGATCACCTCGCTGGTGCCTAGTCTCCAGACACTGTAATTTGCAAAACTTAAGCCTTTCTTCGTAAGAGCACCCCTTTGTTCCATTCACTAATCTTGTTGCCCTTCTCTGTACTCGTTCCAGCAGCTCTACATCCTTCTTGAAATGAGGCCTCCAGACCTGTATACAGTACTCTAGGTGTGGCCTGACCATTGCCTTATACAATGGAATAATCACCTCCTTATCCCTGCTGGAAAAATTCCTGTATATCATTGACAATACTCCATGAGCTACTCTTGCAGCCCGTCTGCACTGCTCAGAGAACTTCATATCTGCCTGTACAACCACCCCCAAGTCCCTTTCATTCTCTACCACTGTCAGTGTAGTACCACAGAGTTGATACGTTGCTCTGGGGTTGCTGTTTCCCATGTGTAGTACTTTACATTTGTCAATGTTAAACTTCATTTGCCACCTCTCAGCCCATCTGCTCAACCTTTCCAGATCCTGTTGCAGCAGCATAGTGTCAGTAGTGTCCTTGACAACCCTGCCAACCTTTGTATCATCTGCAAACTTGGACATTAAGCTTGATATACCATGATCAATATCATTTATAAATACAGAAAACAATAATGGACCCAACACTGAGCCCTGAGGGACTCCACTAATAACATCAGTCCACGATGAGCAGTGTCCATTGATTACCACTCTCTGTCTTCTCCCCCTCAACCACCCCTTTATCCATAGCAGCAATTTGCCTCCAATGTCACACTGCTCCAATTTGTGTAGCAGTCTTCCATGTGCAACAGTATCAAAAGCCTTTCTAAGATCCAAGTATATAATATCAAAGTTATTCCCTGCATCCAGTTCTTTTGTGACTGCATCATAGTATCCAATCAAGTTGGTCAGGCAAGACTTCCCCTTAACAAAACCATGCTGTGTCTGAGCTATATCTGAAGTCTTGTCTAAATGATCCTGCAGTGCTTCTTTAACCAGTGCCTCCATTAATTTTCCTGGAACAGAAGTTAAGCTCACAGGTCTATAATTACTTGTGTCAGCCTTTGATCCTCCTTTGTGAATTGGGGTCACATTTGCACATTTCCAGTCTATGGGTACCTCCCCTGAGTCCAAGGAAGCTCTCATAATTATGGCTAAGGGTTTGCTTACTTCCTTTGCTGCCTCCTTTAATATAACTGGATAGATCCCATCCACCCCGGGTGCCTTTCTTGTGTTTATCTTCAACAGTTTCTCCTCCACTTTACTCCCAGTTATTTCAAGATTCTGTAGCTTACTGCTAGAGTTGAATACACCTCTGGCATTCCCCTCGCTGAATAACTCCTCATGTGTGAATGTCGATGCAAAATATTCATTTAGTTTGTTAGCTACCTGAGCAGGATCATCAACAGTTGACCCATCAATATCAAGTGGACCAATCTGATTCATCCCCTTCCTTCTAGAGTTTACATAAGTAAAGAACTCTTTGCTATTTTTCTTTGCATCCCTTGCCAAGGATTTCTCGTAATCTGCCTTCGCCTGCCTAACCTCCTTTGTAACTTGGTTGCATATCAACTTGTATCTATCATAGGCTTCTGTGTCATGTGTTAATTTATATGTGAGACACTAGAGGCATCCTGTTATGTGTTGAAAATAGCTGTGGGAGATATTGTGGTAAAAGAAAAGTGTAAAGTGTGTTAGCTGTCTGACGGTACCAGGGATTTCCTCCATCTCCGCGTTGTTATTTTGGTTTTTAGGAGCATTAGCAACTAAGGCCATATTGCTCCGGTGCGGTGGTCATTCCCTGACCTTTCCGCATGCTCCGTATTTGGTGGTGACGGGCTCGAACCCCGGTCTAATCAAGAAGCGTGTGCTACGCACTGCTGCTCCTTCCCACCTGGCTACGGAGGCGCCTCCGCGTTGTATACTCTGTTTGTGTATCACAGTACTCTGTGGAGACCAGAGATTTAAAAGCGTGTGGAGAGTGGAATGTCGTGTAGTGTTATGTTTTGTTGTTATTTTGACCATTTAGCCTTTGGTTCCCACAGTAAAATTTTTAAGTACTCTGGTAGTCCCTACCTAAGTTGAGTAGGGCCGGGCAGAGCCGACCCCAAAATTTGCTGGACTCTGTTAAAGAATTACTTGCGGGGTCCTAGGGTCCTGTGCAAAATTTATGCGGGATATTTTTGTAATAATGATTATTTTTAATTTTTCAAATTTTACAGTAACTAAGACATAATTAAACAATTTTATATTATAAATGAACAAAAATTTTAAATACGAATAATATTTATTACATTAATCAACAATATTGTTTTGACCATTTGAGTGCCGGGTTCTGTTCGACAGAACCGGTTGAACATGCTTGTGGCCGACACTGAGTAGATTAGGGGACGATAGGGAAGGCGTCCCTATCAATGGGGATAGGCCCCACCAGGAGAAGAGAGGGAGGCAAAGGATGTTGTGGTATCTCACTTAAGATGTTGTGGTATCCCACCTAAGGTCACCACGAATACCAGAGCATATCTGAACATCGTTGCAGATCAGATGCATTCCAAAATGCTGTCTGTTTACCGCCATGAAGGAAGACACTTTCAAGATGGCAATGCAACCATCCACTGGGCTAGATCTGTAAAAGGGTGGTCGAAGAAACAAGGGAAAGACTTTCAAGCATCTGTCCTGGCCCTTCCAATCTTTGGACCTCAATTCTATTGAGTATTTGTAGGATGACTGGAAAGGCGTCTGGTCAATACAATCCTCTGTCACGTCATTCTCCAATCTAGGGATAGTTTTGTTATATAAATGGTAGAATATTAATCTATCACTTTTCAACAACTTGTTGACTTATACAAATGTTTAAACGAGGGTTTGCGTACAAGATATCCAATCTTTATTGCTAATCAACATATACAGTCGAGTAACAAATGTCACTTATTTCTATGCAGAATAATATATAAATAAATATTAATATTTCATTCAAAAATATTAATACTGTATTTTAATTATTATTATAAATATATTTTAAATATCAAATTTTTATTAATTATTTTATAAATAATTAATAAAAATATTATAAATAAAGTAATAATAGTTAATGAATAAATTAATGAAATATTAATTTCTTATCAGTATGAAGAGTGTACCTTACCGTCCACTAGAGGGCCAGTCGAACAGAAGATATAAGCAATGTTCAGAAGATCATAGTAGAACGTGCAATGGTTGGAAAAGTTAATAATAAATAATAATATTTAAAATATTTATGGAGTAATAGACTGAATATTCATAAAGATATTTAAAAAGAGGCTATTAACGTCATCATAAGAAACAAGGTTAGTAATAGTAAGAGATTATTAGTAATAATAGTTTGATATTTGTTATTGTTTATGGGATTGATTTATTACAGATAAAGAAGAAAAATTATTAGTTGTTGAAGGTTTTGGCACAAGGACTACAGCGGCCATATTGTGCCTTTCAAAATGTTTCAGGTTTATAAGTGTTTAGAGGTGAGAAAACATCCTTATCTTCTTCAGAAAGGAGAAAAATTCATATAGGTTTGCTTTAGTTCCCAAGATGTGCTTCATTTATAGACTTCTGTAAACTTTAGTGAGTAAAATATTTTGTGAGAACGTTATGGCAATGAGTATACCGGGGAACCTTGGCTTCTGAAATGTAAAGATGAGTTATATGAGAGTGTTCAATGCTCATGCAAGAACCAATTCTTCTTTTCTTGTTTTCCTACTGCATGGAAGTCCAGAAGGATGGCTAGATTTTAATTTCCATAAGTTTATTATTGCTATGTTCTCAATTAGATTTGAATTTATTGGTTGTTTTTCTGCCTGATCTGCGTTTTCATTTCCGGGTATTCCACAATGAAATGGGATCCAGCAGAATACCACTGTATTGTTTGTCTTGTAGTTGGATCAGTTTGGACCTGATTTGTTTCAGAAGGGGATGGTAATTGTGCTTTTCATTCTGCATTGAGTTGATAGAGCTTAAAGAATCGGTATAGATGATATGCTGTGTGCTGCTAATTAGTATTGAGTTTATTAATGGTACTTAGGTATAGATACCCCAATCAAATTAATGTAAGATCGTAACCCAAGTACTGGCTCTTAAATAAACATTCAAATTATGAAATGGTGTTTCTGCATTCCACGTGGAATCCCATCATCACGTCAAAAAAAGGAAAGTTATTTATGCCATTTAAATTAGTTGATATACGAGGTGTGGCAATAAAGTTCTCGGATTGATGCAATAAAAAGAACACAGTGAAGGATCTAAAAATGGTTTTATTTTTATTCAAAGTAATCACCACCTTACTGAATGCCACATATTACACTGTTTTAAAAGTTTTTGAAAAGAAGGCATCCACAGAGATGATGTTCACTTCGCCGGTTACGTTTTTCTTCATATCCTAACCGTCCTGAATCTCTTTCCTTTGAGGACAATTTTCACCTTGGGAAAGAGAAAAAAGTTCGCTGGTACTTGATCGGGAGAATAGCGTGGATGGTTGATCTGTACAATGCTATGTTTCATCGGAAATGTCTTCAGATTGCAGCCACCCTGGAAATGTGCTTCAATAGTCTTTTAAGAATCTGTGCTTCAAGACAGTGTTTAACATTTCATATATTTCTGTTGCAGATTTTCCCAGTTTAAAGCAAAATTTGATACTCGTTCGTTGTTCCATTGCAGATCGCTACTCGGAATGTCAACGCTACTAATGAAACTGGTTGTTACTTTCAACCTGTCATCCTATTGGACAATCTCTGCACCACTATATGTTGGAGGAAGTCTGGACTACAACATACTACTTCCGTTTATTTTCAAACTCATGGAACATGACCTCAACAGCACCAGTCCGGGAACTTTATTGCCACACCTCCTACGTATAATGGGTTAGTATATTGATGGTTGTATTTACCCCCCAAACATATGGATTGCTTTTTCTTTGTATCAATAAAAGTTACCTGACAGTGACAGATTTCCCAGAATCAGATCAAGTTCCGATGGACGTTGAGTCTGTCTGACGTGAGGCGACTGCAGAAGATGGCAGTAAGAGTGGGATATAAGAAAAAATCTCTTTAGGCAACTTGATTTCAAACTACCTCAGACTGGAAATTAGCCATGTGAAACCATGGTATTTCTAGTGTACCTGGTCTGAGGACCAAAGGGACCGGTTATTTGGTAGGTGTAACTAATAAAGTGGCAACTCACTGTAGAAGTACCACACTGATGTTGAATCGTGAAGTATCGATTCCCGTTTCTGCGTTATTTCATCAAAGCAACTAAGTTGCTTTGATTAAAAGTTTGGTAACTACAGTCCCGAATGAAGAGGTCTTTTAGAATTCCATCAGTCTCTGATAGGATTTGAACTTAGACCTCCCCAAGTGGATCTAGGCTGGTATCCTTGGGACATGTCGCGAATAGCTGAAGACTATTTGTCGGATTTAGTTTGGATTTGATTGCTAAAGATATTGTCCTACGTGCTGTTGGTGGATTATTTATTACTCCTATGTCTACAATTTATTATTAAGGATAAACACAGCTTTGAATTATCTTATTTGCATTTCCTTTGTGGTCACTATTCGTAAAATTGCTGAAATTAAAGGTGTAGCGTTCTAGAGAATTTGTTAATTTCAGCAAATTTCAGCAATTTACACCCTGAAGAAGATTGACTGTCCCTGAAACGTTGAAAGCCATCTTTCTCTCAATCGATTAGACCGAACATCTTTTATTTATTTATTTACTTTTTTGTAATTAAGTACTGTACTCTTATCCGCGAACCGGGTTCTGACGCTCGAATAAATGGGTTCAAAATTAGCTCGAAGCAGAGCTTGTTTCAACTTGCCAGTGTCAAGGGAGTTGTCGTTGTTCGTGTTTGGTTCAGGGCTCGCCTGACTGGCGTCTTGCTCCTTTAGGTAACGAACGATTTGGGTCGTTTCCATAGCAACAGTGTTTGCATCGTTAAAATTACGTGCACAAGGGATTATTAGCTAGCTTTCAAACCCAAATAATGCGTCACAGTTTGTCTTGTATTACACGATATCGAAGTCCATACATTGCTTCTTGTTAGATAATAACCACGATGTTAGATTTCTGAACTCCAGAAATAAGCGGTCAGTTCTGGAAAGTGTGTTATCTGAGTTTCTAGATTCATTGCAGACGTTCACATATCCACAATCAACCTAGTTTGTAATAGCGAAAACATTCAACGAAGTCAGTTTTGTCCATTAAGGCCAAACTGTCACTCGAGACCTCGGTTTTGCTAAACTAATGTTAACTAATTTAATTTGTAGCCACTAACAGCTCTCAAGGTCTGCAGAACGGTGCTTTTGATCTCAGTACGAAATACTGCCAAAGGAAGGCGCCACTGTACATCGCTGAAGAAAGGTGTGTAGTGTAGTTCTGCTACAAGATGCTCTAGTTCCACTTTTGGGATGTACAATTCGATTGCACGTGAGGTTCTAGGATACGTCTCTGTCTTGTACCAGCTGGTTGTTGTAGTTTTAAGACAATCAGCAACTTAGGCCATATTGCACCATAGACCTATAAATTGCGTGTGTTCTGTGGTTAATTTGCTGTTTGTTGGACGAAAAACCAGAGTTTTGGGAGAAAAGTCATGCTACCCTCCCCTGAGATCGTCCTACCCACACTGGGTGGAAAAGACCTGAGTTCGAAACCGTTCAATGACGCGAGGAATTTTAATGGCTCCTTTTCACAACGTGGCTGAGTTAGTCGGTTACGTCAAGCCTCAATATAGTCTGTAACCTTAGTTACAGACTATATTGATTATTGATCTAACGGTTGGAAGTTTGATGTCACTAATAAATGGTGGCCGAACCGGAAACTAATTAACAGGGTCACAGTTGGTATTATTAACCGTTCTTCCCATACCGGGTGGAAAAGACTTCAGTTCGAATCCCTTCAATGACGCGAGGAATTTTTCGGATTGCTGATGATCTTACAAAAATAGCAAGAACGATTGACTTAGTGAGGGAGGGAGGGGCGAGTGCCAAGTGATTTCTACTGCGATTTATAGCGAGCTCCATATATAATATAGTATTATAATTTCTAAGAGATGTTAAAACCAAATCGACTAACTCAGCCACGTTGTGAAAAGACTATTAAACTTCCTAACGTCATCAATGAAATGGGACTCGAACTCAGGTCTTTTCACACTCGGTGTGGAGAGGACGGTGATTCTTCCACTTGTATCACGGTCTGCGCGGGTAGCACAGTGATATCGTCACCGTTCTCTCCATACCGGGTGGAAAAGGCCCGGGTTCGAATCCCGTCGATGACGCGGGGAACTTGAGTGGTCTTTTTTCACTGCGTGGCTGAGTTAGTCGGTCTCAGGCGTAGATAGAAAGTTTTTTTTCCCGGAAACTGGGGTTTTTTCGTCCAGAAAAACAGGCAAATCGACCAGAGAACACACGCAATTTACGGTCATAATACATATATGGGTATGTGTAAGAGATTACGGGTGGCCCTAATATAATAATTTGAATTTGTGCTACTCACGGGGGCTAAAGAAAAGTAACCAAAGGCTTAGAAGAGAAATTACCTTCTGTTAATTTCTTTAATTCGCGTCATTCTCTCTACAGGACCTTACAGACCGAAGTTATTTACGCACCATTTGACCAGACTTGGAGTAGTGTGATGTTTGTGTATTTTATGTATGTGGTGTTGTTGTGATGTGCTGACCTCTTGGCTACCTGGAAGTAGCGATCGCCGGGAAGGCTGCTTCCAGATACTCGTCCACAAATAAAATAAAATAAATAATAATAAATAAATAAAAAAACCTCGCCAACTGTAACTACAAACACCATGTTAGTCCCAGTTAATTACCCAAAGTTAAACCAATTCTTAACTGTGGAAACATACTTTTTCTTAAATCAAATGCAGCTTTAGCAAAGGTTTGTAATAGTTGAAGTTTATCTCGTTCCATCAAGAGATGAAATTGCTGTCCAGGAATCACATTCACCAGGAGATCACTAATTATTGATCGCGCACTATCATAAATATTACCTTCATACAAAATGTGAAACCAATTTTCTTTGGCCCCACAAAAACATAATAACTGAATGAGAAACATAGTTTCTCATTCAATGAGCCATGGCCTGTTATTATATAGCTACTCCAACCCAGCGTAAACCATTCAGCTACCCTTTTATCTAGGAGAAACGTCACCTCTGGAAGAAATAAATTTGTCACTCTTCTCGCAGTTCCAGTGTCCCATCTCGTTTTCCATAGGTTAATTATCTTCCTTTATACACCTCTTCTTTTCCCTTGTAATATCTATTTGAGTATCAATTGTAATGTTATGAAACGTAGCAAATATCTTCTTCTTAACCTGATAACATAGTCCTCGGTATATCAGGAACAAGTCCAAAGGAATAGCCCCGGCCAACATCTGAATTGCTGCAGTAGATACGGTCCTACACACTCTCAACATGCTGAGAAGCATTGATCATTGTATAGAGTTGAGTTTTGCTTGGAACCTTACCAACACAGCACGATGAAACCAAGCGCCCGCTGCATATATTGTCATGGGGAGAAATACTGCCTTATAATATAATGAGAGAGTCTTGCGGGATAAACCCCAGTCAGACTTAGAAACACGAATAACTGCACCAGAGAACTTTTTCACTTTAGCTCCTAAATATGTTAGATGTGGAAAAATAATCTATTACTATTCCTAGATATTTAGCTTCAGATGTGATTGGTAGCTGAATACCATTTAACTTTATTTGTGGAGGTCGACCAGGGTCCAATTTGCTTTTAAAAAGCATCATTTTAGTTTTACACTGATTAATAGTTAACTTATAGTTTTGTGCCCAGAAATGCAAATCAGTTAATACAATATCAGCATTATGTTCAAGACATAATGAACTCATTGAGGGTGTATGTACCTCGGTCTGGAAGAAGGCGGTTTTGAGAATGATTCTCAACAGCCCAGAAAGGCCTTTGGATGAGTCTCGATTTGACTGTATTGGGGAAGGTTCTGGAGAGGTTGATTCTGGCGCGCCTGGCCAAGTACTGTGACGCGCGGGGTCTTTCTTCTCCTAATCAATATGGGTTTAAGAAAGGCTCCTCTTCGGAGGATATAAGGTGATTATTTGGACCAATGAGTTTGAGGGGCGGTACGTGGTGGGGTAGCGTCCTCCGCGGGATCAGAGCCTCCCGCTGTCCCGGTGTGCTTTGCCGTCTTTTGAAGGACTACTTTCAACAGAGAACGGTTATTGTGAGATCAAATTATGCCCATATTGAAAGATCTGTGGAGAGAGGCTGTCCGCAGGGTTCTGTCCTCAGATCTGCTGTCTGGAACTTTGTTCTAGATGAATGCCTTGCCTTGTACGACGTTGAGGATACTACTGCGATAGCTTATACAGATGATCTTGTTCTTCTTGTGGTGGGGGGAGAAATTCGCGCAAGGAGTTGGAAGAGCGGGCGGAGTCCTGCTTGGCCCGTTTGCTATCTTCGGCTTCTCTGCATAAGCTTAAAAGGCAGTGTTGTTGAGGGGACGCCTCAGCTGGACGTGGCCACCTGTTTGTCGCTCTAGGGATTTCTCTCTTCGAGTGGAACAAAAGGTTCTGTACTTGGGGGCTGTCTTGGAGGAGCGGCTGACGTTTATGGCTCATGCCAGTTGCTTGCGGGAGAAGGTGAAGCGGGCATATGCCAAGTTCCAGCGTATCACCCTCGTGGATTGGGGTATTAAACGAGGAGCACTCCACTTCCTTTATGATAACATCTTTATCCCAATCTTGACTTACGCGGCTGGGGTTTGGGGAAGGAGAGTTGAGCACTCTCATGTCAGTCGGATCCTTCTCTCGGCACAGAGGCCTGCTCTTCTGGACATAACCAAGGCTTGTAGGACTGTAGCAACTGACGCCTTATGTGTGTGTGTTAGCTAGTAAGTTGCCAGCTGACCGGCAGGTTGCAAAGGCCCACCTGAGGTACCACTTGAAGATGCCATATATATGAAAACCAGTCCAGGGGATCCCTAGACTGGCTTTCGGCGTCCGATCATGCCTAGTTGGGCCGATGGACGCGGCCTTTAACATAACAACTGAGCGGAGGCGGATTAATGATGAGATAGAGACCATATGGTAAACTCAATGGACTACCTCTGAAAAAGGACGTCATTTGCATTCCTTTATCCCCTCCGTTCGCACCGTGAGCCGGCGTAGGCCTTGGCTCCGGTTCGGACTGGTGGTCTGTTCTGTCCTGACTGAACATGGCCTGAGGTCGAGCTGCACCAGTTGGGGTTGGTCGCCTCGGATCTCTGTTCTAGTGAAGAGCCAGAAACAGGCCTTCACATCGTGCTTGATTGCCTTAACTATCAAGACATTCGAGCGAGGCTTGAGGGAGGGAAGCTCTCCTTGTCTAGAGTAACCTTGGTGGAGCTCACTCAGACATATGATACATTTAACAGATTTGTTAAATTTGTAACTGGTTCTTTTGGACGACGTCCAATCGCTGGATAGGGTGACCTACCTCCTCGTGGTGGGGGCGGAGATGCCATCCCCGCCACTTAGTGGTTCGGATAAAATCAGAACCACTAAGTCCTCTTCGTCTTTAAACCGCTTTCAGCCCCTTCCCAGTTTATGAGTAAGTGGAAACTTACTCCAGAGTAAGTTTCCACTTGACCGTTCTATCCAAGTAGATATAAAGTCTGTGCCATGGTTGGTATGTTGGACGTGAAGCGAAGACCTTTAATTAGCCCACTATATTAACATTTTTCTTAGTTTTTTTTTTAAAGTGAAAATTATTTTAGATACTTGACGAAGAAACGGATCCCCTAGATTCGCAATACCCCGTGTCAATAAGTTTGCCTCGTAAAAATTAAAAACTAATCCAAAAGATAAAAGATTTATTATCGAAGGGGCTTCCCTTACACTGCCCTACTATTAATATCCGGACACCTGCCTTTAGACAAAAAAAAAAAAAAAAAAAAAAAAAAGAGCTTTTATTGTGTCATTTAATATTTTGTGCTGAAATTGCTTTTTATGACGGCCTTCAATCTTCGCGGCATACCCTCAACCAGCTTTTTATTAATGTCAGGTTCCTCCACTCGGCCTTTAACGCAGCCACCACTTCGGCCTTGTTCTTTGGGCGATCTCGATCCAACGATCCAATACATCCCATAGATGCTCGATAGGGTTCAGATCAGTACTCTGGGCTGGCCAATCCAACTTTTCTACACCCATGTCCTCAAACCACTCTTTTACGATCCAAGCAGTATGGCATGGCTCGTTGTCTTGCTTATACAGGTATGGACCTTCCTCGAAGTATTGCCGTAATGTTGAAAATGCATAATTGCCCAGGCTGTCCTGGTACTGCACAGCATTCATGGTTTGGTCGATAACGACTAATGGTCCCAAACTAAACCAAGAAAGGAGCCCCATACCATGACACTGCCTCCACCAAACTTCATTATTTGAAGGACACAATCAGGAAGGAACTGTTTCCTGGCATTCGCCACATCCAGGAACGGCCATCAGACTGGTAGAGTGCGAACCTCGATTAGTCTGTCCATAGGACTGTTTTCCACTGCTCTACCGTCCAGGATTCGCTCTCCTTACACCATATTAATCGGCGTCTAGCATTTGTTGAGGTGATCAATTCTGTTGAACTGTTGAGGTAAATCCGTTGAACGTGTCATCTTGCATGCCCACTTTTGCAATTGTCTGTTCGAAGACCTGTTTCCCTGTCCATGGAGGGGGGGATATTAATGGTAGGGCAGTGTATATCTTCTACGAGATTTTTCAACGACTCCAACTAGTGTTCTAACCCTTTCAAACATTACGCTAAGCGCTGATTAAACCACTAGCTGCTGCTCATTCGTATGGTTTTAAATAAGCTGGAAATTTTATAATATATGTAGTTTATATTTTAACCACCTTCATATTTAAAAAAAAATCTTTTACTATATTTTTAAAAGCGTTCTTCGATGTTATTTTGAGGAAAAATTTTCTAGACTAATTTAAACAAGTTCCGACCATGCATAATTAAGGAACGGTGGTTTTCTTCGGCAAGAAAAGCCTTTTGGTTGGTGTACTGACCTCACCGGGTTCTGTTGTTGCGCAACTTTTCTTGCGTGGGAGTAATTGAAACATTTCATCATGGATTTCGTGGTGTTTTCCGCTCCCTGTCGTACGAAAAGATGTTCCTAGATCACACATCTTCTTTCATCGCATCACCATAGCAACAGCGATTGCACTCTCGTTTGCAACCCGAGCAAAAACACTAAATCAGTAGTGTAACCAGCTGTAACCAGACCCCCCGCAGAAATTATTTTAAGTCCTCTGTACGTTTGAACTCTTCCGATTCAAACTCTTACCGGCTCTACCCAACGCCAAGATTTCCTTCCCCATCCCCACCTTCTTCCATCCACCGCGGCAAAGAGGGGATTATTTTTGATGGACTATCCAATGTCGCGATGCGCTTTGCATTGATCTGCAGGAGAGCGTAGGCCTGTGTCATCTTTCGGCAATGTAGGTCACGCACTTGAACCAACCCTTTTAACAATAACACGTCAGGCCGTCAAGGGGAGGTGAAGTTTTGGCTACTTGCCTGGTGCAAATTTTGTAATGTCGCTTGTCATGCTTCATTCTCTTCCTCCCTGTGTCAAGTGCAGTAAATGCTTTCTGCATTTCTGGGTCTTCAAACTTTTTTTAGTTAACATCTGGAAAGTAAATGACACTTTCACTATCTCTTGACAATGTCTTTCGTTTGTATAAACTTGGTAAACGTGAACCAAGATAAATCTTTTTAATTTATTGCCGATTATGGATAATACGATCAGCTTAGGAATTTGTCTTTAGTCATGACGAGCGTCTCAGTGTACCCACCAAGGACCTGGAAATCAATGTCAGCTGACTCTGACATAACCCTGACGTCAGAGCACAGTAGCTGTTTCGTTCATTCGAGCATGCCCGTGTAGACTACGTCACTTTTTAGTTTCTCTGACTCAATCATTGCTTCCGTGTGTGTTTGTGCCAAAGAAACCAAAGATATGAGGGGTCAGTATATTTATTTAAGTCCAAAAAAATTGCTCTTTTCATTGACGGATTTGAACTCGGGCCTTTTTTCCACCCTCTTTGGGAGAACCGTGATTATAACCACTTTGCTACCAGCGAGGGATTGCCTCCCTCACCCTGGCAGCTGTTTCATTTGATATTGCAGAGTCGTATATTAAAACTTCTTTGAAGAACTGGCAAAGATGTCGAGTTTCTGAATAGACTGGCAGAATACTGCCAACTGGAGAAGATTCATTAATGTTTTCCGGATTTCCTTTTTTTCTCGCCTAGTTCTGAGAATGGCTTGGATTGCGTCACGAGTGACCTTCACACCCACTCTCCGAAACTAAAACATTGTATACTACTGCTTGGACACCCACCACACTCTGAGCTAGCACCTATACACAATTCTGCAGGGTACACTGGCCACGAAATGATGTTGAGTCATCGGTGAGCACGTGACAAAAAAACACTTGCCAATGCAGCCTGGAGATTGTTAAGTCATGAAAGAACTTGTACGTCAAGTGTTATATGGTTTTATTGGAGTGGCTCCAGAAATGGAACTCTGCAAACACTTTAGGGAAATTGGGTTATTTCATTGACAGATCTCCAACTGGATCTCTACAGGCTGCTTAAAAACATGTGGAAGAAACTTTTCTGGGACTTCACTGAAACAATACACCTTCTACCGTATTCATTTGGAATATCATGCATGAATTTGATTCGCGAAGGTCCTGTAAATCATATTTACCCGTTGTTGGGTTTTATGGGCATAGGCAACTAAGGCCATGTTGATCTGTATATTGTCTGTAAATTGCATGTGTTCTGAGGTTGATTTTCTGTTTGCTGGACGAAAAACCCGAGTTTCCGGAAGTAAAAACCATGCTGTCCTCGTTTGAGACAGACTAACTCAGTATGAAAAAGACCCATAAAAATTCCTAAGGGATTTGAACTCTGGTCTTTTCCACCCGGTGTGGGGAGGATGGCGATCCTACTAACTGTGCTATCCACGAGAGCATTTTTATCCCGTGTTCCTAAATGTGATGATAAAGACATCCGAAAACATTCTCCCCTCAGTCCTTCATTTTATACATCTGGGCTTAGTTCCACCAAACCCATGAATTTTCATACTCACATTATATTACAGGCTGTTCTTATCGTTGTGGGACCCTAATGTAAATTAACTGTATATGTCTTTGTGTACATTCATTTCTTATACACTACTCTCCAAAAACATACTCGGAAACATTGTTTTTACGTTCCAATGGACTTTTGCAGATAATGAATTGACTCATACTGGTATATAAGGAAGGCGTATGACCTATCTAATTCCATCTTCCCTACGATGATGGCTGTTCTGATACAGACCCATGTTTGTTTCAACAGGATAATTCCCGATGCTGTTCGAGATTGGTTCATGGACAAAAGTTGGAATGGCTAGTGCACATTCCTGATTAACCCTGTGGGATGAACTGGAACTTCGTGAAAGGGCTATACCAACACGTCCCACATCGCTAGCTCAACTGGCCACTGCTCTGGAAAGAGTATACTCCTCCATTCCTCATATAATGCAAAAGCAACGCATATCTGGACATCTTTTGAAGGGAAGTGAATGTGTGGGTACCGGCATTAAGTAGAGTAAGTTGGTGAACATCTGACTCAATCTACCATATCGGTTGATATAAGCGGAATCACATAGGTATACCCCTTAAGATCTCCCAGTGGATACAAAATGGAAGGAATCAAATTGTCCTGTGAGAAAATATATGAATACCAATATTAGAATTATTTGTTTCCGGATTTCCTAGAAGAACTCATTGTGAGGGTTACCTGTCTTCCAGGGAAATTCATACTCATACTGATTGAGATCTACTGCTTTTGAGGTTTTACTTTTCCTCTTCCTGAGCGAATAGTCTTACCCCCACCTTCTCCTAGAAGCTTTGACTCAATAACAGAGGGAGTAATAGCAAGTGATATGAATGAGACTCCTTATTCAGAAATCAGAAACTCATTTCTTGCATATTGCAGAAACTCAACTCAACCTTCGGGTTTTTATAATATGCAAAAATGATTTCGCTCACTATATTGTTGCATAATAACGCAAGGTACTCTAAACCAAATATTTTACTTGCGTCAATTATTTTGCAAACAGAGGTTACTTTTGTGTGTCTATATAGATGATTGTACAAGAGAAGCCTCTTCCCTTAAAAGTGAATCCCATATTGCTAATGACGACTTGAACCTCTGAGAAAATGCTTAGAAAGTGTTTTCCTTATATGGAAAAAAAGGGATGATCTCTGCCCCATCTGGATGACATATAATAATAGAGGGCAGATTATGTCCCTGTCCTAGTTAATTACGAGCATCCAATGACACTGCATTTATCTCCTCCCCTACCACGTGAATGAAGTTTGTGTTTATTCTATAATGGCTTGCCTAACGCCAACCTAAATCTCATTGAGGACACCGCTAGTTGAGTCATCCTAATAATTATAATTACCAATGATTTATTTGGTCTAGGATTAACAGCACAGCTGTTTCCCGAAAGATGATTTAAGAAGTCTCATTCATATCGCTTGCTGTTACTCCCTCTGTTATTGAGTCAAAGTTTTCGGGGAGTGGGGGGGTAAAATTGTTTGCTGAGGAAGAGGGAAGGTAGAACCTCTTCTAGAGCCATGTTGCGAAAAAGGCCCATAAAATATTCCTCGCATCATTAACGGGATTCGAACCCAGGTCTTTTCCACCCGGTGTCGGGGGGGCGGTGATTATACCAACTGCTGCACACGAGGGCAGACTAAGAAACAAGGTTTCTTTCGAAAATTCTGTCCTTAAGAGGTTCATTTTTAAAAGATCACCACGACAGTTGGTAAAACTTGTTCACTAATGAGAATAGGAGTTTTCAGAAACTGTATACTTCTTTTCCAAACTTTACATAACAATATTCAACTCGTGCAGAAGACCACAGTTTATCATCATGAAATAATGAAAAAAAAGGAATATTTTCCACCCATTTAGAATCTGACCTCTTAAAAAAAAAACCCGTTCTACCCTTGTATGTGTGTTGGCTTTCGATTTCCTTAATGGGTTAATGCACCCATTTTTATGTATCAGATCTCAACCCTCTGTTACCTAGGGACAGGAGAAAAGATTGCAGATTGTTGAAAGGAATACAGTAAAAGTTTACCTCGTACTATTCCAGATTACTTAAAAAAAACAAAAAACTACATCAATATTTATCTAATCTCCTTTTCTAAGGCATTAGGACCTTTAATTACGACTCGGTACAATAGTGGTAACCAATACCAATAGGGCAACATTTGGATGCCTACCTGGAAATATTTTCCAACCAGGTGAATCCCTTCATTGCTGCAGTACGCCCATCTCTTTCGAACAAGACAATGTGCCATGTCAAGCCAGAATTGTACAAATCTGGTTCCAGGAGGACATAGCGAATTCAGCTTACTCCGGTGGCCTCTCAGCGAGGTGGAACGAGCCCTTCGGAGTAGAGATCCACACCCATACAATTTGCGCTGGTATCGGCGTGGCACGCTTTCAGCACCTTGTTAAAAGGGGATGACCTACTTGCTATTAGGTAGGTGCACCTAATAAAGTGCTAGTCGGTGTACCTTGCTAAGATAAAAATAGAGTTTTTACTTTCTAAAAAATATTCTGCTTTCAAAAGTGCCAACTGGCTAATTTGAGCTGTCCGGGCCTCGCCACGATAAACTCTTTCATGGAGGGAATCTTGTTGTTGTTGGGTTTTAGGAGCATCAGAAACTTAGGCCATATTGCGTCGTATATAATATGTCTATAAATTGCGTGCGATCTGTGGTCAATTTGCTGTTCGTTGGACAAAAAAAAAACCTACCAAGCTACCATCGCCTGAGACCAACTAACTCGGCCACGTTTTGTGAAATAGGGCCATAAAAATTCCTCACGTCATTGATGGGATTCGAACTTTGATCTTTTCCACCCGGTGTGGGAAGAACGGGGGCTTTTACCAACTGAGCTCATGAGGGCATCGATGGGATCCCGATTTTCCGCTCTCCAAGTGAAAAAAAAATCTTCCAAGAAACAGAACAATTTTTTGGACGAGTTAAGTTTCAATTAATATATATTACATTTTCATACTGGTAATACTTCTCAAGCACTATGGAAATATGTCCAACAGGATATGATTTATCGTTGAATGTTACTGGAATCAATTTAAACATTAGAAAGTCAACCAACGTTGGAAAGAGAAGAATCAACGTTGTTCGTAACTGCGGAAAAACATCCCGTAAGCGAAACATCGGAACGTAGAAGGCACGGCGAACACGTCTCCTTAGCTGTTTTCAAGGAGGAGTGCCTCCTACCGTAAATTAGTTGAAAGTATTTTCAAGAAGGTTCACTGCTGTTGGAAAGGCCTAAGACTGACCCAAACGCCATTAATTTCCTGAGTAAACATATATTTTCGTAAAAAGTAGTGATGTCGGGCTACTTTTGACGTGTACAGGGGCTGACTGGTTATGGGGCAGTGGTTCGCAACCCCGAGGTCGTATAAAATTATAAACACCTGTACATGATTTTAGCAGATTTAAAAATAAATATACCGTACGTGGAGCATAAGAAGGGTTGGGGTCGCTTAAAATAGAACCATGAAATATGAGGTCGCGAACTAGAAGAGGTTGCGCAATACTGATGGGGCAAATTCCAAATGGGCTTGGTCTGAGTGTAGACCGGTTCTAAGCCGCAATTTTTTTAAAAAAAATTCAGTAGGACAGCATCCAGAAACACAGTTAAAAAGTAAGTTGTTGATTGAGTCCTTCCACCCATGATGGTGAGCAGCAATATATGGAAGCATGCGATTGGATATCAAAAAAAATAAATAAAATCTGCACGAAACCAAATATTTGGTTTCGTGCAGATTTAGCTTTTTTCCATTCTCTATTAAAACGCAGTTCTAGTTTGAACATTGTCTATCCTTTCAGTTGTATTCAGTTTGACCTTGACATGAAGTCTTCTTAAAGAGTCGATTGCAACTTCTTTTATTATTTTAATGTGTGGAGTAAAAGTTCTGACCTTATTCGTGAAGTATCCTGACCCCATTTCCATTGGAAACAAAGTTTTCATAAGTGGTCTCTCCCGCCTTGTGAATAGACCATTAAATCCCATCTTTTTTTAAAGGTGAAGCGAAAATAAAGAAAAGTTAGGAGACAATGGTTACCAGTGCCATTTATAATATTTAAATCTCTGGAGGAGGGGACAGTAGCTCAATAAAGGATACCTCCCATTTCCGGATTCAACCACATATTGATACTTCATGGGCCACTGGTGATGCATGAGTGGGCGTATCCTATCAGACATGGAGATCATTGTTTACTCTGGCAATTATGTAAATACCCACGAAGAGGAACATAGAAGTAAAGTAGGATGAGGGAAATTCCACGAGTGGACACGAATCCGGGTGAAAAGGTGATGGTGTAGCGCTATCGGACTTCAACGCTGAAAGAGAAAAGCGGCCCAAGGACAGACACACTGTCACGGGGCAACGGCGAAATAATCCCACGCAACGTCACTTCTTCAGACGACGGGTCAACGTTCACCTCTTAATCTCGTACCCAGGTTGTGAATTCTTCAAAAATTACTCTTTTGGTAATGAAAATTTCCCGGAACTCCACCTTTGCGTGTAGTGGATAAAGAGAAAGAAGACGTTAGCTACTTGTAATTATAAAATTTATTCAAAAATAAAGATTCTATACATTTGTGTAGATTTTTCTGAGCACACAGGAATCGTTTTGAGTTTCTGGGACACATTTGGCTTTTGAGATGTAACGAGGACATTTACATAAACACACAAAGACAAACAAAAAAATGGTATCAACTCCACATTGCATGTTGTTAACCTCTCGGTTTGATTCGAATGCTTGCTGACGAAGTGAGGTTTAATCTGGAGATTTGAAGTATTGCTGAGTTGGTGTAGCTGCACGTGTAGGAGAATTATTTGGGGCACAGGAGTAAGTAGAAGTCCTGGACTTATGCGACTCGGTGCCTAATTGAAAGAGACAGATCAAAGTGTAATACTGTAAGCACCTATTTATGTGGGTTAATACTGATTCTTTCTGGTATCACAGGACGTTTCACAACAATACGCAACCGTCCACCAAAATAGCTCGTGCAATCCGAACTTCCCTGACTCATGCGACATCATTCTGTTGGCGCTTGTCTCCGTAGCAACGTGCTAAACAGCACTTGTTTGGGTTATTTCTGGTACAGCCACGTGAGTAGGTCCAGCTAGATTCGGCGGGTCAGCAAAGAGAAATTTAGATGACAGCAAAGACTAGTAAAGACATGCACAAACAGGAATGAATGGCTCTAGTGGCAGACGCACACACACATGTAAAGAAATATCTTCTTTTATATATATATATATAATATGTATATGTATATACACATCCAGATCTGATCTCGTGAGAAAAGAACTTGGAGATATTGCCCTCCGCATGTCAGATCTCGTGAAGAAAGATCTCTTCCGTTACTCATACGAGGACTTCCGGACAAGGATGACCGCCTTGAGCATGCGCACAAGAATTGTGAGGAGCAGGAAGACCGCACCTAGGTAGATGACTTCTCAACAAATCCAAAAGAGTGCGTTTTTCATCTTCTAGCTGATGGATTTCCTGTCGAAGAGCTTGGTTATCTGCTTCCAGACTATCTGATTCCTTTAAGACAAAAATAAAAAAGAATATGAGGAACTGTTGAGACAAAACATCTTAATATTAAAACGCTAAGTAAAGAATGATTTTTTTAAAATTAAATCCCAAACATGAAGGTATTAGAACCTATAATACTTAGTACCTTGAGTGGGCTGGAGGTTGAGAAGATGAAAGAAGATACTTGTTGAATTTCTCTAGACTACAATTTTCAGGAAATATTGAAGTTGATCAGTAAAAGGATGCTGACTGGTTTCAGCACGTGTTCGAACTGGTTTGGAACAAAGAGCGGGAAATATAGAAGTTAATAAGTGCCCATGGAAGTATCTGTATAAAAGATATCAGCAGAAACAGAACGCTTATGAGAGGGAGAGATTTTGTAAGAGATGGGTCATTGATGAACCTAACTGCCCTCTTTTGAATGGAATCTAGAAGCCTGAGAGAGAGGTTTTGGGGCACTACCTCCAGAAGTGGGAACAATGCTCCAAGGGGAGCGATTTGCGGTTTGTACAGAGTGAACAGCTGTTTGGAAGAAAAGTAACATCGAGAGCGAAAGAGAAAATCCAGTTTTTTAAATGCAGAGAAAGCAATGTTTGTGATGTGCTTATGCCAAGAGAGATTAGAAGTCAGAATAATCCTTAATAGGGATAAGTGATCTTACCAAGAAACTGTGTCATCGAAGATAAGTATAGGAGCAGAAGAATTGTTTCTGCGAGATTAAGACAGTACTGTGGCTTAGAAGGATTGAAATTAGCAAGTTATTTTTGCTCAACTGGAGATTGGCATTTAAGGAATTGGTAGCGGATTTTCGAGAAGTTGAAGTAGTTTGTGCAGGCCAAGTTTTTTTGAACTGGATGGTGGAATGCAATGTGCTGTCATCAGCAAAACTGACTGGGAATGGAAGAAGGTCATTGATATACAAGAGAAAGGGGTGGGAGAAAACTGAACCTTGGCGAACACCAGCATTTGTGAAGAAGTTAGAAGACAGAGCCTCTACAGTCACCTTTAGTGATTGGTCAGAGAGAAAACTGGATTAGTATACATGGGTACTCTATCAATAATTACTAGTTTAGCAGAAATCGAATCGTCATTTATGAGTATCTATATTTTGAATATTAATCATATCCATGTCTTAATATAATCTGATCACAAAAAAGTGGTCAGATTATATTAAAAATTGGAGGTAGTGAATTGGAGGTAGAGAAACAGGGAATACAGTTTAGTCCTGATTAGAAGTAAAATCAAATTAATTTATAATATGCTTCATGGTTTCTAGTTTTTCCGCTGGAGAAAACTAGAAACCATGAAGTCTTTCCGCTGGAATCCTGTTGAAAGACACTTAAACCAGATGTTAGGAGCTCTGCAGTGGATTTGGTTAGACCCAAGTCCCCCATTAAGGCAATGATTCTTGTTGCTGTTGTAAAATGTTAGGCCGTTTATAATGCAATGTCTATAAATTGCATGTGTTCAGTGGTCTATTGCTGCTGTTCGCTGGGTGAAAAATCCGAGTTTCTGTGAGGAAAAAACACTCTACCCTCTCCTGAGACCAACTAACTCAGCCATGTTGGGAAAAATACCCATAAAAATTCCTCGCATCATTGACAGGATATTCGAACTCAGGTCTTTTCCACGCGGTGTGTGTGGAAGGCCAGTGATTAGGGAAATGGGCCTTTATTGAACAAGCTTTTGAGGTGTAATCCCAATTATACTATTAAACATATTAACCATTCATTTCATTAATGGTAAGGCAGATTAGATCAGTACGAATCATTCAATGATATGTGCATGTTAATTAGCTTGAATCATTAACACCATAATGTTCAGTGCCATCATGAGTGTGGCAGTATAGGAAGATCTATATAGAATTTTGTTCCCAAAAATCTCTTCAATGTAATATTGTGTTCGGTGCCATAGTGAAGTGTTTTTATCTGGAATTGAATTCTTGGCGGTGTTTCCTACTTGGGTATAGCAAGTAAGTCGGATTCCAGTTAAAACTCAAGTGGTAAATTTTATAAAGGGATTGGGGATATCCCTTTCTTACCTCAGTAAATGAAAACTTAATGCTTCACTACCATGTGGAGTTGTCCAAATATCTCACTCTTGTAGATTTTGAGTGAGCGATTGGGATTTTTTTGGATCACTGCTAAGGAAAGTCAGGTCGTATGGTGTGAATTTTGAGTTAATCTTTTCTATAGAAATATTCAGGGGATATCTAAGTCTGCGGTAAAAAAATATTTACTTCAAGAATGACCCCCCTCCACCTGAGACCAAGCGCTAAACCGGTATTTTAAAGAATTCAACATTATTCCTGTACAAACACTTTTGCATTGAGAGTGATGCCAAAGGAGTTACTTAGTCGCTTGGCCTTCATCCTAGGAGCTGTAGCGAAACTCATATAATAAATCAACAGCATTAAGTTACGGTATTTCTCAGAATACATAAAGTATGCGAAGGCTGTACTCCGCCCAACTGTCAACTTCTGTTCCCCATAATTTCTGCTCTACAGATGACAAGCTCTTAAGAAATTATCATGCCGCTGATGACCCACAATGTCTCGCCCACTGTTTGAATTCTATCCTCCATAAATTGTCTCAATTTTAACCATAGCTTGAATCTTAAAGAATCTCAAGCGAACTCCTACCTGCTTTCACCCTTCTACATTAGAGCTATCCATTCCATAAGTTCTTTCTTGCAGTGATCTGGAGATCTTTGATCCCGAGGTAACCTTTCACGATCATGTAACCTATGTACATAGTTGTCCGTTTATACGTAGATAGCTGCACATCTATGATTTGGATACCACAACTAAAAATCAGCAGAATTTCCAACCTGAAATCCTGTACATGAGAGGAAATTGGGTATTTGATGCGTCTTACAACTACGGACAGAACCTTCGCAGACATTTTTTGGCTTTTGAAGTGGATTTCATGCAAACACCGGGATAGAAACCTCAGACTAACTCAACTCTAATTGAAATCTTCAAAAAATTTTCCGCGTCATCACAGGATTCGAACCAGGACCTCTTCGAATGAAAAGTTCATAATTCTCATCCTGTCATTATTGATAAAAACAATTACAATGGAGAGTAACTGCAAGAATCAATAAGAAGAGTGCCAAGGTGTCTACTTACCACTGCAAGCCTTTGTGTTCGTTCCTTCTTCTTGTTCCGACATTTAGTTGCTGCAACTTTGTTCCTTTCTCTCCTCCTGCGACGTCTTTCTTCGTCTTCCGTTGTGAGCTGCGAAACCAAACCATTGGCAGAAATAAGACTTCATCGCTGGTATCAGTTAATAATTAAATTATGTAAAATAAACCCTAGTCTTAAAGACAATGAATTGATGGATCTATAAAATTACATGGTTTCAGCTGACAAACATTGTCATATCATCATAATCCAGAGATTGCCAGTTATTGGACTTTTTTGTTTATGATGGCATGGGTGCATGTTCATCTGCTTAAAAATCAGAAATAAAACAGCCGACTGAAGATACCACAAGTTGTCACAAGAGAGAGAGAATACACGAACAGTACTACATTTTATTTAGTGGTCAGTCATGTGCGATTGAACCACGGTAACTCAAGCACTTATGTACTTGGGTAAGTACACCATCAAAGCAGCCTTTATCAAGAAACAGAAAGCCTATAGGAGTTGGTGGAAAACAAGCAAACTTTTGACCACACCACCTTTAAGAAGGAAAGGGACAGCTTCCTTAAGGAAAAACGGTAAGGTTTTGCGAAAATGGTTCTGAACAAACTAACGCGATCCACAAGGGTTAAGTCAAAAACACAAACAGTTTAAAATAGATAATCTGGTCTTCTAAGACCAGATTATCTATTTTAATATTTGGATTTCAACCACCCAAGCCCCACGTCCTAAGTTTCCCAAAGATGGAGTCAATGCCATATGGAAATAACTCATGAGGATTCGTTTGAGTGATAAACATAAGCCCATTTTTGGACTTGATGGGTGTCGGTTGTTTATTATAAAAGTAGGGCCAGTATTTCAGGTCAATATCCATAAGTTTATCCCTTCTAAAAATTTTGATAACTCTGTTCTGTACTTTGGCCACAGACCAGACCAATCGCATAGTCATCCAGAAGAGAATTAACGACGACCAATACTTTACGTAGTATACAACAAGCTTTCAACAGGAAGGCCTAAAATGAGGTTTTATTTTATTATTATTTTTTTAATGTTAGTTCAGTGAATGACAAATTATCCATTCCTGCCCAGATCTACATATTGAATATTTACTGCAGAATCCCTGGGAAAATATTAATTATTATTGACACCATTCTAAAACCAAGGCATCTTATATCTCATCAAAATTCCAATTACAGCGCTATTCTGCAGAGTACCTTGGGATGAGAGTACGCAGTTACTCTGCCACCATCCTTGAACCATTCCTTACAGTCACACTATTTGTCGTATGCAAAAGAACTGAAAAGAACTTTTTATCTTCTTGGTATATGTGATTTGAGCAATGCTGGATGACTCTAGTTTCAATCCGAAGCTGCCCAAGGCGCATGTCTGATTAATCAGCAATTCAACCTTCAAACATACTTGGGCAGCTTCGGATTGAAACTAGAGTAATCCAGTATTGCTCAAATCACATATACCAAGAAGATAAAAACGAAAATATATGGATCATGAGTGAAAGAGATTAGCTACCACAGACACTTTGCCAACAGTGAATCTAAAACATACTCAGCCATGTGGATAATCAGGCAGTAACTGGTGGGAGTAATAAATCATCCAAGGTGTTTCTGTTCATAAGCAAGCTGGGATTATCTTATATACAGAAATGCCTTATACCAATCTCATTGCATGCATCGGTGATTTGGTCATCTGCTCCATCTTCATATCAAAACAAGTTTATGGATATTATCCACCTCTCCTGAGGTGGATGAACAGGATAGCTGGCAAGCTCTTGACCATCTCTAGAGCAATACTATATGGAAATTAGACATCTCGAAGCAGCAAATCGTATCAAGAAACAACCATATGATCGCATAACCTCCTCACAGGGAGCATCAGTTGTTGTTCCCTGTGAGGAGTATCAGTGGTTGATCTTAGTCTTCATGTGAAAATCTTCTCTAGTTCCAGAATAGCTGGAAGAAATCAAATTGACCCTCGTCTGCCACTCCGGTAGGTTGTGAACAAGTCCTCGCACGTAGCACAATGGTTATAATCACCGTCCTACCAACATCGAATGAAAAAGGTCTGGGTTCGAATCCGGTCAATGACGCGAGAAATTAATGACCTTTCTTCTTCTCAAAGAGAAGAAAAAAAAATCCATAACTTTTTTCATTCTGTGGCCGAGTTAGTCTCAGACGAGGACAGCAAGGTTTTTTCCCCCGCTGAAGCTTGGATTTTTCATCCGGAAAAACGGTCACATCAACCAGAGAACATAGGCAATTTAGGGAAATAATATGTTAACAACTGGCTAATCTACAGAACATGTTACTCACGAACACAATACAGTCATTCAATGTACTGGCATACATCCAAGAAAATTTTGATGAGAAATCATACAAGACGTAAATTCTAAGAGACATACTCCATGATCCGGTTCTGACAGGTGTCTGCCA
Source organism: Mastigoproctus giganteus (assembly GCF_048544385.1). Lineage (NCBI taxonomy): Eukaryota > Metazoa > Arthropoda > Arachnida > Uropygi > Thelyphonidae > Mastigoproctus > Mastigoproctus giganteus. The sequence goes on from NC_143580.1 coordinate 227,261,375, forward strand.
GAAAATAAGATGCCACACGCTGTGAAGAAATTGCTGTCAGGAAGGAAGTCTGCCTGGAAGGCAAAGACCAGAAATTAAATGAACAAGATATCTTATACATCTTAGATACTCTCTCTTTCCCTTTTTACGTTGTTACTTTTTGTCTGTCTGTTCAGGTTACGTTTATGTGCTTTTGCAGATTTGTATACTCCTAAAGTATCCTTGACGTCACTTTATCTATGTCGGGAATGTCTGTGTACTGTAACCTTGTGCCCTTGTGGGTAGCACAGTTGAAGGAATTGTCATCCTCCCCACACCGGATGGAAAAGACCTGAATTCGAGTCCCGTGGCCGAGCCAGTCGGTCTCAGGCGAGGGTAGCATGGTTTTTTCAAACGGAAACTCGGGTTTTTTATCCAGCAAACAGAAAATCTACCACAGAACACACACCAAATTTTTACAGAGAGTGTATACAGAGCAATATGGCTTTAGTTGCTGATGCTCCTAAAGCCCTACAACAACTTTGACCTTGCGTAAGGCAGTCCTAAGTCACTGAAAATGTTATATCTCTCTGTACACCCATGTAGGCCTAGGTGCCAAATGATTTGTTGCTTAGTTGGTCAAAACTTTATCATTGCGACTTGTTTGGTCTTCTGATAGTGCGGCTGGTTGTTTAGATCCCTGAACAACAAATTGTTTGAAGAGGCTCTTCCTCCTAGTGGTCTGGGCTGGGCAGCTGGGGTGATTGTTCCCTCAGCTGGCAGATAGAGCTTGTTTTGGATTGGTTCTTTTTGTAATTTCGTGTAATCAAAATTTTGATTTTGTGAGTGTTCTAGAAAGTCCTAGAGCATCATGCCAAGAACTAGGAAAAAGATTCTGGCTCCTCCAGTGGAAGAATCAGAAGAATCTTCGGAGGAAAGTTCGGAGTCGTCAATTGAAGTTACAGGAGAGGTTTCGAGTAGACCACCTGCAAGGAAAAGAATTCCAGATGGGAAGAGTTCAAGACAGAAGACACCTTTGGATTCACAGGAGAGTTCCTCGGAATTTGTACGGTGTATGTTAGAACCTACCACCTTGGAGAATTTAGATCATTATAGAAGTAAATTAAGGTCTTTTATATCAACTTTAAGAAAGCCAAGTATACACGATCTAGATATTGTAATGGGATACTGGGACAAGATGGCTGAGCTGGTGCAGTCCTTAACTGTTCGAAATGTGTTCCTTGAGACTAAGTTGAACACCTTGACGGAGCAGAAAGAACAAGATGCGGCTGTTCAAAGATCATATGCAGAGGCTGTTAGTTCTAGTGAGGTAAAGTCCAAGAATAAAATGATTATAGTGAAGGCAAAGGCGGACAATTATAGTACTAGTGACCAAGTTAAGAGTGAGTTGATGGGACGATTTGCCCCTGTCTTAACTGACGTCAAGATAGTATCAGTTCGACCTATAAGAAATAAAAGGGTAATGATCGAAACTGCTTCTGAAGTCGATGCTAAGAAAATTGAAGAGTGTACGGAGGTACAAAAGCTTGGGATGGAGGTTGAAAGGCCCCTTCGTCGATTACCAAGATTAGTAATTTTCGATGTTGATTCAGACGTAGATCGAGAGTCCCTAATAAAGGAATTGTGGGAAAGAAATTTGGTTGACGGATTTGTCAATAAAGACCAAGTTCTCTCCGAAATAAAAATACTTGCTAAAAATAAGGCAAGGAATTCTCCTGGGTATAATGTTGTGGTGGAGGTTTCCCCACGTGTAAGGAGATACCTTTTAAAATATTCAAGAGTGTTTTTGAATTGGAGCTCACACCGTGTTCGGGAGTTGTGGACACCGACACAATGTTACAAATGTATGGCGTATGGCCATGTGGCCCGGTACTGTGATGCGGGCGAGTTCTGCAGTCACTGTGCCGGGAGTGGTCATACCTTTAAGTCTTGTACGCAAAGAGCGGATGCTCCAAAATGTGTAAATTGCTGGAGGAGGAAGGTGCCTTCTGCACATGGTGCTAATGATCGAACTTGTCCAGAATATTTAAAGGCGGTAGATACTTTAAAGAGAAGAACTGAACAAGATTAGTTGGTATCATGTCGGGGTACCCCTTTTCCAGTAATTGTAGGAAGACTTCTCCCGGTTGGTGGCTGGGGGTCGTCGGTCACAGTAATGTCAGTGTTGGTGTTCATGAGGACTGGACCGGTGTGAGTAATGTATGATCAATTGTTAAAATGAAATTGAAAGATCAATTGTTATTATTATTTAGTCTGACAGATACCAGACTGTGTTTCACTAGATAGGGCAACCTACCTCCTCGTGGTGGGGACGGAAACTCGTGGTGGGGGCGGAGATGTCGACTCCACCACGAGGCTAAAGGTTGTGCTATCTTTGATTTTGTCATTAGTCAAGTTAGACTTTTGTAATTGTTTGATGTTTTTTGTTAATTTGATTGACCAAGGTTGTTAACAAATAAAACAGTTATGATTGTAAGTGGCAGATGAGCTACGGCTCAGGTGGCCAATTGATTTAGCTTGATTAATGAATGTACACCCATGTAGTCAGATGGTTGCACTGAGCTGAGACCAACTTTTTTCAGGGAACTAACGAAATCAGAATATCTCAATACATTTGTATGTTCTTTGAGGCCGGGGGGATTATCAGAGGGGACACAGAAGAGCAAATGTGGCTTATCAATAAGTATGGAGAGGGAGATAAGCAGAAAGGCGCACGAAGCCAGAAACTGTCACAAGGTTCATACAGGAAGAATGCATCAACCTAAGCACGTGATGAATCGTGCTGGGTCACGTTTAGCCAAGGGGTACGCTTTCGTCTAATCGGTTACCGTGTGTGATAATCGACACGTGTGGAGTTTACTTCGACCTGACCAACTTAAGAGTAGCCTAAATGCACGCGACAGCGGTATGAGTGAAGCAAGTTTGGCCAACCAACCTCAGGTACAATAATACCTCCCAGAATATCGCAATAGATAGAAAAGAACAAAAAAAAAAAACATTTATTAACTAAAGATTTTAGAGATAAAACAACACTATTGTCTTTTATTTAATAATTTATAAATAAATAAGTTATTATTATTCAGTAAAGATCTCCTTATTAACCATGCCCTCAAGGAGTTTTGAACAATTTAAAGTTCAAAAGGTGTGGATAGTGTCCAACTTTCTGGCTCACCTTTTGCTGTGGCATTGCAGTGTATGTATTCTTACCAAATTCAAGTCACACCCACTGGCCTGCTAATAAACACGTGACCTTCGGATGGAGTCATTCCCGAATTACGTCAAGGTGCAGTCCGTGCAGTTACTTCACCCTACTTAGTATCCACATTAGACTGTTGTGTCGGTATTCTGTTTATTTCTGGCAACTCGACCTGACAAATGACGTCACCACCGGAAATGCTGCTGGGACATCGTAGCCGGGACCAAGGTTTCATACATAAATTGTGAGCGCTCATTGGCCATTGTTTATTATGACATCATGGAATATTTATATCTATATATATTTTCGTCATTAAATGGGTGCACATTTCTGGTAGGGCCGGTTTTCAGTTGGAATAGAAACAGAAGAGCATGAAGATCCCGATTTCCCTAAATGGTCTTGGAAAAGGGGAGAAGAGGATTGTAAGAAAAGTTTATTCTTCTGTCCAGAGTTCCTTCGAAATCCAAAACTTTGGAGAGGGCTGAACCATGTGAGAATCGACCATCGGGTATGCAGGTGACAATCTCATAAGTCAATTATATTATCACACCAGTGATGTAATTTTTCAACGGTTGACGCATGCGTAGTCAGTGGGGCGTTTCCCAGTTATTTTTTATTACACAAATAAATATTATATGGCCACCCTATCCATATGTCAACCTTTCCACCCTCGTTGGAATGCACTGAGTGGTTTGGAAAAACCACTGCGTGGGTCTATCAGCTAAGAAAACTTTCAGATCCAGACTCTGATTGGAGTTCATTGAGAGGAAAAAAAAAAAAAGCAGCGCATTGTTACCATGAATACAATCGGATTAAGGTCAACAAAAAGGACTTCTCCTTTCTCTCCCCTTGGGAATTTTGCGTTTCACTTCTTCCTGCGTTATGGTACTGATAACTGGCGTTTATCAGCCCTGCATAACAACCTATCTAATCACATCTGTTATCAAAGAGGTCACGATCTCACATTTCTTATCACGGTCCTGATTTCGCCACTTTTTAAGTTTTCCGCAACGGATAGCTCCAGTGCCCTTTCACACTTCGGTATCTCCCTCCGCGGACCTGCCAACTTTCCTCGATCGATTACTAACGTTTCTCTCGTTATACCTGAAGAGTTTGCCAATCTTCATCAAGGTCACTACGGCAAATAGGACAATACTGCGTTGCGCTTTGGAATGTCGCACCTTTCACCGCGCGACCTCCATTTCCGTGCATGAAGAAAAGAGGGCCAGAAACATAAAATTTAAACCAAAACCATTAACTAAACTAATGATACAATTGTAGACCGCACGGTGTCGCGTGTATCTGCAATGGAACTAGCTCAGTCTATCAAATAGAAGATAAAAACTTTTAATTTCGGAAGTTAAATAATGGAAAGAACATTTGGGTGTTTCTATCTAATTGAAAATAGCTTTGGTCAAGCAAGAATACTTGGATGGCTAGACACGGACGGATTTAGTATGTCGATTAGGTAGGTATGTGTGTATCGAAGCTGTGGCAATATAGTGCTTATGTCAGTTGTTACCAGAACTAGAAATTCTTCATCAATATTGGTTATTGATGAAGAATTACAGATTGGTGATTTACAGGTTAACAGATTTTTTAAACAGGATGAGTTAACACCACAAATAACATCACCCTTCTGGCACAGAGCCGTCCCGGGGTGACCCAAGGTTTCTTGGGAAATAAACTGATTTTAATAATAATAATAAAAAATAGCGCATTTTTATGGGCCTTTCCACAACGTGGCTGAGTTAGTCTGTCTCAGGCGAGGGTAGTATTGTTTTTTCTCCTGGAAACTCGGTTTTTCGTCCATCAAACAGAAAATCGAGTTTCTGATGAGGCTGATGAGGATGAGAACTTATGAGGCTGTAGTGGCCCACTTATGAATTCTACCAATGAAAAGGATCTGTGGTAATTATGTAGTCATATGAGGTTCTCTGAACAGTGCAGACAGGCTGCTAGTACAGCTCATAGGGTTTTGTCAATGATATACAAGAATTTTGACAACAAGGATAAAGAGGTGATTATCCCATTGTATAAGGCAATGGTCAGGCCACATCTTGAGTACTGCATACAGGTCTGGAAGACTCATTTTCAGAAGGATGTAGAGCTGCTGGAATGGGCACAGATTAGTGCCCATTCCAGCAGCTCTACGAGACTGGTGAGGAAATAAAAGAGTGCTCTTACCAAGGCTGGCCTCAGTTTTGATACAGTTCTGCAAAGTGTAGCCTCTATAGACTAGACACCTGCGAGGTGATATGATTGAGGTGTTTAAGGCTTTGAATGGTTTGAGCAAACTCAGTGTTGATGGGATTCTATCTCTTGCTCAGAGTATGCACATGAGGAGGCATAAATTCAAATTGAGGAAGGACGGTTGCAGGATAGATGTGCGGAAGTTTACTTTCATCCAGCAGGTGGTTTATTGCTGGAACAGGCTTGCTTCCATCCGTTGTTTTGGAAGTGGATATTTTGAATAAATTCAAAGTAGACAAACTATTAAAGTGGATGGATAGGTGAAATTGGATTTTTTTTTTTTTTTTTTTTTTTTTGGCTGATGCTATATAAGATTGCTTTCTTGCATCGTTTACCACAACTAATACCAAAATATATATGCGAAGTCCCATTCAAGTAATACACAAATGCTTGTAATTCACATTTTTCATTTGCAAACTCCTTTTGGTTGCAAACTCCTCTACCTTTTGTTGTGTTTGTATTGTACTGTGTCAGCGGTTCTAGGGGTTTTCTCCATATCCACCATTGTATCACCGAGAAGAACCGCTTTTCCAATGCTAGTGGTGTGCGGATGCTGTGCAGTATCGTGGTATATTGTCTGCGCGTGTAGCACGGTGGTATCGTCACCGTCCTCCCCACACCGGGTGGAAAAGGCCCGGGTTCGAATTCCGTCGATGACGCAAGGAACTTTAGTTGGTTTTTACACTCCGTGGCTGAGTTAGTCGCAGATAGCAAGGTTTTTCCCTCCAGAAACGGGTTTTTTTTTCGTCCAGCAAACAGGCAATTCGACCTTAGAACACACAAAATTTACAGACAAAATAAATATATGGGTAGATGTAATCATTTACAGGGAACCCTAATATCATAATAGTATCCTAGTATATTAAGATGTGTGGTATGACTGGTCGCTTAGCAACTAGGGAGCAGCGATTATTTAGAAAGTAGCCTCCAAGCGATTCAAGATCTAAGGTCATGAGGAGGGTCATTCTGCTTTTCCACCGTCTAGCAGAGGCCAGAAGACAGTCCAGTCCATGAACCTGTAAAAGTGTGTCAGAAAGTAGAAAATAAGACGAGTTCTACAGTTATGGGCGGAGGAGAATGTTCAAGGATTGAGGGAGAAGAGAACAGGAAATCTACCCTCTGAAGAAAGAACTTTCCAGTTAAATCTGTCCACTGACGGGCAGACTCAATGGGAGTATTAGTAACAAGGATACTCTCACCTGATTGGTTAATAATCGATGGGTTATTAAATTTTTTTTTTCATATATCGGAGAGGTTACTTAAAACCTCTCCGATATATGAAAAAAAAAAAGATGATTGGGAGACACCCTGGAAAAAGCCATAGTGATGCCTCGAGGTATGGGAAACCACCGGCACTGCTCAATAAACACTCTGTGCCTCTCAACAACCAGTCCTCCTTAACAGTATAGTGGTTTCGCCGCTTGTCATTCGTTTGAGAAGTCTGGGTTTGATCCCCCTCGACGACTGGAGGAATTTCTAAAATCCTCGTCAATCGAGGTCCTAGTTAGCTGATGTCAGGGGGCGGTTGAAGGTAACACAAGATAATCTTCTAACACAAGAAGATTGAGTTCGAACTTTCCAATGATTGTAATCGTTGCAAATACTGTAAGCACGTCCATTCCTCTCAACTTTAAGAATTTTGCCCTTTCCCTGCTAAAAGAGTTTCTCTGCCTCTTGCATGATTGATTAGATCTTTGATTGATTAGATTCGTTTTTAGATCTCATTTAATGATTTCGTTCTTCGAAGATTTGGAAGGTTTTTGATGGCTGTTACGTTCGAGTTCACTAATATTACTCAGGCGTTTATTACATAACTCATCCTAATTAAAATCTACAAGCTGCTTTATGACCCTTATTTTCCAGAAATTTTGCTGATTACGTGAATTTAATTGTCTCAGTCTCATGTTAGGCAAGATCTAATTAAGCATTCGGATTGGTCTATGATCTAAAGCTGAATTCGTGACCATGTCTGAAACATTATGAAAGAATAAATTTCGTTTCCTTTATTGGGAAACGAGACTGTTCACCACAAGACCGAAGCCAGGAAGATAACGTTATTTTTCACACCAGCTTCTACAAAACATGAATAATTTTTTACGAATTAACTTTAAAATATATCGCAAAAGACTTCATATTGGCATTGTATCTTAGAAAGTGATAACAGAACTTTTGAAGAAAACCAAAACAAAACAGGAGTACGTCTTAAGAAAAACAGTCATTCTGTCGTTGAGGGTTCTGCCTGCAACTTGCAAAAAGATAAAGGATTTTCAGCCAGCACACTATCATTAGTTTCACTACCAAGTCTAAAGCCTTTCTTCAGCTCAAAAACCATTCAGTGACTTTATATTTTGTAAAATATTTAGTTTCCTGGGACGCCATCCAACATTAGTCATGCGTAATGTCATTTTTCCTTCCGGTTGGTAAAGCTGAATTAGACGGGTTGCGACTAGTACAGCTATAATCCCTTTGTTCTAACTTACAAAAAGTCTCCTTCGGGGGATTTTAGCTTCCCTCCCAACCACCACAAGATTCTCCTTCATTTGTGAAAGTGCACACTCTTAAAAATTTGGAGTAAAAACACTAATTACTACGTAATTTAACACCTGCAAGAAGGTATCATTGTCTTGAGCCAACTTCAAAGATTGGTCTTTGGAGTTCTCCTGCCGTTTATCAGGACCATAATTACTTATAAATGAATAATAAGTTTGTATTTACGTACAAATTTAAATTATTTATAATTTAGTTTATTGAATATCCTAGGCAAAGCAGAGTACACCTACTAAGTCTACATAGCGCAGTTATTACCTCAATCTTGATTATTAAAACATGGCACTTCCCTAACAGCAAAGAAAGCATCTTACAACGTTCATTAAGCTGTGATTACATCAACCAAAGATTCGAACTTACCTCTTCAGTTTTCGGATGTCTTGTTTCGGGGCGGATTTGGTCGAGCCCATGTACCAGTCTCCTGGTTTGGATAGTTAGCTTGAGTCCTTCTTTGATGAGATGAGTTCTGGTGGCCTTCACAGTAGACGTGATGAACACCGGGGGTGAGGAAGGTCCGATTACGGGAGTTCCCGGTGAACCAGCACTGGACGGTTGTGGTGAAGACGTCATGTGTGCCTCGTCAGACGCCAAATCACCGTAGGAGCCGCTGGAAAGGTCCGAGTAGTTGGACAGAGGAGGAACCATGTTGATGAGGCTTGAGATAATCTCTGGCGTGTGAGGGGCCGAACGCTGACCCCTTTCTTCCTTCTCTCTCGACACATCGAACACGCCACAAGGAGGCAGGTAGTCGCTGGGAGAGGACACCAGTGGTCCGCCAGTGCCGAACATGATGCTACATCGAGAGAAGAGCGTCTCCGAGTACTAGCGTTGGACAGAAAATGCTCCGTAGCTCGTACTGTGTGCGTTAGGTCCTATGGTCTCCACTTCGGAGCTTATCTAGAAGAAAAAAAAACAAAAAGGCAGCTTTTACTCGTGCTCACGTGGTTGGAGATTAAGGATGATTACATGGTTTAGATAGATAGATAAGAGATAAAAAAATCTGATAGTTTGCACTACACTACTATTTATGTATTACATGAATGGTATTTGTATAATTCGACCTTTTTAGAATCTCTCTCTCTCTCTCTCTCTCTCTCTCTCTCTCTCTCTCTCTCTCTCTCTCTCTCTCCCAGAGAAAGAGAGACAGACAATAAATTACCTGTAATTATTACCATAAGTGAACACCATGTCCAAAATTAAGTCCTCATGGCTAACACGATGGTTATGATTGCTGTCTTTCTACACCGTATTAGACTGAGATCAAACTGCACGCAATTTGGTCTCAGAAGAGGGTTACAGTTCCCCCTCTTCCCAGCATCTAGGTTTTTCATCCAGCAAAACAGGCAAACCGACCATAGAATTTATGAAATTTACAGTTATATACTGATGACTCCTGGCATTAACTGCCTGCGCCCCCCATCTAAAGCAATGAACAAAAATTTCACGTAATCCCCAGACTGCGTGTGGAATAGATTCGGGGTCGCTATTATTGCTGAGAACTGTTCTGAATCTCAACAAGGCGACTCACACTATTCAGCTATGTTGGCAAGTTTAATTATTGTATTCTAATACACGCAACAATGTTATGTGGCAGTTCTTGAGGGATTTTAGGTGCCTCAGCAACTTTTAGACCATATTTGCTAGACAAAAAACTGAGTTTTCGAGAGAAAAAACCTACCCTTAAGACTTACCATGTCGGACACGTTGGGAAAAAGATTCATAAAAATTCCTCACATCATCGACGGGATACGAACTCAGGTCTTTTCCACCCAGTGTGGGGAGGACAGCGAGTTTGCCAACTCTACTACCCACGAGGACAATAATGTTGTGTGGTCTTAAAAGTTGAAACCGAGGTTTAACATTGATAAATGCGAGATGGTGCATTTGAGTAGCAGTAATCCGAGAGTAGAAGGCGTGGTCTGCATAGTTTAATTACCAGACATCTAATGGGAGGTCTGAACGAGGTTTTAAACACCGAAAGATTGAGTAAAATGAACGAGAAAGATTTATTCTTCCTCGTGGGTAACACACGAACCATTAGGACACAAACAAACTCCAGGGAATAACCGAAGAATGGAGTTCAGCTATAGGCAGAGGGTTGTCGAACATTTGAATTAGTTTCCTCTCAATGTGGCGGAGCCATTGAGTCCGGCTAAGTTTAAAGTAGAATTGGATGAGTACCTTGTGAGAATGAGAACAGTGTTCCTGTTCGCTTCCTTGCATTATTCGGCCTTAAAGATCACACTCAAAGTGATGGAATTACATTCAAGACAGTGGACAAAAAAAAAAAAGACCCAGGAGTAATTTTACAGTTCGAAATGAAATTTTCCGACCACTATAGATAAGTTGCTATAATTCATGGGGTTCTACACACTCTTGTCAGGAGTGCAATGGGTCCGGGGTATAGGGTGCACTGTTGGTTTTGGCTCCCTTTATTTTTTAATAAATATGTGATACTAAACGATTTGTGTCCAATTGTGTAAATTGTAACGCATTGGTTAGGAGATATCCTCAGTACTGTTATACAGGTAAAGATGCTCCATTTCAGGAAGGATGTGAATTTGTTAAAAAAGGGTACAGAAAAAAAACAACGGGACAACTGATGGGAACAAAAATGGTACTCCTACCAAGAAAGACTTGAGTTGTGCAAATTGCAGAGCTTGGAAACGCGATAGCTGTGAGGAGACCTGAATGAAATGATCGCGGCTTTAAATAGATTGAGTAAACTAAATGCATCTCCTTACTGTTTCTTGGACAGCGCACATAATGGGACATGAACTTAAATTGAACAATGTTAGAAATTCTTTCAGCCAGAGAGCAATTTATTGTTGGAACCTTCCATATGGTGTTAAGACCGGGTAGTTTGAACAAATTTAAAGATGGATTGAACGAATTATTAGAATAGATGGGGGAAACGAAAGCATGTAGTGCTTTCCCACCTGATGCTGTATAAGCTTGCTTCTTTGCACCATTTTGACGCAGCTATTACAAATATCATTTCTACTCATAAGACTTTTTTTTTCTTTTTTTATGAAAAAAAACCCCAAATAGGAGAAGTAATAGATCCTACAGCGCTCAGTACCATGCATGAGTTGAAGGTTGAGAACATGAAAGAAGATATTTGTCGACATTAGACTTGAACTTCTGTAGATTGTAATTTTAAGGAAATATGTATGAAGGAAGGTTGTTACAGGAAAAAAACGGAAGTTGAATGAATAAACTAGGAAGAAGAAAAGTTGTAAGTTAACATCGGACAGTAAAAGGATGTTGACTGGTTGCGGCACGCGTTCGAGCTGCTTTGGAAGAGGGAGCGGGAATTATAGAAGCCAATCATAAGAACAGTGCCCATGGAAGTGTCTATAGAAAAGGCATGTAGGAGAAACAGAATGTCTATTGAGAGACATTGTTAGAGATGAATCATTAATTAAACTAACTACCCTCTTTTGAATGGAATCTAGACGCCTGAGAGGGGTTTTGGGGTGCACCGCCCGAGATTTGCGAACAATATTCCATGGTAGGGAGGATTTGCGATTTGTACAGAGTGAACAACTGTTTCGAAGAAAAGTGACGCCGAGAGCGAAAACCCAGTTTTTTAGAATGGAGAGAAAGCTATATTTGCGATGTGCTTATGCCAAGAGAGATTAGAAGTCAGGGTAATCCCCAAAAGAGATATATGATCTTGCCTAGAAATCAGAGTATCACTGAAGATAATCATACGAGCAGAAAAATCCTTTTTTCGAGATATAAGACAGAACTGAAATCAACTAAGTTATCTTCGCCCCACTGAAGAATTACATGGAGATTAGCATTTAAGGAATTGGTAGTAGATATTCGAGAAGTTGAAGCTGTTTGTGCAGGACAAGGTTTCTCGACTGGAAGGTGGAATGCAATGTGCTATCAGAAAAACTATGGATAGAAAGTCAATGGAAGAAAGTCATTGATGTACAAAAGGAAAAGAGTGGGAGAAAGAACTGTGAACACCGTTTTAGAGATGCATCCTCGAAATGTAAGGAAGATTGGATCTCGCCATGATAACCTCAAAAGACATCATCATACTGCATGATGGAAGAGATTGGGGTAGGAAATTCTGGAGATTTTCTCTGAAGACTCAAGGTCCCAACACTTCAAGCTTCCAATAAGCGAAGTGGTGGTATTGCAACGGTTGATGAGGGTCATCTACCACCTAATATTGCCTGGTAACACAGAGGAGCGGTATTCCTCCGTGTGGTGTGGGTGCCACACCCTAAACCCTGCTCACGTTGGTTCGCACCTGGGTGGTTACCTCCGGTGTGCTAGCTGCCCTATTTTAGCACTTACAGATGGGGGTGTCCTACCCAGGGTTACTAACAGTCCCACCATTGAAGGAGCACGCAGAGGTTTTGGTTGTCCAGATTGACCGGAATTTGCCGAAATTAGGTTCACTTGACTTGAGTGTCACCTGAACATCAGTTCCATCAGTGTTTTAGACTCCCAGGTAGCAAGTACAGTTTGCCATACCTGAGGGAATGTCTGCCACAGCTTCAAAGACCAAATATTTGTCATTAAAATAGATAGGATTGACCTACAGTTAATTTATAATCAATTGTCAGTGTAAATATATGTGCAGCAAAGTGCACAAGGTTCGCAACTTTTTTCCCAATAGGAAAGCCTTTTTGTCATCGAACACCCTTCACTTCAAATAAAGATGGGCTTTGAACAACAGACTGAATGCTCACAAGTACTAGTTTGTATACAGTATTGTAATGTTTTTGAACCTCTTTTTAATTGCCGTCTCACTTTGATATTTCTACTCGTGCTTTTCCTACTAACAATAATTATAGGATTGGATATGAGGGGTGTTACAAAAACACACAGTACAGTATCCATAAACAGGGTATGGATGTAGAAAATACCATTTAGAGCGCGTACGTGACAAGTTTGTGAAATTTTGTTATAAGGTAAGAGTGAATATTACTGGAATGACAGTCATCATAATAGATAACATCTGAATCATTTGTCTCATCATGTGGGCACAAAAGTAAATTGATAAAATAATTTAAATCGGTGACAGATCAAAGCAATCAGGGAGTAATTATCAGTATTACGCAGAATATGATAAAAATATTACACATATCAGAGTACACACACAAATTAAGCTCTCAGTATTTATTAATTATGGATGTTATGTTGCAATAGCTACATTAGCTGCACTGTACTCCTTCGGTACATAAAATATTAATTTAAAGTGCATATGTAAATTGAGATTAAAATTTATTTAAAGGCTTTTCTTTCTGTAAAAAGGTATGAATGTAAAGTTAATCCAGATTTGAATTTGATTACACTGGACACCACAGATATTCTCCTTAGTGTAACACTGGCCGATTTTAGTGTATTTTGATGTCCTAATTGTAAAAATGTTCGATCAGTATTTTTTTGTTGTTGTTGGAAAAGTAAATTTGGGATTGATCAGATTATCGTGTCTTGCATTGATTGGTAGAAAATTTAACCTCATATCTGACTTTCTTACTACTTGTATACTGTATTAGTTTTGATTTTTAGTTGCTCCTAAAAGTGTTTAATAATCCTGATTAATTTTATTGGGCATGTGAGAGGAGAAGTTGATTCGAAATTGCTCCACTGTTTAAGAAAGCCAACAACAAAAAAAGCTTCATTAGGGAGGAGGGGAAAAAATTGCCACCCTCTGCAAACAAAAAAGTCACGAATAAGAACAGTGATGAATTTATTTATTTAAAGAATATATTCCTAAGAATAAGTGCATGGAAATCAAAGAGACTTTTTGCCACAAATCAGAAAACTTATTCACATTAACCCCAATTATAAAAACAGCATGGAACTCTGGAAATGATCACTGCCAATTTGTTAATATTAAGGCCGAAAAATATGGTGATATTAAATAAATGCTAGATGTATATAAAAAAAAAAAAAAATGGGCTGCAATATATCCTTAAAGATAACTCCTACATTCCAATTGAATCTCCCCCCCGCCCCTTCCACCAGACTGTTCTATTAGTGATTCATACTGGAAAGGTTTCATCAAGAGATATCCAATATGTAAGAGCTAGAATCCAAATATGGCTGCCTATTCTTTGGCTAAGTACAGAGAAGCTAGAGGTTAATGAACAAAATTATTTTATATTTAATTTTATCTTGTTATATTATCAATTATGATTAAATTTCATTCGCATTTTCTTTCCTTTGAAAATAGAGAATAATAAAATTTTCAAACTGATTTAAAATCTGCTTACTCAAATTAACCGAATGTTTTTCAGAACAAACTTCGATGAACTCTGACATTTGCAGATTATTTACTTGATAAATATTCGATATGCGCCCCCATACGGAAAGTTCTTAAAACAAACATGAAAATAATAATATATTTGTAAATCAAATTATTAATTATATATTAATAATAATAATAGATAAATAAATATTAATATATATATTATATTTATTATATATTATAGTATATTTATTACACGTACTTGATAAATATTCGATATACGCTCCCATACCGAAAATTCTTAAAACAAACATGCAAATAATAATAATAATAATAAATAATAATATACTTGGAAATCAAAGTATTATATTATTAATTATATATTAATAATATAACATATAAATAAAATAATAGCATATAATATATTATTATTGAAATTTTCATTCTTGTTTTAAAAACTTGCCGTATGGGGGCGTATATCGAATATTTATCAAATTACGTAATATTATATTATTAAATATTATTAATATATTTTATAATATAATAATAAAGCAATAAATCAAGCAAATAAACTAGATATATTATTATTAAACTAGATAAAATATTATTAATATATTTTATAATATAATAATAAAGCAATAAATCAAGCAAGTAAACTAGATATATCCAATAATATATATAATAATAATATTATTATTATAACAGTTAAACTGTTCCATATATGATGCTTAATATAAAGTGCACCTTAGAAGATACTAGGTCTCTCTCTCTCTATGGAATAATTGGGCATAGAAATCAATTTATTTACACAAATGACACTTCATTGTTTTTGTTTAGTGACAAAATAATCTCAATTATATGATTATAGAGATACAACAAAAAGTTTACATTGTAACACAAATTTGGCGTATAAGGAACGAATTCCATTTTAACTAATGCAAACTGGCTACAACAAGACGACCCCCTGTTTACCCGGGGGAGGCTCGTTTCCTGGTTTTCAAGGGAAAGTGAAGATCACATCAGGGAATGTCCCTACAACTTTCATCATTATTATCGTGGAGTTGCTAGGTGCTGATTGCCGGCAAAGATGTAAGATTTAGGAAAGTGTATTGAGGGGTGGAGAAGGTACACGTGCCATTTGTCAGGGGGGGGGGGGTTACGTACCTGATTACTGTTCGGTCCTCCGCACTGCCTTCATTGTGTCTGCTCTGTCCCGCGACTAGAAAAAGCGCTGCCATTCAAATCCTCGTTCCACGGTGAAGGTGGTTTTTATATTGAGGCCCTCGGCGCGAGACCAGTTCCGAGCATTTCGCGTCTCGAGACACGGAGCTGACCACTCGAGAATCCGTATATCTGAGTGATCCCCTCATGTGACGTGCCTCGGCCAAACCTCGCGGTCCGCACATTCCACTAATAGAGCAGGAACATCGTTACACGTGGGCGGACCAGCACGCGGCCTGTACCCTGCAGCTTTTCGTGCCCACGCATTTACGTGAAACCACGACAGCGACACCTGCAGGGAACAGCAACTGGGTCAACCGCACTGTTGTGACGGAGCCTGCTGCCGTCGGCAAATGGAAGGGTCAAGAGATGTCAGGGATTTAGCCAGCGGCACGAGCCAGTTGCCGAACCTACCATTACGACAAGCCACAGATTAATGGACCGAAAGGGAACTATTCAGGTTATGATAGGGCCTGTCGCAGTTCACGCCAAATACTGGTAGCGCGTGTTTAGGGACGAGCGGCACGAAGTGGGTTCACTGCACCGATTTGTTTCTCGAGAAAACACGGGGGTTAAGTCACTCTTTCTGAGAGAAAACTGAGCATGCAAAAAAAAATCAGTCTCGGATGGAGCAGTTTTTTTACACACTCGTTGCGTACAGCGGGATAAATAAGTGCGCATGCTCACGCACATACGTCATGATTTGAATACACATGTGTGATATAGATTTAGGCTAACAATTTTTGCTGTTTACATTAACGATAGAATAAATGGAAAAATTTTTAATGTTAACAGCAAACTCCAAGCTAACTTCGTTCGCGGGCAGGGTCCGGTCCTTGAAAATCTTTAAGGATCGGACCTAGTTGGCAGCTGTATACTTGAGCACCTCCAGTATAGATTATTTTAGTTTATAACAACATTTTTCTACTTCAAGGCTAATAAAATTATGATCGTTTCAGCTGAAATATTTTAATAGGCGTCATAAATTTGTAAAAGAACTGATAAGAGAGTGGACAAGCGTAAGTGCAGCAGCAGCACACGCGTTTTAATGGATTGTGGTTTCTGCCCACGTGATCCTTAAATACGGCAATGTTCACGTTTTCGTTATCCTGTAAACTCCTGGCTCTGTGGCTATCCAGGACTGTAAACTAAAGTTAAGGTCTAGCAGTGTGATACAGCAACACACGTTTTTGAGTTGATTGTGGTTCAAGCTCACAAGCTGTGTAATTATTGATGTTTCCCTTGAACAACTGTTCAAAGTACTTTCCCCTCCCCTTCTTTCTAGCTACGTTCACGGTGGCTCCCTTAATGCCTCTAAAATTCCTCTCTCTTTGGAGAAGAAAGCAGTAGAGCTAATCAGTGGTCCCTGCCACAGAAATTCATAATATTCCTCCTATTTACTGATAGGAGAAATAAAACCATGTTTCGTGTACTGCAATACTCTAATTAGAGAGTCTCTTATGTGATTCACGTGACAAGTACGTTCCTACTTGAATTTCTGGTTTCTAGGCTATTATTCAACTGGTAATTTGACTCCACTGAACTCTAATGCACCGAGTTTGAGAAATGTAGCAAGAAACTGTCTGCTAAGTGTTCTGATGAAGAATATGCAGGAGCTGTAGACGGAAGAGGAAAAGGGGGAATGCATTTTCGAGACTTGCACTACTACGCGCCTCAACGACCTTCTGATGGAAGTATGCAACAACAGACTGGACAAGCGAAGTACTGCCAAGGTTCTGCTGCACGTAATTAAATCAAGGAGAGGGCCAGGGGTTGTCTCAGTGCCGCGCATATACGAAACCACATTTTCTTCCCTGTAAGCCTTCAGGAAACATCAATTAATTCTATAATAGTTGCTCGGTAACCCTTCCTTCCCCCGCCTCAGGTCTGTCAAGCCGGAACTGCTTGCGAACAACAGAACCCGTGGGCGGTGTTCATCCAGCCCGCGTGGCGCGTGGGCGATTGCTGCTTATGTGACGTCAATGATGACCCTTGGCGGGAGGTGGCATGCACATGTTGCCAACGGTGGGAAGGGGTTTCTTCTTCGTAGACAAATGCAAAACTTTCGGTTTTCTATTATAGGTTTCCAAGGTCAAGTGTGTTTTTGTGCAGGTGTGGCATGCACTTCCGATGGATTCTCTGCTATCTCTTCCGCCTCTCCCAACGTGATGTCCACACACTAAACACGGACATTAAAAGTGTTACAGCAATCCCACACTAAGTATTCACATTAATCTCCTAAAGCACTTAAATTCCTCACATTACTGGCCGGAATCGAAGCCTAGCCTTTTCCATAGAGTGAAGGGGGAGGACACCGACTATATCAACTGCGCTACCCACGAGGGGGTCTATATTTTATGGAAGAACAACCATAGTCAGTAACAGTGCCGGTTACCATCTCTAAATCTGGCTTTCTGCTAATGGTGGAGGAGAAACAAATTTAGAATGCCACTGATTGATTGGAAGAAACATATTCTAATGCCGAAAAATTTAAGGTTTTGCACCGAAAGATGTTATGCACTGGTAAAAAAAATTGAAAAGGGTAGAAGTAGAAAAAGGGTTTGGGGGATTACAATAACCAGACAAAGGTTCTCAGCAGTACAAACAGACACAAATAGGGATCTTAGTGTCTGTTCGGTGATTTATCGAGCATTTGATTTTAAAGATATGAAAGATATAATTATATTGCAGAAGGCAATTGCCAGACCACACCTGGATTACTGTGTCCAGTAATCCAAGTGTGGTCTTATTCACATGCTTAAAAGATAATATACCTTCTTGGAAAGGTCCGAAAAACTGGTAACGCTGTAGTAAGATTGGCTAAACTTCGAAAATGTGAGCTACAGAGCTTAATAACGAGGCACATTTGAAGAAATCTGAGGTCTACAAGGCTCTAAGAAAAGATAGTAAAATGAATAAAGGGAGAAATTTTCAAGGTATTAAGTGACAGTAGAACCAGAAGATAAATACACACTAAGAGGGAAAGAATTATAGGCTGGATTGCAGAAAGTTTCCCCTTTGGCCAGTGAATTGTCAACCATGGAATAAGTCAGTTGAGGCCAGTGGTTTGAGGAAACTGAAAGTCCAGTTGGATCAACACCTAAGGAAAGAAGAAAACAAGATTTTGGCTGATGCAGCAAATACTTCTGGCTTCACTGCGCTGTATGGCAACTACTATGTTATGAGAGCCAGTGTCCGTTTGACAGGTTACTAAAATGTATAAATGTACCTTTATGTAGATATAAACAGAATTTAATACATACCTATAGAATTAAATATGGACAACCTGTGGGAGGTTTTAGACGCACGCTAATAGAGACCCTCCATATAGGAGATGATTAAGCTGGATATGTGATATACTCATATATTTCACCAAAGACCTGCTCAGTGTGATGGATGATGTGACCTTCAGTTAACCCTTTAGCCCACAGCTGTCTAGCTAGCAAAAGTGAAATACTTCTATCACTAGAATCATTAATCACGACTCAAGAACATCTTGAGACATGCAGCGAGAATCGTAATGGTGACCTGATTTTCTCTCACGAACACGCAAGAAAGACAGAGAGCTACTACGATACAGAAAATCATCCAATCATTCCTGTGGAAATTAACCTCAGAGCATGGCATACGTAATAAATCATGGATCAAAACCTCTACGATTTCATAAAGCACATTATGTCTGTACAAGTTTACTGACCGATTTGCAATGTGTCTGGGTTGAAAAACTCGGAATAACTCCCTCCGACTGAGATCGGCCAATTATAGCGCCCATTGAAGAGGCCTTCCATAAATTCATGAGGTATCCAGCGGGATTTTGTCCTGTTTGGAGAGGAACCCAATCCTCCCAGTTCCTATAGCATGCTTGTGCAGGACATGCTGCAAGTTGGAGTAAAATGTTAAAATCAGCGGTTATAGGAAGGCATTCATACTAATGGGTGCCTTTCTGTAACCAATAGACTCTTTGACTGCCCAACGTTTTGTGGATATCATCTTCAGACCCCTGCCACCGCCATTCTTATATCCCTCAACAAGACTGCTTACCCACATATCGCACAAATGTCCTTTGGGATCTGTCTCCAATAGAGCACGGCTGGCATATGCAAACGGCTGAAATCTTTTCCCTGCTTAAAGCACAAGCACTGCAAGCGTGGACAGATTTCCCATAGGATGAAATTTGTCACTATGTTTGACTCGCTACCACGAATCAAAAAGATTCTCAA
The DNA here is from genome assembly GCF_048544385.1 of Mastigoproctus giganteus. Taxonomy (NCBI): domain Eukaryota; kingdom Metazoa; phylum Arthropoda; class Arachnida; order Uropygi; family Thelyphonidae; genus Mastigoproctus; species Mastigoproctus giganteus. The sequence goes on from NC_143580.1 coordinate 227,281,011, forward strand.
GTGAAGATACAACATACACAATATTGATATTAATCGTATTCTGAGAGTAAATGAGCCCATTTGACTTGAAAATGCCCTTCATACCATCCTAGAAGACAAATATGCCGAGATCTATGAAGTATTTTCCAAACACCAACAATTCGATCGCTTTTTATGAAATGTCTTTTGTTTTGCAAGAATCATCTCTGCTAATTTCTTAAAAGTTGAATTGTTTACACCATCTGGTCAGACATTTCTTTAAAATTTTCCTGTATTCTGAGTTTGGAAGAAAGTCTAAAACCTTATCGTTCTGTTTGTGTAAATCTGTCCACCTGGTTCAATACAATCAAAAGGTCACGATGATTTAATACTGGAGAAATGAGTCGTAAAAAGCATTTGGACCGCATCACTTTCCCCGTTTGCATTTGTTCTGCCACATTTTCTATTCGTCACACAACTGAGGAACTCGATTCTAAGAAACACTTTTGCTTCCTTCATGAGGATGTCCCACTGAAAAATGTCCCTCAGATATTTATCATTAGTTACTTCCTACGAACCCTAACAACAGTACTTAGCTCGACCCTAGGAGCGTATGTTCTTGGAATAAGCCACAGGAGGACATCCAGGAAAGGGGGAAGAATGGTTTTCTGGGAGTAAAAAGAAAAAAAAAAAACATATTGGAAGTGTCTAAATTAGGCCTAAGAGCAGGACTGACAGACGTGTCTGTGGGTGGTGAATCACTGTGTGAAGGAATGCGCTGTTTTAAGAACACCTGGAGCACAAAGAGATGCAATGACGTCAAGAAATGTCTGATTGCACGGTAGTGTTCTACGTATGTCATTACCATATGACAGGATTCGAACAAACACTACCTTTTAGCGAACATCTGTAATTTGGAACCCGCTCCTACATTAGGGGGGCGTATCGCAACAGATTTGAAACGCAGATAATGTAGTACAAGCGGGTAATCAGCCGGCTTGTATCACAACCCCCAGTGACTCATGGCAGAGGTCGCTAATAGACAAAACGGCATTCGAAGCATGGTTGTGTCACAGAAAACTCTCCTATAGGAAGATTAGGAGTATTATTTTGGTGTACAGAAACACCTAAAGACACCTACTTAGCTGCAAAGAGATTTTTTGGCGTCCAACGAGAAATAGCATTTGCCAATTTACTGATCCCACTCAGGCAGAGGAGGAAAGTAAACAGCTGAAGTTGGCAATATTTTAAGAAATGATACCTAAAAAGGAGATTCCACAAATCAAATTTTCTTCTCTGTTCTTTTAATGGTATGGGTTGATAAGACATTAGATGTCCTCTTGGGTAGCACAGTTGGCAGGATCACCGTCCTCCCCCTACACATTGGGTAAAAAGGTGGGAGCAATATTTATGGGCTTTTTTGACAACATGGCCGAGTTAGTCGGTTTCAGGCGAAGGAAGCGTGGATTTTTGTCCTGGAAATTCAGGTTTTTCATCCAGAAAACAAAAATCGACATCAGGACACACGCTGTTTGCAGACAATATACATGGAGCAATATAGCCTTAATTGCCGATGATTCTAAAACAACAAGAAGATACTTGCTGTCATTGGAATTGAATTTATGTAGATTAAAATTTAAGAAATACACAAGATTGTTTCAAAACAAAAGTAGAAAGGAAATGAGGAATAGAAAAAGTTTAGTTCCATACGGTTTTGAGTTAAACAGGCAGCTGTTTAACTCAAACAGTTGGGGACTAACTGAGCCACGTTGTGAAAAAAGCCCATAAAGATTCCTGGTCATTGATGGGATTCGAACTCAGACCTTTTCTAAGATGTGTGGGAGGACGGTGGTTATAACCACTGTGCAATTTGCGAGGGCACTATGAACAGGACTTAATATGGAGGGGGAAAAGTTAATGAAGAAATTGACTCTCCCTCAAGAAGTCCAAGTATCCAACCTCATTTAAAATACAAAGTTGGATACTGGGAGATTCAGCCATAAGGGATAACACTGTCTATACGTGCATCTATTGTATTTAGATTTTTTTGAAATACTTCTGGTTCGGAACTCCTGGAAAAACCTTCCATACGAGGATTATTGCAGTTGGGGAGGTATACGAAGGGCAAATGATTTCACAGGGCTGCAGAAGCCAAATATAAAATTTCATGGAATAATGAACACCATGCAACACATTGACAACGTGGACAATTCTGCTCTTCCTGCACTATGGCAAGAATCCTTTTATCTTTCAGCATAACAATGCGCAGGTCATACTGCATAGCACATGTCTTAAGACATGCGTTTGCAAAAGCTTCACAGACTTGCCACCTTCCTCTTATGACAAAATTGTTTGAAGTTTCCGGACGAAATACAGTGTATGATTAAGGTTAGGGGCGGTCCCAGGCAGGGGCTGAAGGGACTGCATTCGCCCAATGATGAAAACCATTGTAGATATTTACTTATTTATTTTATTGCTACCTGAGACTTCCCCTGATTAAAACCAAAGTGGGCCCAGTTTAATGTTCCCTGTAGGTGTGGTTGTGGTGGTTTCACCACGTTGTGGTGCTTTACTACACAAAGAATGATAAAAGACAAACAGAAAGATTTCAAGATTCCAAGATTTCCATATAGAAATTCAAGTTAGCAGTTCACTGAATTCAAGCAATTACCAAAGTTCCAAAGACGCAAAAAATAAACAACAAAAGGTAGATTGGAGGGACCATATAACTAGGGTGTCGGAATATTATAGAAGGGTGGAGGACCATGCAGTTATCCACTAGGGTCGCAAGGCCCGCATAGCCAGTTCTATATGGCGGTTCTGTCCAAGGCCAACAGGTACGCAAAAGACGAATTGCATCACGTGATCGGACAGCGTTGTACTGACAACACGCCTTTGCAACCTTTAAAATTTCGTGATCGTGTTCACCATTTCATGAAAGTGAACGCGATTAAGGCTGGAGGAATTCTTAAAGTCCTCTTCAATCGGGATTAGTTTACTGACACATACCATTCTAAAATTCAGAATGCGAGGAGATTATTATTCGAAGGAAACAGAAGATTTAAAAATAAACTCGATTTCGTTGGTGACTCTGAAAAATGGATACGTCCTCAATCTGCCGTTTTTCTTGGAGGGAGAAACGCAAAGATTAAAAGGTCATGGCTTTTTTTTTTTTTTTTCCTTCTTACGTAACCTGTGCGAACAGACATTAGCAGGTCATGGCGGTATATTGGAAATATCCGAACATACTCAATGATGTCATCAGAGGAATTGGGGAAAATACAAGCATGCATGCTGATTTGGTGCTCATTGAAACTGTTATTGCCAATCTTGCTGTCTGAAGAAGGAAAGTTTCCAGGGGGTAAACGCTTTTGATTGTGCAATGCTACCGTATATTTTAGCGTATAAGACTACCTTTGAAGAAATAAAATAATCGTCTAAAATATTAAGGGTCACTTGTACGCATCATAGGAAAGTTGAATTAGTACGTATTTATAATTTTTTTACACATACACTGCCCTACCATTAATATCCGGAAAACGTATTGTCCAGGACGTCTAGATAGACCTCAGCATTCATGGTTTTGTCTGAAACAACCAATCGTCCCAGGTTGCAATTCACTATAAGAGGCCAAACCATGAAAAACAGCCCTAGACCATCCCTCTGCAACCCACAAACCACATCGGCTCTTATACACCAACTGTGACTACATGATGTGGACATGACTCCTTGGCCTGCACATCCAGCACTCTGTTGCCCATTGAACACATTTGGAATATGATGGGACATTCATTGACCTATAATTTTTGCCCGACTCCAAAAATGCAAGAAGCATTCAATGTTCATCAAGATGACATTCTTGACACCTTTTGGACCCCCTACCCATCATTCATTCAACGTTTTTGTAATCTTTTAATTTTTAACAGATATTGAAACAACGTAGTTCACGAATCTATTGTTATTTAATAAAATAAGCACACCTACCTCAGATCGTAGGATACAGTAAACATTTTTGTAATGCACTTCACTTATCTCTCTCCAGAAATAAATGTTTAAATCACTTAACTTGACTAAATAAACTAAATAATTGAAATATAAGACACATTGTCACCTTTTTCTGTGATTAGCAGTCAAATAGTAATAATTCTTGATTTATATATTTAGTCAACTGATAACAAAAAGGGAGCTCCTCAAAAAAAGCGCGACCCGAACTAAGAACGCCATTTCTAGATTGTCACCATCCCATGTTTCCAAAAGGAACCAGCATTTTTTTTGGGCGCGTTAGCATATATGCGTAAAACATCAGTCTGTGCTATGTTGTCCATCTGTCTGTCCGTCCGCATGTAATAACTCCACTCCTATTGGATGGATTTTCGTAAAATTTCACTTTTGTAGAAATATTGATGAAGCCATCCAAAAAATGTGGTAGTCATGGCAACAGCTACCTTCTACAACACTTTACTTACATTATCTTTAAAAGATTGCTGAATTCGAGGGTTTTTTTGTACGCTTTATCCAGGTCATTTTGAAATATGGCGTTCCCTCGTGACATTTGCATTTTCCGTGTATGAGTACCGCTACCACTTCTTCCATTTCTCCGCCATCGGATACACGTGCGTGTGGCGGTAAATGCGCGTTTATACAGTTATCAATTTGACTTCTCCTAACAGCGGGGAGCTCTCATAACTCGAAAGGAGAGAGGGGCCTGTCACGAAGGTCTACAGATACGTTGTCATAAGCCTTTACTGCAAGAAGTTTATTTCTCCTGGCAGCCCTTCATCCGTCATTGCTCCAGTCCAACAGGCTGCACCATGCTTTGACCTACGTTGCCTTGACCCACTCCTTTCTGACATGAACGCTATTAGCATTCTCATCTTTTGCACTTTCCTGGAACACAAGACGAAATATTCTCGCATATTTCTGGTGAAATAGCAGGAACTTAAAAGAACTCTTAACGTTCAAAACAAAGGAAATTCAACTATAAACAGTTGGGGAACTTAGATTGCATTCTTTCCCCAATAGAGGAAAGAGAAAACTAGAAATGAAACGAATGAAAAAAGATTTCAAACACCGATAATGGATTAAAAGTATCGAAGATTAAAAAACAGGTTTATTTTAATGCCCATGGCTGATATACAGTAAAGGGACCCAAGTCCCTAACTGAGCATGCAATTATATGATTGAGTCAATGAAAACCAGATTAACAACTTATCGGAAGTGATAAAGATCATTAATACAAAGGAGAAAAGCATTTAATGGGAGTTCGATAATCAAACTTCAAGGAGAAAGATAAAACCAAAGACCTCGTGATCTTATTGATCGACAAGTCCCCAATTAATAGTTATTAGAAAAAAAGTTGACTATACATGGAGTTAAGAAGAAAAAAATATATACTGTCTTCTCAAAAATATTCAGACACCAGTAATGACTGCACGGATCCGTTGTGGCAAGTTTTCAACTAGTCCAAGATGACACCCATGAATGGAAGTGGGCAATTCCTTCTTCAGTTAGTCGCCATAGTAGTGGGCTCACCCTGACCAACCCATCCTAGCTTGTTGTAAAGATGGTCAATGGGATTCATATCAGCACCTTGGTAAAGTCACTGGCAAGCAGCCATACCTCGGTGGAGTCCTTTACACAACCAACATTAGTTTCTACTTACATCTGTTTCTTGCAGTGGTTCCATCTCCTAGACTCTAGGAGATGAAACCAAGGAACTTAAAAGAACCAGGAAGTCTCTAGGATGGACTAGACTGGTCTTCGGCCAATAAACGAACTAATAAACTAAAAGAATATACGTTATTAGAGGGCCAGGGTGGTCAGAAAAGATGTGGGACAGGACTTGTAGTATGGTTTTAGGAGCATCAGAGACTAAGTTTTCTCCTTTCCAGGAGAAAACCAAAGCCATGCTACTTCTCCTGAGACCGACTAACTCGGCCACGTTGTGAAAAAAGACATCTCACATCATCGATGGAAATGGAACTCTGGTCTTTTCGACCCGATGTGGGGAGAAACGATCGTACCAACTGTGCTACCCACGTGGGCTGTGGGACAGGAACTTACTATCATCGTGATGCATATAAAGTCAATCAAAAATTTAAATTTGTTTAAAATTCGGATATGTTTTCGTTACTGAAGTACACAAAAAGTGCAAAGGATTATGGGATTTCCAGACGTCTCTCTTAATAAATTCTTTTATTGTACACAGGATACAGCAATTACTGAGACGGCGTAGATGTTACAGATTTAACTCTCTTGGAAACAAAAAAAACCAAGGAGAGGCATAAAAGACATGCCACAAGCGGCAACCATCTACAATTGAGCCCACAGCCATGTGGTGAGTTTAGTAGACACTAAAACATGACCAGTCACTCTTACAAAGTTAATTAAAACTCTACTACACGATGTGCACTTTCGAAATGGCGTATCAAATGGGTTAAGTGTGCATTTTTAATAATTTCTTCAATTATAACACGGCAGCGTTATAAAAGGTTACTACAGTGTTCCTTCCCCAACTGTCTTAACATTTTTTTTTTTTTAACAACATACGTAAGGTGGACGCAAAACAGACTGATGAAGGACAAGGGGCCGTATATGGAAGGGAAAATTGTCTTTATATGCTATCCATGTTGTTGTAGAGTTTTAGGAGCATTAGCAACTAAGGCTATATTGATCGATTTTCTGTTTGCTGGATGAAAAACCGGAGTTTTAGGGAAGGAAAAACATGCAACCCTCGCCTGAGACTGACTAACTCAGCCACGTTAGCCACTGGACTCGAACTTAGGTCTTTTTAACCTTGTGTGGGGAGGACTGGGATTCTATCAACTGTGCTACTCACGAGGGCATGCCATCTATAGCAAGTTTGATTCCATACAGCTCAGTGTCAACTGTAATTCTTCTATTTGTGCAACTACAAACACTGCTAACACCTTCGAGGGTGGGATGACTCTGCACCTGTATACTGGAAGGTGATTAAGGTGCTACTGACGCCTTCGGGTGTGAAATGCCATATGGTGTCCCTTTTGCTGGATAACTCTAACCTTGAAACTTTTTTTCTTTCCCTGGACCTGGGTGAGTGGGTTCCCCAAGCAAGGGGTCTCCAACCTTCGTTCCCTTCCTACCTCGCTCATCTGGAGGACGCTTTCTTTTCACGTTCTTCCTTCCTCCTTTAACTTCATTTTAACTATCCTCTGGCTTTCTTCCTTTTCTTCTGGTCTCTGTCAGGAAGCCCTGGCAGACTTTAGCCACAAACAATGGACTACCTGGCTACCTCCCACTAGTGGTGGTAGGCAACGTAGAGTCCCACTAGGGGATCCAAAGACTAACCCAATCTCCTTAGCTGGAGTTCTTTACTCTTGTAAAAATTCCTCCAGTCATTGACAGAAATCGAACTCAAGTTTTTTCTACCAGGTGAGGAGGACGGCGATCCTACCAACTGTGCAACCTACCTTGTTGTTATTGGGTATTAGGAACATCAGCAACTAAGGCCATATTGCTCCATGTATATTGACTGTTCTTTGCTGGATGAAAAACCCGAGTTTCCAGTAGAAAAAACCATGCTACCTTTGCCCGAGACCGAGTAACTCAGCCACGTTGTGGAAAAGGCCATAAAAATTCCTCACATCATTGAAGAGACTCAAACTAATGTCTTTTCCAATCAGTATGGGGCAGACTTTAAAAGTTATTTGGGAAATAAATTTATGAATACCTGTTGAAGTTCTCTATATTCACCTCATAACGGAAAAGTATTTCTTAAAATACTTTTTAAATTAAAAAAACTTACACGTTTTATTTTTTAAACATTTATTTATTCGTCCTTTGTGAACATTTTGGTGTGTTGCGAATGGTATTTAAAGTTCCACGACCAGTTTTAAACCAGCGTCCTGTTAATCGTGCCCTATTTACGTGTACCAATCTTGTTTTGTTTAACGCAATTCGTGAGCAGTTTTGATGGAGAAAATTAAGAATATGAGACAGTAATTACCATATTAGTACCTCGCGTATAATCTGACACCTGCACGTCATCAAGGAACACGAACATACAAAAGGAAAGAAAGAAAAAGTGGTAATTATCCAACAAATCTACTTTTTAATGTGTACACCCTAAAAGTAGTCCTACAAAACATAGAAATAACTTCAGAGTGGTTGATGTTTAATTGATAGTGGCGCTGTTATTTTTTCCTAAAAATTAGCCCAAAAGTAGCCAATCCCCCCCCAACCCCTAAAAATAGAATTGTCTCTAAAAAGTAACCAAAGAGAAGTATTATAGTTAGGTTTGATTTAGGTGAAGAGGTCTTCATTCACCCTCTTGGACACTTCTTGCAATTAAGATTACTTTAATGAGTCAACGGGCTATTAGGGGATGTTTAAAGAATCACGTTTGCCATCAAGAGATGTATTATGAGTCAGGCTCACCAAGAGCTAACATGAGTCAGCCTCAAGAAGAGGTGTCATTAGTCAACGAGTGCATCCAGAACCTTTGAGAGCCTTTTTATTCTGCAATTTCTCTTTCCTATAAAGGACCGGAACAGCTTACTAACCTGGATAGGCCTCTTGATTCTCTTGGGTGATTACTAAGAGTCAAACAGGTGTCTCATTAACAGATATCATTGAAATGTCATTAAAAGATTTGATATCAATTGATGGGTCCTGTTAAGACATAAGGTGTGATCAAAAAGGTATGGGGCTCACATTGTATCTTGAAATTTGGCATCGTAGCGAGTTGGGACTTGTCATAACATATAGCTCGAAGTCATGACAGATGGACTAAGAAAATAACAGAATGGTATCCAAGAGAAACTAAAAGAAAACCTGGAAGACAACAACGGAGATGGACAGATGAAATTCAAGAGTTCGTGGGTAGTAAATGGATGGCCATTGCACAAAACAGAAGGAACTGGAAAGTTGCTGGAGAGGCCTTCACATCCTGCAGTGGATTGAAAATGGCACGAATTACCTGTTTATTAGCCATTTCTACTGACCATGGTTCTATTTTTTTTCTAAAAATAGAATTTTCTCTAGAACGTAACCAGAGAGAAGAGGTTTGAGATAGTTAGGTGTGAGATTTAGATGAAAAGGTCTTCACCCTCTTGGACACTTCTTGCAATTAATTATTTTAATGAGTCAACGAGTTTCCAGGATAAAAAACCATGCTACCCTCATCTGAAACCGACTAACTCAGCGATGTTATGAAAAAGGCCCATAAAAATTCCTCCTGTCATCCACAGAACTGGAATTGAGGTTTTTCCCACCCGGTGAAGGAAGAAAAATTCTACGAACTCTGCTACCCACGAGGGCCAATGACATCTATCGATTCTTTAAGAGAATGTTATGAGTCAACGAGTGTCATTAAGAGTGATCTTAATGGACACCTTACAATAAATGTGCGCAGATGCGAACAGTTGAACAAAATTGCACAAGAAAGTTAAACCTTTTGACCATAATCAAATCGCTTACAGGAAACAAGGTTTTATTTCCGGAAGTAGAGAATAGAGAAAAGACCATTAGTAAGAGGGGTGTGGTGTTTTGTTTATTAGGGAACGAGATGGGCTTTATCATATAAGCGTGGTTTCCTTTAACCTTCGAGGCTTCGTTTTGAAGACAGCAAATTGTAAAGTGGGAGAAGGTTCTAATCACGATACCACAGCAGGTCAGCCGCGGGGGTAGAAAGTATTTGTACAACTCTCAACACGCTGAGTATCAGGGACTCTTCGAACACGACTGCTATGAGCTGGAAACTAGTCTCGAGAATCTGTGACGTCACTTAAACAAACACCCTACATACCATGCGTGAATTAGAGATCACGAAGGGTAACTGCGTGTTTAAAGGGTTAAACTTTCGTTAGCTTATTCCACTGCTTTTCTGTGATCAAACTGAATCGATATTTATCATTCGTTGTTGACAATGACTGGAGGTCTGTAGTAGTCTTTGGCTTCCTGGTAGATGTAATTTTAATACAGATCGTTAAAACTGTATTAAAATTACTTGGAGATGAAGCAAAAGGTGGTTTGCATCGAATCCATTTTAAAAGGAAGGCCCAGAAGCCGGCCCTTGTGTGTAGCACAGTTGGTAGGATCACCATCTTCCCCCACCGGGTGGAAAAGACCCGAGTTGATGAAGGGAGGAATTTTTATTGGCCTTTTTCACAACATGGCCGAGTTAGTCGGTTTAAGGCAAGGACAGTATGGTTTTTTCTCCCGGAAACTCGTGTTCTTCATCCAGAAAACAGAAATCGACATCAGACAATACATAAGAACTAATACGTCCTTAGTTGTTGATGTTCTTAAAACCCTACAACAACAACCATGAACTCATGTACTCAAGAAGCATGTACTCATAGTCTTCGTCTACCTAGACGACACAGATCATTAATCTTGTTTTACAAAAATGGAAAGATTCGGATTAGTGCCAAGGCAATCCAGGCCATGTTTCTCTGACGTTTCAAACGTCTTCCACAAACATATAGTTTTCTAATGAAAAAGTTGTTTCTATTATAATTTTTATATTTTTTGTTTTTAATTAGATTGACAGCAGAGGTCAGGTTATTATCTAGCAGCACATCCATGGTCCCTCCATGATTTTCTAAATACTAAGTCTATTAATGAAGACATCTTAATTCTCTTCTTTTCGTACTGTTTTATCTTTGTTTATTTCAATACCAATTGAGTTTTACGTAATCCTTGAAATGGCTGACTTCAGATGCTTCTTGGGAGTTCAGTTGGATCGACTCCGGTTTAGATGAGGTGATGAACAGCTCCAAGTTGTTTGTCAGCGTAGAGTTTTAGGAGCATCAGCAACTAAGACAATGTTGTTCCATGTATATTGTCTGTAAATTGCTTGTGCCTGTGGTCGATTTTCTGTTTGCTGGACGAAAAACAAAACAATGTATTCTCACCTGAGACCGACTAACTCAGCCACATTGTGAAAAATGTGGAAATTTGTGAAAAGCCACATTGTGAAAATCACAGCTTTGTCTCAGACAAAGCTGTGATTAAATGATGCAAATGGGAGCAGTGTTCAGTCAAGGAAACATGGATTGCTTCTCAAAGATTGCTAACAAAAGGATGTCAAACTGAACACTGCTCCCATTCCTAGAAACCAGACCTCTGCAACAAATAAGTGAAGAAATCAATTGTTTGGAGAGGCCCTGATTCGAATCGAAGAGTGGGAAAATTCTGAGGACTCTTCCATTGGGCTGTAGTTAGCCAATTTCATGCAGAGGAACTGGGGGGGGGGGTTTAAGTTATTCCTAATTTGTTGTTTAATCAGCTTCAGAATCTATCGTCTATTTGGCAAGCATTAAAAACACCATGTCCAAGGGTGAAAACTTGGGGGAGATGTCTCCCAAGCTTTCACTAATAATATTAAGAGTAGGAGACCGGCAGAATTACTTAACAAGTACAGGTCACTGTTGAAAAAAAGCCGTGAATTAGAGTTGAATTTGAAAGTGTCTGCAATTCTCCCCAGACACGATAGGAGGGAGTGTATGATGAGAGCCTTGTCGATCAATTCGGCCCTGGAAAGATTGTGCAGGGCTCAAGGGGTAGAATTTTTTTCAGCCTGGACTGTACTTGTTAACAGGAGAGATTGCTTCTACAGGGATGGGATACACTTAAATAGAAAGGGTGCAAGAATATTTGCTGATGCTATCGAGGCAGTGTTAGGTGGGTCGGAAAACTGCTAGTTTGGGGGGATACAAGGACTAATAGATTAACAGTAGCCACTGGCAGAGGCGAAAGAGATTCTTGCACTGCTTCTATTAGAATGAGCAGAAGCCTGAAAAACAAGATGCATGGTATTTCAGAGACTGCTGGGAGCCATTGCGGTACAAGTAAACACATGGGTTGTGTTAGGGTAGCTAAGAATAGAAACAGGTGCAGGTATACTTGCGTGTACACCAATGCTAGGAGTTTAGTAAATAAATTTGATGAATTTGAGGTATTGCTCAAAACATCAAAGGCAGATATTGTTGGGATATCAGAGACGTGGTGTCACACAGATATAAGGGATACAGAACTGCAATTTGGGGAGTACAACGTCTACAGAAAGGATAGACAGGATAGGAAGGGTTATGCTATTAGTTAAGAAACACATAAAAACCAAGGAAGTGAAGCCAGTCGACATCGATGGACAGTGCAGTGTCGAGTCAGTTTGGTGTGACATAAACATTGGGAGATCAAAATTGAGAGTAGGAGTGTGCTATAGGCCTAATGACTGACTCTGATGAGTATAATAAGAATCTGTACACGGAAATAGAGTGGGCCAGTAAATCAGAGAATCTAATAATGGGGGGTTTTCATTTCCCAGATATTGACTGGAATTTGTGGGTTGGTCACTCACACACTAGCAGGGCTTTTGTGGATTTATTGGATGATTGTTTTCTACATCAGCATGTTCGGGAGGCAACTAGAGGGAGTAATACTCTTCATTTGATTATCAGTAGTGATTCTTCATGCATTAAGAATCTGCAGATAAATGAACCACTAGGTGGCAGTGATCACAGTGTGCTGAAGTGGGATTTACTCAAAGAGGTAACTACCATTAGGGGTAAATGGAAGGGTTATTGCTTCCGTAAAGGCAACTGGAGTGGTCTGAGACAGTATTTAAATTCTATAGGGTGGGACAACCTGATGATGTTACCAACAGCAAATTCAAAATGGGAAGCATTCAAAGAACTTATCTTGGAAGCTACTAGGCTTTACATACCAACTAAGAAATATTGTTCAAGGTTTAGGCCTAAGGGGATGGCAGATGAACTAATGAGACATGTGGCAGAGAAGAAAAATGCATGGGATACATACAAATTAATGGGTGACATGGAAGCCTATGATCGATATAAGCTGGATTGTAACCAAGTCACAAAGGAGATTAGGCAGGAAAAGGCAGATTATGAGAAATCCTTGGCAAAGGATGCAAAGAAAAACAGAAAAGAGTTCTTTACTTATGTAAACTCAAGAAGGACAGGGATGAATCTGATTGGGCCACTGGATATTGATGGTTCAACAGTTGAGGATCCTGCTCAGGTAGCTAACAAACTAAATGTGTACTTTGCATTTACATTCACACATGAGGAGTTATTCAGGAAGGGGAATGCCGTAGGTGTAGTAAACACTGGCAGTGATCTGGATGATTTTGTAATAACTGAGAGCAAAGTGGAGGAGAAATTGTTGAAGATAAACACAAGAAAGGCACCCGGGGTGGATGGGATCTATCCAGTTATATTAAAGGAGGCAGCAAAGGAAGTAAGCAAACCCCTAGCCATAATTATGAGAGCTTCCTTGGACTCAGGGGAGGTACCCATAGACTGGAGATGTGCAAATGTAACCCCAATTCACAAAGGAGGATGAAAGGCAGACACAAGTAATTATAGACCTGTGAGTTTAACTTCTGTTCCAGGAAAATTAATGGAGGCACTGGTTAAAGAAGCACTGCAGGATCATCTTGACAAGAATTCAGTTATAGCTCAGACAGAGCGTGGTTTTATTAAGGGAAGGTCTTGCCTGACCAATTTGATTGGATACTATGATGTAGTAACAAAAGAACTGGATGCAGGGAATAACTTTGATATTATATATTTGGATCTTAGAAAGGCTTTCGATACTGTTACTCATGGACGACTGCTGCACAGATTGGAGCAGTGTGGCATTGGTGGCAAATTGCTGCTATGAATAAATGGATGGTTGAATGGCAAAAGACAGAGAGTGGTGATCAATGGACACTGCTCAATGTGGACAAATGTTATTAGTGGAGTTCCTCAGGGTTCAGTGTTAGGTGCATTTTTGTTTTCTGTATTTATAAATGATATTGATGATGGTATATCAAGCTTAATGTCCAAGTTTGCAGACAATAGAAAGGTTGGCAGGGTTGTTAAGGACAATACTGATGCTATGCTGCTGCAACAGGATTTGGAAAGGTTGAGCAGATGGGCTGAGAGGTGGCAAATGAAGTTTAACATTGACAAATGTAAGGTACTACATATGGGAAACGTATCAACTCTATGGTACTACACTGACAGTGGTAGAGAATGAAAGGGACCTGGGGATAATTGTGCAGGCAAATATGAAGTTCTCTGAGCAGTGCAGACGAGCTGCAAGAGTAGCTCATGGTGTCTTGTCAATGATATACAGGAATTTTTGACCACACCTTGAGTACTGTATACAGGTCTGGAGGCCTCATTTCAAGAAGGATGTAGAGCTGCTGGAACGAGTACAGAGAAGGGAAAGAAGATTAGTGAATGGAACAAAGGGTTGCTCTTACGAAGAAAGGCTTAAGTTTTGCAAATTACAGTCTGGAGACTAGGCACCGGCGAGGTGATCTGATAGAGGTGTATAAAGCCTTGAATGGTTTGAGCATGCTCAATGCTGATGGGATTCTTCCTCTTGCTCATAATAATCACCTGAGAGGGCATAAATTCAAATTGAGGAAAGACAGATGTAGGATAGACGTGAGGAAATTTGCCTTTAGCCAGAGGGTAGTTGGTTGGTGGAACAGACTTCCATCCCTTGTTGTGGAAGTTGATAGCCTAAACAAATTTAAGGCTGAGCTGGACAGGTATTTCGAACAAACGGAGGGGTGAAATGGGAGTGGTGTTTATTTATTTATTTATTTTTTTTTTTGGCTGATGCTGAATAAGCTTGTTTTCTTGCATCATATGCGTCTACAAATGCTAATGTTAACTTTCTGCTGAAGCTGTTACCAACTTCCATCTTGTATGCAATCCCAAGATCAAACATGAAAACATCATTAAGCGCGGAACGTTTCCTTCTGAATCCATAAATGGCTCCTAAAAGTTAACCATTTATGTTATTTAATATCATCCTGAGGATCTTTCGATAAGTCCATAGTATCTGGCCGACAAAGATTACAATGTACTGCGCAGGTGCATGAATGAGCAAACATCTAAGTTGATTAGTATGTACGATTGGTAGGAACGCTTGATTAATTCTAGGGGTGACGGGACAGAAGCGAAGAACGGCGAACATCAAAAGTTAAGCCACACCCTTCGGAGCCCAGCGATGACACATCGCAGCGGAGGCAGCGGAAGTCATAATTACTACTGAAGAAGGTCGCCCTAAATCATACCCATGTTGACAAACATGAAACCATCAACACGCGACTTGCATTTTTCGCCCTCTATCTCTCCAACACTCTTCTGCATCACAGTTGCTGGTGGCACTTGCTCGGCATTTTCCTTTCAGTGATCATCTCTCAACCCTCCCACCCACTCATCAATGAATCACTCCATCTTTTGTTACAATTGCCCATCAGACATTGCCACACACAGAGTAGATTGGGTCTGCTTGTGAATCAAAATGGGTAATGTTTCAAAGTAAATTTATGAGCAACTTAAAATTGTGCAATTACTTAAATTTCGTTATGGTAATGAAGTTTAATGCACCAGCCCAGAAAATATGGTTTCTGCGCATCTGCCATATTGCCTCTTCAGTTCTCCAACCAGCGAATAATATTCAGTATTTCTGCTAGATTACAGGGATAGCCTTTATGAGATATATGGAAACAAAAAAAAATAATTGCCAGATTTCTATTGGTCCAATTTTAATTAAATTTGGAAAAGCTCGATCTAAAAGCGCCATTTACACAATTTAATGAAAATTCATCCACAGAGAATCGAGTTATTACATGCGGACGGACGAACAAAAAATATAAATATTGCAGGATTTATATTTGTGCGTTTTAAACTGGAGTTTGGCTCTACGATTCCTTTTTAAAAGGCCAAATATAAAATTTCATTTAAATCCATTCACTGGGAGTTGGATTATTACATGATGGAAAAAAATACCAATAATTGCCAGATTTCTACTGGCTGGATTTTAATGAAATTTAGACTGCCTCATCTAAAACTTTTAACAAGAATCAAATAAAATTTCAAAAAAATCGGTCACTGTAGTCGAGTTTTTACATACGGACGGACAAGATGAAGACAATTTAATCCAGTTATTGAGTTAACTATTTTTAAAACTTGTTTTCTACTCTGTTTATAGCTCGCATCGGGACATCCATTAGCAGGCCAATAGGGATATAAGAGCGCTTTCTTACAGAATGCCAGTTTTCGTCCAATTAATTGATGCTGGGGGAGTCTGTACTAGCTGAAGCAACTCATCCATCGACTACACAAGTTTACTTGTGTAGTCGATGGATGAGTTGCTTCAGCTAGTACAGACTCTTGCTTATTGAACTTGTGGTTTTTATTTGATTCTTCATCACAGCTTGATTTTACTGTTACTTTTTATGCAGTTTGCACCTCTTTACCATTCTTTGTTATCAGCTACCATAATCATCTTCAGCCATTGTCATTCGACAGCAGGATGACAGCCCTCCTCCAAAAACTTACAGCAACTTTTAGCATTAGCATCAATAGAGGCATATGATGCAAGAAAGCAAGCTTATGCAGCATCACCCAAAAAAAAAAAAAAAAAAAAACTTCCACTTCACCCCTCCGTTTGTTCGAAATACCTGTTCAGCTGAGCCTTAAATTTATTTAGGCTATCAACCTCCACTACAAGGGATGGAAGTCTGTTCCACCATCCAACTACCCGCTGGCTAAAGGCAAATTTCCGCACATCTATTCTACATTTGTCTTTCCTGAATTTGAATTTATGCCCTCTCAGGTGATTATTCTGAGCAAGAGGAAGATTCCCATCAGAATTGAGCATGCTTAAACCATTCAAGGCTTTATACACCTCAATCAGATCACCTCACAGGTGCCTAGTCTCCAGACACTGTAATTTGCAAATCTGAAGCCTTTTTTTGTAAGAGCAACCGTTGGTTCCATTGACTAATCTTGTTGCCCTTCTCTGTACTCGTTCCAGCAGCTCTACATCCTTCTTGAAGTGAGGCCTCCAGACCTGTATACAGTATTCTAGGTGTGGGCTGACCATTGCCTTATACAAGGGAATAATCACCTCCTTATTCCTGCTAGAAACATTCCTGTATATCATTGACAAGACACCGTGAGCTACTCTTGCAGCTCGTCTGCACTGTGAGAGAACTTCATATCTGCCTGCACAATTACCCTCAGGTCCTTTACATTCTCTACCACTCTCAGTGTAGCACCACAGAGTTGATACATTGCTCTGGGGTTGCTGTTTCCCATATGTAGTACTTTACATTTGTCAATGTTAAACTTCATTTTCCACCTCTCAGCCCATCTGCTCAACCTTTCCAAATCCTGTTGCAGCAGCATAGCGTCAGTAGTGTCCTTAACAACCCTGCCAACCTTTGTATCGTCTGCAACCTAAGACATTAAGCTTGATATACCTTCATAAATATTATTTATAAATACAGAAAACAATAATGGACCAACACTGAACCCTGAGGGACTTCACTAATAACATTAGTCCAAGATGAGCAGTGTCCATTGATTACTACTCTCTGTCTTCTTCCCCTCAAACATCCCTTTATCCATAGCAGCAATTTGCCTCCAATGTCACACTGCTCCAATATGTGCAGCAGTCTTCCATGTGCAACAGTATCAAAAGCCTTTCTAACATCCAAGTATAACCTAACTTGGTTACTGTAGCCTAACTTGGTTACAGATCAACTTGTATCTATCATAGGCTTTTGTGTCACGTGTTAATTGGTATGTATCCCATGCATTTTTCTTCTCTGCCATTTGTCTCATTAGTTCATCTGTTATCCATTTAGGCCTAAACCTTGAACAATATTTCTTAGTTAGTATGTAAAGCCTAGTAGCTTTCCAGATAGGTTCTTAGAATGCTTCAAATTTTGAATTTGCTGTTCGTAACATCATCAGTTGGTCCCACTGTATAGAATTTAAATACTGTCTGAGACCATCGTAGTCGCCTTTACGAAAGCAAAACCCTTACCTTTACCCCTGATGGTAGTTACCCCTTTGAGTAAATCCCACTTCAGCACACTGTGATCACTGCCACCTAGTGGTTCCTTTATCTGCAGATTCTTAATAATCATGAGTATTACTCCCTCTAGTTGCCTCCCGAACATGCTGATGTAGAAAACAATCGTCCAATAAATCCACAAAAGCCCTGCTAGTGTGTGAGTGACCAGCCCCCAAATTCCAGTCAATATCTGGGAAATTAAAATCGCCCATTATAAGACTCTCTGATTTACTGGCCCACTCTATTTCCCTGTACAGTTTCTTATTATACTCATCAGAGTCATTAGGCCTATAGCACACTCCTACTCTCAATTTTGATCTCCCAATGCTTATGTCACACCAAACTGACTCCACACTGCACTGTCCAGCGATGTCGACTGGCTTCACTTCCTTGGGTTTTATGTATTTCTTAACTAATAGCATAACCCCTCCTCCCTTCCTATCCTGTCTATCCTTTCTGTTGACGAATTCCAGTTCTGCATTCCTTATATCTGTGTGACACCACGTCTCTGAAATCCCAAAAATATCCGCCTTTAAGGTTTTGAGCAATACCTCAAATTCATTAAATTTATTTACCAAACTCCTGGCATTGGTGTACACGCAAGTATACCTGCACCTGTTTCTATTCTTAGCTACCCTAACACAACCCATGTGTTTACTTGTACCGCAATGACTCCCAGCAGTCTCTGAAATATCCTTCATCTTGTTTTCCAGGCTGCTGCTCATTTCAATAGAAGCAGTGCAAGAATCACTTTCACTTCTGACAGTGGCTACTGTTAATCTATTAGTCCTTGTATCCCCCCAAGCTATCAGTTTTTCGACCCACCTAACACTGCCTCAATAGCATCAGCAAATATTCTTGCACCCTTTCTATTTAAGTGTATCCCATCCCTGTAGAAGCAATCTCTCCTGTTAACAAGTACAGACCAGGCTGAAAAAACTTCTACCCTTTGAGGCTTGCACAATCTTTCTAGGGCCGAATTGATCGACAAGGCTCTCATCATATACTCCCTCCTATCGTGTCTGGTCAGAATTGCAGACACTTTCACATTCAACCCTAATTCACTGCTTTTTTTCAACAGTGACCTGTACTTGTTAAGTGATTCTGCCGGTCTCCTACTCTTAATATCATTAGTACCAACGTGTACAACTATATCACCTTTGCCCTTGGCAGACATACCCTGGTCCTGTTCCATCTATCCTTTTTACAAAGCATGTTTCCCGTTTCCCTGACAATAGAGTGACCAACAACTACTAATTCCTGTGGGACCACGCATTCTGCCTTAGGGGTTGCCGCTGTGTTGCGTGATGACCAAGTGCAAGCTCTGGCGTTGATGTGGGCAGCTGAGAGCTTGATGGGCACCTCAATTTAAATCCTTCGAGGGCATCCACCCTGTCCTTCAAGCTCTCATATAGGCCCATAGCAACGCTGAGTTGTCGCCTGTTACAGTCCTTACATCGCGCACAGACAAAGACATCCCCCATGGCAATATCATGTCCCGTACCCGATTTCTTCACAAACATCATGCAAGCGGTGCATTTTAAAAGGCTGTGATTCAGAGGGCAACTGCCCCCTTTAGTTCTCCCCTGAGCCACAGCACTCCCATTAGCTTGAGCCTTTTGCTTTGCTGCTCTGGTCTGAGTCATGATTTCGATTTAATTTCAATAAAATTGCAATTTCAGTACAAAATTATAATCCTAACCTTGTATTCCAACACAGTTATAACGCTATATTTATTTTTCAATATCGAGTATTATCTACAAGTTCCGTTTATATATGGTAACTTCAGTATCAAGTTATGTATTAATTAATTATGTTACGTTTGTAAAATCTAAGTCGTTATATTTAGTTAAAAGTACAATTTAATTGACAACGAAGTTTAACAAAATTAATAGATTTTGCTGATTAATTGACAGAACTAACGTTATCTAGTTCGGGATATAACGGTCTATGGTCTTGAGCTTTGTAGCCATTGCACACCAGCAAATTTCATCGATGCACATCACCTTTTGTCTTTTACTTGGGCGTTGGAGCCAAGCTGTATCCATTCTAGTTGTTATATCTGGAATAGTACACCGGGTGCCCACTTGATTCAGATATTCCTTTTCGTGAGATGGTAACTGGTAGCATCACGTGTTCGTACCATGCAATACAAAGTACGTGCACACGTAGTAGCATTTTAGGAGCATCATGGACTAAGGCCATGTACAATGTCCTTATACAATGTCTGTAAAAAAATTACGTGTTCTGTGGTCGATTTTCTGTTTTGTTGGATGAAAAATCCTAGTTTCCGGGGAATCTTTTTTTGCTGCTTGCGGATTGACAATGGCTGCAGATTTATTCATTATTCCAAATAAAGATATAATTGAGTCTTAAAATGGACCCTTGCGCAAAAGAATTGTTATAATTTCAACCAATACTTGTGTGTCTTAATATTATGGTTCTGGGTATCTTTCTTAGATTTAATGACTGTGACTTAACTTTTGGACAACCGCGTGTATATATCGTCTGATGCATGCGTGCGTGTGTTGGGCTATCATGCATCGAACGCTGAACAAATGCGTGAACGCCCCACCCCACCACCAAGAAGTCGTGAATGGGCAATTAGTGCTTATTTCCTAGTGCACGATTAATTACAGAAATGAATACTTCAATCTAAAATAGAAACTCTACCTGGGTCTACAGGTTTGGTTTGGTTACTTTGAGTCTGAATTGGTGTAGAAATGTTCTTGTGGATTCAGAAGAGAACAAATTTGTAAAATTCTCCACTTGTCCTAAATAAATTGTTGTTAGGTTTTTAGAAGCATCAACGACTAAGGCGATATTGCTCCTTGTATACTGTCTATAAATGGCACGTGTTCTGTTGTTGCACGAGAACCCGATTTTCCGGGAGAAAAATCATCAAGCAACACCCAAGACAGAATGTTTTGGTCCCACAGGAGTTAGTTGTTGTCGGTGACTATTGTCAGGGAAACGAGAGATATATTGTGCTAAAAGTATAGGTGGAATAGGACCAGGGTATGTCTGCCAGAGGCAAAAGTTGACGACGTTGTAGAGCAGATATCATCTTTTAAGGGCTCAATAGGAGGAGATATCGTTGTACATTGCCACTAATGACATTAAGAGTAGGAGATCTGTGGACTTACTTAAGTACTGAACAATGTTGGAAAAAACTCGGGAGTTAGGATTAAATTTTAAAGTGTTTGCAATTCTGCCCATACACCATAGGAGGGAGTATATGATGAGAGCCTTGTCAATCAACTCAGCCCTGGAGAGATTGTACAAAGCTCATGGGAAAGAATTTTTCTCAGCCTGGTCTGTGCTTGTTAACCAGAGAGTGCTTCTGCAGGGATGGGATACATTTAAATACATCAGATTGTCTTATAATGGTGGATTTTACCTTCCAAGATATTGACTGGAACTTGTAGATTGTTTACTAGCACGCTGGCAAGAATTTTGTGGTTTTATTGGATGGCGGTTTTCTACAGCAGCATGTTCGAAAGGCAAAGAGAAGAGTAATACTCTTGAACTGATTATTAGCATTGAATATTCATGCATTAAGAATTTGCAGATAAAGGAACCAATGGGTGGTAGTGATCACAGTGTGCTGAAGTGGGATTTACTTAAAGATGTAACTACCATCAGGGGTAAAGGGAAGGGTTTTTGCTTTCGTAAAGGTGACTACAGTGATCTCAGACAATTTTTAAACTCTACACAGTGGAACCAACTGATGATGTTACGTACACAGCAAATTGTAAATATCAAGGAATTAATCTTGGAAGCTACTAGGCTTTTCATACCAACACAGAAATAGTATTCAAGATTTAGTCTTAGAAGGATGTCAAATGAACTGATGGGACTTGTAGCAGAAGAATAAAAATAATTGGGATACATATAAATTATCAAGCGACACAGAAGCCTATGGTAGATATAAGCTAGTCTCCAATCAAGTCATAAAAGAGATTAGGCAAGCGAAGACCTTCGAGAAATCTTTGGCAAAGGACGCAAAGAAAAACAGCCAAGACTTTTTTATTTATATAAATTAAAGGAAGGAATCATATTGGTTCACTTGTTATCGATGTTTCGACAGTTGATGATCCTGCGTAAATAGCTGATAAATTGAATGAGTATTTTGCATCTACATTCACACCGGAGAATTCTGTAGGAAAGTGGAGGATAGAAGCTTATTAAACTCTAACAGAGAGCTAAATGATTTTGTAATAACCGAGAGGAGTGGAATCGGAATTGAAGTTAAACATAAAAAAGGCATGTGGGTGGAAGGGAGCTATGCAATTATGTTAAGAGAGATAGGGAAGGAATCCTTGGATTCAGGGGTGGTCGCCACTTAATGGAGATGTGAAAATGTATTCCCAATTCCCAAAGGAAGATCAATGGCAACAAGAGTACAGATCTGTTAGTTTGACTTCTTTTCCGGGGAAATAATGGAGGCACTGGTTAAAGAAGCATTGCAGGACCGTCTAGACAAGACTGCAGTTATAGTTCAGACACAGCATGGATTTGTTAACCGGAAGTCTTGTCTGGATAATTTGATTGGATACTATGATGTGGTCGCAAAGGAACTTAATGCCAAAAATAATTTTGATATCATATACTTGGATTTCAGGAAAGCTTTTGATACTGTTGCACATGGAAGACTGTTGTACAAATTGGAGAGATATGGCATTAAGGGCAAGTTGCTACTATAAATAAAGGGATGGTTGAGTGGAATATATTCTTTTTGGCTGATGTATAAGTTTGCTTTCGTGCATCATATGCCACTACTAAAATAAAAAACTCTGCTACACTCACCCGAGACCGACTAAGGAAAAACAATTTTCAGGGATTTCAGAGACTGCTGGGAGTCATTGCGGTACAAGTAAACACATGGGTTGTGTTAGGGTAGCTAAGAATAGGAACAGGTGCGTGTATACTTGCGTGTACACCAATGCTAGGAGTTTGGTAAATAAATTTGATGAATTTCAGGTATTGCTCAAAACATCAGAGGCAGATATTGTTGGGATATCAGAGACGTGGTGTCACACAGATATAAAGAATGCCGAACTGGAATTTGGGGAATACAATGTGTATAGAAAGGATAGACAGGATAGGAAGGGAGGAAGGGTTATACTATTAGTTAAGAAACACATAAAATCCAAGGAAGTGAAGCCAGTCGACATCGATGGACAGGGCAGTGTCGAGTCAGTTTGGTGTGACACAATCATAGGGAAATCAAAATTGAGAGTAGGAGTGTGCTATAGGCCTAATGACTCTGATGAGTATAATAAGAAACTGTACGGGGAAATAGAGTGGGACAGTAAATGAGAGAGTCTTATAATGGGGGATTTTAACTTCCCAGATATTGACTGGAATTTGGGGGCTGGTCACTCACACACTAGCAAGGCTTTTGTGGATTTATTGGATGATTGTTTTCTACATCAGCATGTTCGGGAGGCAACTAGAGGGAGGAATACTCTTGATTTGATTATCAGTAGTGATTCTTCATGCATTAAGAATCTGCAGATAAATGAACCACTAGGCGGCAGTGATCACAGTGTGCTGAAGTGGGATTTACTCAAAGAGGTAACTACCATTAGGTGTAAAGGGAAGGGTTATTGCTTTCGTAAAGGAGACTACGATGGTCTCAGACAGTATTTAAATTCTATAAAGTGGGACCAACTGATGATGTTACCAACAGCAAATTCAAAATGGGAAGCATTCAAAGAAGCCCGTGACTACTAAATACGATAAATATTTGTATTGACGATTTATTGTAAACTCTACTGACTTGGTTGTCGTGCCGGAGTATAAACAGAAAATTTAAACTTATCTTGGAAGCTACTAGGCTTTACATACCAACTAAGAAATATTGTTCAAGGTTTAGGCCTAAGTGGATGTCAGATGAACTAATGAGGCATATGGCAGTGAAGAAAAATGCATGTGATACATACAAATTAATGGGTGACATGGAAGCCTAAGATAGATATAAGCTGGTCTGTAACCAAGTCACAAAGGAGATTAGCAGGCAAAGGCAGATTATGAGAAATCCTTGGCAAAGGATGCAAAGAAAAACAGAAAAGAGTTCTTCACCTATGTAAACTCTAGAAGGAAAGGGATGAATCAGATTGGTCCACTGGATATTGTTAGTTCAACAGTTGAGGATCCTGCTCAGGTGGCTAACAAACTAAACGAGTATTTTGCATCTACATTCACACATGAGGAGTTATTCAGGAAGGGGAATGCCAGAGGTGAGTTAAACACTGGCAGTGAGCTAGATGATTTTGTAATAACTGAGAGGAAAGTGGAGGATAAATTGTTGAAGATAAACAGAAGAAAGGCACCTGGGGTGGATGGGATCTATCCAGTTATATTAAAGGAGGCAGCAAAGGAAGTAAGCAAACCCTTAGCTATAACTATGACAGCTTCCTTGAACTCGGGGGAGATACCCATGGACTGGAGATGTGCAAACGTCACCCCAATTCACAAAGGACGACACAAGTAATTTTTGACCTGTTAGTTTAACTTCTGTTCCAGGAAGATTAATTGAGGCACTGGCTAAAGAGGCATTGCAGGATCATCTAGACAAGACTTCAGTTATAGCTCGGACACAGCATGAGTTTGTTAAGGGGAAGTATTGCGTGACCAATTTGATAGGATACTATGATGTAGTCACAAAGGAACTGCATACAGGGAATAACTTTGATATTATATATTTGGATCTTAGAAAGGCTTTTGATACCGTTGCACATGGAAGACTGCTGCACAAATTAGAGCACTAAAGTAGTTGATTGGTGGAACAGGCTTCCATCTTTTGTCGTGGAAGTTGATAGCCTAAATAAGTTTAAGGCTGAGCTAGACAGGTATTTGGAACGAACTGAGGGGTGAATTAGGGGCGGTTTTTTTTTTTTTTTTTTTCGGCTGATGCTATATAAGCTTGCTTTCTTGCATCATATGCCTCTACTAATGCTAACTCAGCCACTTTGTGAAAAAGGCCCATAAAAATTCCTCGCATTATTGACGGGCTTCGAACTCTGGCCATTTCCACTCGGTGTGGAGAGGATTGTGATTCTGCTAACTGTGCTACCCACTACGGCTAAGTATTTTATGTTTCAAATTTATATGTTATATAAACTAATGAAATGAAGCTTTAACAATTAGTTTTTACATTGTAATTGGGTTTAGTATCTTAAAATATAAAGTATACAATGTGTAAAAATTAAGCGCGATGTAATCAAACAACGTTCCACCGAAATGCAACACTGCAATAATTAGCCTATTTATTCTGTACACCTTCCTAACAGCGAGGAGGTCCCCGTTAGCCCTGAATTCTACGCGGAATGGACTCATGGTGGCTTGTTTGTTAGTTTGTGATTTGGTTTTTAGGAGCATTAGCAACTAAGGCCATATTGCTCTGGGAATATGTGGTGGTCATTCCCTGACCTTTCCGCATCCTCCGTATTTGGTGGTGACGGGCTCGAACCCCGGTCTAATCAAGAAGAGTGTGCTACGCACTGCTGCTCCTTCCCACCTGGCTACGGAGGCGCCTCTCATGGTGGCGAAAGCGTGGCACAGGAACGTTGGTCTATGTTTACTCTATTGCTTCACACAGGTTTGTTCAATTGAATCGAGAGCTAATGATTAAGGGAGACAGTACACTATGCTGACTTCATTCTCATGTTCCTGGAACCAGTTCTGTACAATTCTTGGTATAAAAACCTACTAGGCTTTTCATACCATCTATGGAATACTGTTAAAGGCATAGACCTAATTGGGTGAACTATTGGGACACGTGGCCAAGAAGAAAAGTTCATGGGGTGCACATAACTCATCGGGTGATATGAGAAATCTTTGGCAAATAATGCAAAGAAAAACAGCAAAGACCTCTTTACTTATGTTAACAATAGAAGGAAGGGACCGAATCCCATTGGTCCAATTGATAACGATGGTTTAATTGTCGATGATTCTACTTCGGTTGCTTACAAATTGAATAGTTATCTTGTATTTATTCACACATCAAGAATTCTTTAGGAAATGGAATGCCAGACGTCAACTAAAAGGGAGCTAAATGATTTTGTGATAACCGACAGGAAAGTGGAGGAGAAATTGAAGCTAAACATAAAAAATGCACCTGAGTTGGATGGAATCTATCCAGTTACATTAAGGGAGGCAGCAAAGGAAGTAAACAACCCTTAACCATAATTATGAGAGCATCTTTGGATTCAGGGATAGGTACCTATGGACTGGAGACGTGCAAATGTATCTCCAGTTCAAAGGGGGACCAAATGGTGACAGGGGGAATTACAGACCTGTTAGCTTAACTTCTGTTTCAGGGAAAATACTAGAGTTACTATTTAAAGAAGTAACGTAGGATCATCTAGAGTGGGATGCAATTATACTGCAATCACAGTATGGATTAGTTAAGTGGAAATCTTATCTGACCAATGATTAGATGCTACGATGCAGAAACAAAGTAACTGAATGCAAAAAATTAAACTTTCAAACCTGTTGCAAATAAGACTACTGTAGCTTTTTGGAGCATTGTGGCATTAAGAGCGAGTTACTGGTATGGATAAAACGGCTGAGTGAGAGAAGACAGTAGTTATTAATGGACACTGCTCGTCCAAGACTAATGTTATTAGGGAAACGCCCTTAGCGTTCAGTACTGGCCGTTGTTGGGGGTTTGTGTTTATTAATGATATTGGTGAAGGCATATTAGGCTTAACAGCTAAGTTTGTAGATGATACAAAGGTTGGCAGAGTTGTTAGTGACAGTAATCCAGGTATGCTGCTGTAAAAAGATGCAGAAAAATTAGGCAGATGAGCTGAGAAATGGCAGTTGATATTTAACATTGACAAACGCAAGGTATTGCATATGGATTAACGTACCAAATGTCTGGTAATACACTCAGGACAGTGGAAAATGAAAAATACCTAGGAGTAATTGTGCAGTCGGATATGAAGTTCTCTGAGCAGTGCAGATGGGCTGCCAGAATAGCTGAAGAGGTTTTGTTAATAATATACAGGAGCTTTGCTAGCAGATAAGTTGGTGATTATCCTATTGTATAAGGCAATGGTCATGCCACATCTTGATTACTGCATACAGATCTGGAGGCCTCATTTTAGGAACGATGTAGAACTGCTGGAACGGGTCCAGAGAAGGACAAACGCAAAAGGGTGGTCTTACCAAGAAAGGTCTCAGATCACCTGCACGGTGATCTCATTGAAATGTTTAAGTCTTTCAATAGTCGTTGAACGAGAGGTTTTTTAACCATATTTAGCCGATTTATTAACCAATTGTTATACGATACAACATTATATCTCGAACTAGATAGCATAAGCTTAGTATAGTATAGTATATAATATAATATTGTCAGTTAATCAGTAAATCTATTAATCTTGTTAAACTTCATTGTCAATTAAATTGTAATTTTTAACTAAATACATATAACGACTTAGATTACAAACGTAACATAATTAATACATAACTTTATACGGAAGTTATATAAAGGGAACTAATAGATAATATTTGATACTGAAAAATAAATATAGCGTTATAACTGTGTTGGGATACAAGTTTAAGGTTATAATTTTGTACTGAAATTGCAATTTTATTGAAATTAAATCGATATCATGACTCAGACCAGAGCAGCAAAGCAAAAGGCTCAAGCTAATGGGAGTGCTGTGGCTCAGGGGAGAACTAAAGGAGGCAGTTGCCCTCTGAATCACAGCCTTTTAAAATGCACCGCTTGCATGATGTTTGTGGAGAAATCGGGTACGGGACATGATATTGCCATGGGGGATGTCTTTGTCTGTGCGCGATGTAAGGACTGTAACAGGCGACAACTCAGCGTTGCTATGGGCCTATATGAGAGCTTGAAGGACAGGGTGGATGCCCTCGAAGGATTTAAATTGAGGTGCCCATCAAGCTCTCAGCTGCCCACATCAACGCCAGAGCTTGCACTTGGTCATCACGCAACACAGCGGCAACCCCTAAGGCAGAATGCGTGGTCCCACAGGAATTAGTAGTTGTTGGTGACTCTATTGTCAGGGAAACGGGGAACATGCTTTGTAAAAAGGATAGGTGGAACAGGACCAGTGTATGTCTGCCAGGGGCAAAGGTTGATGACGTTGTAGAGCGGATATCATCTTTTAAGGGCACAAAAGGTGATATAGTTGTACACGTTGGAACTAATGATATTAAGAGTAGGAGACCGACAGAATTACTTAACAAGTACAGGTCACTGTTGAACAAAAGCCGTGAAGTACGGTTGAATTTGAAAGTGTCTGCAATTCTGCCCAGACACGATAGGAGGGAATATATGATGAGAGCCTTATCGATCAATTCGGCCCTGGAAAGATTGTGCAAGGCTCAAGGGGTACAATTTTTTCAGCCTGGTCTGTTCTTGTTAACAGGAGCGACTACGTCTACAGGAATGGGATACACTTAAATAGAAAGGGTGCAAGAATATTTGCTGATGCTATCGAGGCAGTGTTAGGTAGGTCGGAAAACTGCTAGCTTGGGGAGTTACAAGGACTAATAGATTAACAGTAGCCACTGGCAGAGGTGAAAGAGATTCTTGCACTGCTTCTATTGGAATGAGCAGCAGCCTGGAAAACAAGATGCGGGATATATTTCAGACACTTCTGGAAATCACTGCGGTACAAGTAAACACATGGGTTGTGTTAGGGCAGCTAAGAATAAGAACAGGTGCATGTATACTTGCTTGTACACCAATGCTAGGAGTTTAGTAAATAAATTTGATGAATTTGAGGTATTGCTCAAAACATCAAAGGCAGATATTGTTGTGATATCAGAGACGTGGTGTCACACAGATATAAGGAAAGCAGAACTGGAATTTGGGGAATACAATGTGTATAGAAAGGATAGACAGGACACGAAGGGAGGAGGGGTTATGCTATTAGTTAAGAAACACATAAAATCCAAGGAAGTGAAGCCAGTGGAGATCGATGGACAGGGCAGTGTCGAGTCAGTTTGGTGTGACACAAGCAAAGGGAAATCAAAATTGAGAGTAGGAGTGTGCTATAGGCCTAATGACTCTGATGAGTATAATAAGATACTGTACACGGAAATACAGTGGGCCAGTAAATCAGAGAGTCTTATAATGGGGGATTTTAATTTCCCAGATATTGACTGGAATTTGTGGGTTTATCACTCACACACTAGCAAGGCTTTTGTGGATTTATTGGATGATTGTTTTCTACATCAGCATGTTCGGGAGGCAACAAGAGGAAGTAATACTCTTGATCTGATTATCAGTAGTGATTCTTCATGCATTAAGTATCTGCAGATAGAGGAACCACTAGGTGGCAGTGATCACATTGTTCTGAAGTGGGATTTACTCAAAGGGTAACTACCATCAGGGGTAAAGGGAAGGGTTTTTGGTTTCATAAAGGCGACTACGATGGTCTGATTGTTTTCCTTGTTAGTTGTTGGCGCATCAGCTTCTATGGCCATAATGCACCTCCCAATGGTTTTGCATTTTACTGTTATCCAAGCCCGAGGCGGGAATCGAACCCGCAACCTTTGGGTTGCCAGGCAGGCACTTTACCTACCTGGCTAGCCCGGTCGGCACGATGGTCTGAGACAGTATTTAAATTCTATACGGTGGACCAACTGATGATGTTACCAACAGCAAATTCAAAATGGGAAGCGTTCAAAAAGAATTTATCTTGGAAGCAAATTAGGCTTTATATACCAACTAAGAAATATTGTTCAAGGTTTAGGCCTAAGTGGATGTCAGAAGAACTATTGAGACATATGGCAGAGAAGAAAAATGCATGGGATACATATAAATTAATGGGTGACATGGAAACCTATGATAGATATAAGCTGGTCTGTAACCAAGTCACAAAGGAGATTAGGCAGGCAAAGGCAGATTATGAGAAATCCTTGGCAAAGGAAGCAAAGAAAAACAGAAAAGAGTTCTTTACCTATGTAAACTCTAGAAGGAAAGAGATCAATCAGATTGGTCCACTGAATATTGATGGTTCAACAGTTGAGGATCCGGCTTAGGAAGGTGAATGCCGTAGGTGAAGTAAACACTGGCAGTGAGCTAGATGATTTTGTAATAACTGAGAGGAAAGTGGAGAAGAAATTGTTGAGGATAAACATAAAAAAGGGGTGGATGGATTTATTCAGTTATATTAAAGGAGGCAGCAAAGGAAGTAAGCAAACCCCTAGCCATAATTATGACATCTTTCTTGGTCTCAGGGGAGTACCCATAGACTGGAGATGTGCAAATGTAACCCCAATTCACAAAGGAGGATCAAAGGCTGACACAAGTAATTATAGACCTGTGAGTTTAACTTCTGTTCCTGGAAAATTAATGGAGACACTTGTTAAAGAAGCACTGCAGGATCATCTAGACAAGAATTCAATTGTAGCTCAGAGACAGCATGGTTTTGTTAAGGGAAGGTCTTGCCTGACCAATTTGATTGGATACTATGATGTATTCACATCAAAGAACTGGATGCAGGGAATAACTTTGATATTATATATTTGGATCTTAGAAAGGCTTTTGATACTGTTGCACATGGAGGACTACTGCACAAATTGGAGCAGTGTGGCATTGGTGGCATATTGTTGCTATGGATAAAGGGATGGTTGAGTGGCAAAAGACAGAGAGTGGCAATCAATGGACACTGCTCAATGTGAACTAATGTTATTAGTGGAGTTCCTCAGGGTTCAGTTTTGGGTCCATTATTGTTTTCTGTATGTATAAATGATATTGATGATGGTATGTCGGGCTTAATGTCCATGTTTGCAGACGATACAAAGGTTGGCAGGGTTGTTAAGGACACTACTGAGACTATGCTGCTGCAACAGGATCTGGAAAGGTTGAGCAGATGGTCCGAGAGGTGGCAAATGAAGTTTAACATTGACAAATGTAAAGTACTACATATGAGAAACAGCAATCCCAGAGCAACGTATCAACTCGTGGTACTACACTGACAGTGGTAGAGAATAAAAAGGACCTGGGGGTAATTGTGTAGGCAGATATGAAGTTTTCTGAGTAGTGCAGACGAGCTGCAAGAGTAGCTTATTGTGTCTTGTCAACGATATACAGGAATTTTTCTAGCAGGGATAAGGAGGTGTTTATTCCCTTGTATAAGGCAATGGTCAGGCTACACCTTGAGTACTGTATACTGGTCTGGAGGCCTCATTTCAAGAAGGATGTAGAGCTGCTGGAACGAGTACAGAGAAGGGCAACACGATTAGTGAATGGAACAAATGGTTGCTCTTACGAAGAAAGGTTTAAGTTTTGCAAATTACAGTGTCTGGAGATTAGGCACCAGCGAGGTGATCTGATAGAGGTGTATAAAGCCTTGAATGGTTTGAGCATGCTTAATGCCGATGGGATTCTTCCTCTTGCTCAGAATAATCACCTGAGAGGGCATAAATTCAAATTGAGGAAAGCCAGATGTAGGATAGACGTGAGGAAATTTGCCTTTAGCCAGCGGATAGTTGGTTGGTGGAGCAGACTTCCATCACTTATTGTGGAAGTTGATAGCCTAAACAAATTTAAGGCTCAGCTGGACAGGTATTTCGAAAGAACGTGGGGTGAAATGGGAGTGGTGTTTTTTTTTTTTTTTTTTTTTTTTGGCTGATGCTGAATAAGCTTGCTTTCTTGCATCATATGCCTCTACTAATGCTAATGCTAATATATTGAACGAATTTAGTGCTGATGCGATTTTTCCTCTTTCTCAGACAACACATGAGAATAAATTCAAAATTTGATGACGGTTGCAAAATGGATTTTTCCAAACCATTTGACAAAATGGTTTGTCTTCTGTCAGCGGGTGATTGCTTGTTCCATCTGTTGTTGTGGAAATATGTAGTTTGAATAAATTCAAGGAAGAACTAGACAGATTATTGGGGGGGTTGGACAAGTTATTTTTTTTTTTGGCTAATGATATTTAAGGTTGCTTTTTTGAATCATTTGCCACTACTAATACTAACTGCAAAAATTGCATTATTGAAATTGCAGGAAGTCACTGGATTGGACGACTCATAGATAGAAGTCGCATATATCATAAGACCAAGAAAAATAGTTATACTTTAAATGGTTTACAAAAAGATTAAGACTTATCACTCAATGTGAAACTCATTTTTGATGTCCAGTTTTGTAAAAAATTTTGAAAAATTTACATTTCTACTGAGCTTATAGCACAAAAATTGAAATCAGCCACTTTAGACATTATGTGTGTGTCTATGAGTATAAACAGATGGTTTTTTTTATTATTTGGCAACTACATTTGCAGATTTTAATTTACGATCTAGCTGGCATGTTTCCTTCTTCACCTTCGATCGTGGAGTTCAAGGTCTTTCGATGAGCACATTAAGTTATGAGGGGAAATAACAGTAAGAAAACTTTGGAGAAAGTAAAGGACAAATAACTTCCCCTACACCCCCACCTTTATATCATTCCAGTGAAACTTATCTGACTCTAAATTGTCTAACCAACCAACATCATCTTTATCAATTTAGTGGTGGCTTTCGGCAGATATTTCCGGAATAACCAGTTATTGCCGAAAATATCCTCAGGAATTTAACATACATCACAGGCTTGTCCCTTGAATGGATGGTATGCGATGCGATGGTGAATGAATAGGAATCGATTAAATTTAACTTGGGCAAACTCGATTATGTTGAAGTATTTTTGGATTGGTGCCTAAACCACAGTTGTAAGCAAGAACGGATAACACAACCTGCTCTTAGAGTTGGATTAAAATTGATCAGAACTATGTATAAAGAGAAATTGTTAATGATTAATTCATTGTTCGAAGAGCAATAACAATTCATATGGTTGAGAAATTTGAAGTCTATTTTCGAAGCTAAGCTAAATTAAATACAAGGTTCTATATTGGACAGCATTTACCACTCCCGAGATAGAAGTTAACGAAATTGGTGATGATATGTGACTTTTAGAACGACTATTGAAGGAGATGGAACTTTCAATGTATTGAAATACAATGCGTTAAAACTATTTGAATAAAAGGGGATAAACAAAAATTTCAGAGGGTTGCACAGTTCCTTGGATGAATGGTATGCGATGCGATGGTGAAAAAATAGGAATCGAATAAATTAGGGTGTCATCATTTGATGGTCACCTCAGAAATTACAACCATATCGTTAAAATATTCAAAAGTTTTCAAAGTTTTGAATATTCAAAACTGAATGGGCACCCTTAAACCTCTAAAGTTTGAAGTTTATGGTCATGGTCATAAACGTAAAAAATAAATGAAATACTAATAGCAAACAAGACACTAAAAAAACAAGTCAATTGAATAGTTACTTAAAGACAGTAAAGATTTAAAATTTGACCTTAATTTAAATTTGAATTCAAACACATCAGCATTTGCAAATACTTTTAAATTAGAGGAATCATGGAACATCTAAGAAAGCTTAAACCTTAATATTACATTATTGTAAGAACATATTAGTTCCACTCCAAGGGTTCTATGGTGGGCCCAGTGTTGGTTTCGTGTTTATTAATGACTTTGAATGAACTCGTAACAGGATTAATGTCTAAGTTTGCAGATGATACAAAAATGGACAAGGTGTTTATGATATTAATCAAGGTATGCAACAATACCTAGAAAAATTAGGCAACTGGGCTGAGTAATGGCCGTTGAAGTTTAACATTGACAAATGCAAGATACTGCATATGGGTAGTAGTTATCCCAAATAATGTAACAGCTGTGTAGTAATTGGGCAGCCAGATAGAAAGGTCTCTCAAGAGCTAGAAAGGCTGCCATGACAGCTCATGGATTTTGTTAATGATATTGAGAAACGTTTCTAGCAGGGATAAGGAGGTGATTATTCCTTTGTACAAGACTGTGGTTGGCCGCATCTTGAGTACTGTGTACAGGACTGGAGGCCTGATATTAGGAAGTACATAGATCTGCTGAAGCGGCTACAGAGTAGGGTGATGAGTTTGGTTTAAGAGAAAAAAATGGTGGGCTTACCAAGAAAAGCTTCAGTGCTGAAAATGCGTGGGGAAACTATGTATTTGCGAGGAGATCTGATTAAGGTGTTT
This sequence comes from Mastigoproctus giganteus, assembly GCF_048544385.1. Taxonomy (NCBI): domain Eukaryota; kingdom Metazoa; phylum Arthropoda; class Arachnida; order Uropygi; family Thelyphonidae; genus Mastigoproctus; species Mastigoproctus giganteus. The sequence goes on from NC_143580.1 coordinate 227,314,903, forward strand.
AAGGCTTTGAATGAATGGAGTAAGCTCAATATTGAAGACATTCCTCCGCTGGTTGTGACTACGCTCATGAGGGCATTAATTGAAATTGAGGAAGAATGCTTGCACTACGGAAGTTTGCTTTTTTTTTGGATTCTGTAAGTGCTTGCTTAGAGAAACGAAAGTATTCAATGAACAAATAAGAGTACAAAAAGAAATTCTGCTACATATATTCAAGGATGATAATTCGTCCATTAAATAGAATAACAATAATACGATAAACATTTCAGGAAAGAACTAGAAACTGGAATTGATTACTGTTATACATATAAACATAGCTGACTTTTATGGTAATGGTTTTCGTTAGACTGCAGCTATGACTGGTATCTAGGTTGATATCATTCATTTAGGATGGTCTTTCCATGTTTATTCTGGCACTGTTATTAAGAAAACGCAACCTCATCCCGAGTTTAGAAGGACAAGTCATACTTCTTTGCAGTGTTTTCAAATTTACCATTAAAAATAGACTGTTTTTTCAGAACTGCAATCAAGTGACAAGCATAAATATGCTTCTTAAGATGTCTTACAAAATGTGATTTAACTCATTTCTGTTTCAAAATCGTTGTTTTTGTATTAGTGTGCAAAACTTAAAAGAAAATATCGTGACCATTCTAAAGTTTATGGTTTTTCTCCTTTGTTTATCGGTTCCCTATATGAATTAATTTTAAGATCATGATCTTTGGGTGTATGAGATCTACAATCATTTTGGTCTTCGTAATACAGCTGAATCCCTTGTCAAGGGATTCAGCTTTATATTGAGAAAACATTACCCAAAAACGCTATTGTGTTTCTATAGTGGAAGTATAACGCACCTTGAAAAACTATCCCTCAATCTCTCCCCATTCTATCCAACTGAGGAGTGTGATATCCGTATGTGGTAGGCTCTTATGTTTCACGAAGTGTATGCAATACTCTCACGATACTAATTCATATTTAAAAGGTGTGTGGTTAATACTTTGGTGTTTACTCTTTTCCGCATTCTTGTACTTGATGAATGTTGTTCTTTCAGTACATGGCACCTATTCAACAGTTGTCATTACTGGGATTTTACCCTATCATATGTTGCACCCACGAAAAATGTTTTATCCTTCAGTAACTGGCACTCCTTAGTATCCAGAATCACCTGCATCAATTATATAAATTCCTCATGTATTTTGATCTCCGATGTACTCGTCTAGAGACCAGATACAACCAGTGAACTCGTAGAATTTCTTTAGGCGCTTGTTTTTATTTTTACTTCTTTAAGCACACAGAAGGTTTTAGTTAAAAGGAAAAACACGCTACAGAAGTGCAATCGGTTATTACTTTCATGTAAAGAAGCCAGCACGAATACCTTGGCCCATTTCAGAAAGTCAGGACCTATCTTTAGAGGTCCAAATTCCAGTGACAAACTAAGAATAAAGACTTGAGCACAAGTTGCTTGGAGGCGTAGTTGTAAACTACCAGTGAAGTTAAAAGAACATGAAATGTATCAACATATGAAATATGGAGAGTAGGAAATGTTTAGCATTTTGTTTTTGGGAGGAGGAAAATATGACAACAGCATTTCGCTCAATTATGGTCTACGAAAGGTTTTTCTGGTCTCGAGAATTTCTCGTTTTGGTGATTTAAATTCCCGATAAACGGAATAGTCTATTCGGGTTTCATATCCAACAAATAGAGCTTGATCATCTTTATATGATCCAAAATATGATCAATAAACACTTCTCATTTAACTCTTAAATTGATATTTAAAGTGTTTTGTGGTAAGTATTTGTATACTGAATCCAAAATGATATCCATTTTTGTCTATAACCCAAGCCTTCATTTGTAGCACAGTTGGTAGGATCGCCATCCTCCCCCCACCGGATGGAAAAGACCTGAGCTGAGTCCCATCAATGAGGTAGGGAATTTTTATGAGACTTTTTCACAGCGCAGCTGAGTTAGTCGATCTCAGGTGAGGACAGCATGGATTTTTATCCCGAAAACTAGGTTTTTCGTCCAGCAAACAGAAAATCGACCACAGAACACAATTTACAGACAGTATACATGGAGCATTAGTCACCGATGCCCCTAAAATTCTACTACAGCTATTGTCCAAGGTTTTTTTCCCTTTTCTTGACAAAGATTTAGCTACACCCATATAGGTAGGTACTCTTACAACACAAATTAAGATTCAGAATCCAATAGCTATATTCTTTTATTGGTTCAAAAATCCCAAACACAATTTGTTACATAATTTTCTCAGGATTGCAGTAACATTGCTGTACTTAGGAACTGCCTATTAATAAAGTAGTGGAAGTTGTAATTGGTTCCTTCAGGACATTCCTGAAAAGTTTTCGTATTCAAAAAGGCGATCAATATACTCCTGTTCCTATAAAATTCACCCTGTTCTTCACTTCTTCCCTTTAAAAGATTCGGTATTTGTAAAAGGACACCTTGTTATATTTGGAGAAGTGGAAATTTTGTAAATGTGGTGATTTCCAGCTCATTTGCCAAAAAATTTACAAATATAACTTAAGAGAAAAAGATTTTGTGGGACTTCAAATCAAGGAATTAAAACTAGGCCATAAACCAGGAACGACGAAAGAAGATATGGATTGAAATCCAGATTCCAATAATCAATGAAAATTTTTAAAAATGGTAAAAACAAAAAAGGAACATTAAACATGGATGTTGTATTGTGTACTCTAAAAACAAATCTAATTGTAAATAAATGTAAAATTAATCCTTAATGGAAAAATTCAAATAACTGACACATCATGGAATAAATCATTAAGATTTATTTTATAGTTGAGTAATCAAGGCAGGAATTGCGAATGCAAATAAGATCCTTTAAAGAGTCCTGTCTGTTTTGTCTCTTTTAAAATTAAGCAAACAAGATCATGGGATCATAAATTACATTTGAAAAGTAATCAATCTTTTTATTTTGATTGGGAAGCATGGATGCATTTTCTACAACCGCCATTAAAGATGGCGGTTTGTTAAAATTTACCACGAAATGATTTTATTGAGATGAACTTTAAAACAGAATATTTTTAGAGTATTTCATAATACATATTGATAATTTTTGATTTCTTTTTGTAGTTTGCTAAATTAATAGCAATGAAAATATATATGAATATCAAAAACGTCTGCCATGATTGCCATGATGACAATTGTGAAGGATTTAAGAGTGATTCGAGTTTACCAAGGAAAGTTGATGCATAAAATGTAGTTAAAGTGGATATTATAAAGTAGAGGGAGAAGAATGAGTCATTTTCTATTGGAGGAGACTCCACGAGAGTATTGTCCACATACTGCGAGAGAGAGAGAGTGAGATAAGTATGCAGTATTAATCTAAGGAAGTAGGCCTAGCAAAAAGAGACCTTGGAGTCATTCGAGTACTTATTGTACAGCTTATAATGGACACTTTTAGGCCTATCGAGACCATAATGATCCTGGCTAAAACCAAATAAAGAAAGTTGCGCAGAGTATTTTTGTTCTCAAAATCCAAGAGAATTCTACTGACTCTAAACTCAAGTTAGAAACAACAGTATTGAGAGGAAAAAACTGAACATTGAGGTAAAGAAAATAATCGAATTTGCAGAATTGGAAGTCTTCATGTAGAAAGTTTGATCTTATTGGGTCAGATGCAACCAAAGAGGTCAATTCGGAGTCCGAAAGAAAACTAAGTTAAGTAAGAATGGTTAAAAATCTTTAAACGTTTTCGGTTTGAAATAAAATGGCGAAGACTTACCTCGTGTAATTCAAGGGACGGCAATTAAAACTGCGGAAATGACACTCCTATAGCCGCGTACGGGCTGTGCGTTCTGTAACTGCTGACGACGTCCTTTCCGGGCTTACTGTCGGCATCATCTCGTACGGAGAACTTTATATGTACAAAGGGTAGGCACTAATGTCACCCCCTTCGTTCACTGGCTGAAAGTTTAAGGCGCTGCACTCCTATTGGATGACCGCGTACCTGACAGAGTGGAGGGATGACATTCAGCATCCGATAGCAGTGTGAGGATGGAGAGGATGGGCTCTAACGTCGACTGCTAGCTGCCGCCCTCTTCCTCTAAACCTGTACATGCACGTCCACTTGATGACGACAGACCTTGAAGGGTTCCTAGGTGCGTAAATGATTCTCTGTAAGTAGTGGGACACAGTCACGTGATTACTGAACTGTGATAGTTGTACCAAATGCAACTGTAAAAGTAGTGGACGGAAGGTGTTGGAGTAACGTACGGGTACTACAATTTCCTTTTATAGAAGTGCCCTCTCTTGCCATGCCTCTTGATTCTCGAAAATACAGCCCCCATATTACGCATGTCTCCTCTAAAGACCTCTTTATATATATTATCATTAGCAGTTATAATACATCCATTAAGATTACTAACAATAAGTCTTTAGGACAATTATATAATCGTTAAGCGCCTTCTCTTAAAACCAACGTCCTCTTTTTTTTGTCAACATTACGCTCTGAAACTATGGCCCACCCACTGCTAATACTAGTTGGTAGAATGGCTGTCCTCCCCACACCGAGTGAAAAAGACTCGAGTTCGAGTCCCGTCGATGACGGGAGGAATTTATGGACGTTTTTCACAAGGTGGCCGAGTTAGTCGGTCTCAGGAGAGGGTAGCATGGTTTTTGCTCTCGGAAACTCTGGTTTTTTGTTCAGTAAACAGAAAATCGACCACAGAACACACAATTTACAGACAGTACACACGGGGCAATAGGGCCCTAGTTGTTGATGCTCCTAAAATCATAAACAACAACTATATTGGGACTTTTCGATGAAAACAGGAAATTCTTGTGGGTTCCCTGTAGATCTGATTTTTTTCAGATCAAGAACTCAATATATGGTTATCCACCATTCATTGCCAATTTACTATACTTTTTAACTAGATAGTATGAATCAGAGCTGTAATACTCAATATGTTCTACGTTGATAATAATATTAGTAAATTGATAAGAGGAGTTTACCTCAATATAGTACGTGGAACACTTCCGTATGATACTCTCCAGAAATTAAAACGGAAAAAACGAAAAAATCGGCAACTTACCGGTCCATTAAAGTAAAATATAAATAAAGTAAAATATAAATAATTAAATAATCAATTTAACACAATTCAAAATCAATTCAAAACAATTAAAATTCAAATTAACGCAATTAAAAGAATAACGAAAATATTCAAAACGATTTTCCTTCCTTAGTTCAACATAAAAAGAACAGTTGATAAGGAAGGAAAATCGTTTTGAATATTTTCGTTATTCTTTTAATTGCGTTAATTTGAATTTTAATTGTTTTGAATTGATTTTGAATTGTGTTAAATTGATTATTTAATTATTTATATTTTACTTTATTTATATTTTACTTTAATGGACCGGTAAGTTGCCGATTTTTTCGTTTTTTCCGTTTTAATTTCTGGAGAGTATCATACGGAAGTGTTCCACGTACTATATTGAGGTAAACTCCTCTTATCAATTTACTAATATACTTTTTAACAAACAGAGCTACTCAACGAGCAGCATATTGCTAGGCATTTAAGATTACAACATAGCTATTTCGGTGGTCCTGCCACCTCAGAGCGGGTTGACACTCTTAGTTCAACATAAAAAGAACAGTTGATAAATAAAATAGCTGAGTTATACCATTTCGACTCAGAACACTAAGAATACAGGAGTTTAGAAGATAGAGGAATTCAAGAATATCACCATATTTTGTGGTGTCACATAGATTCGAAGCAACAACCTTTTAAGTCAATACCTGCAGACTCGTCTAAGTTCATGTGCGACCTCGTATTTCCTTCTTAACACGAAGAAAAGAAAGATAGTCTTAAAAGTGGACACTATACTTCTTGAGTTGATTGACCGAATTTTAGATCAAATTACGCTGGCTGAATGAACATAACACGATTTCTGGACTTGAAGCTACACTTCATGACCTTTGTACAAAGTATTTTTCTGGTCTCATTTGCTGTTTCGTTTCTGTATTCAGTCGTGGGCCTCCTTTACCTGTCCTCAGGGATGGTTCAGCGGCTGTGCCATTTTGAATGTGGAAAGGACTATATTCTTACTAGTTTTCGTACCATTCGAGAAATCGGACCTTTAAACCCTAACAGGATAGAAACAAAAATTTCAGAAAGGGAGCTGGAATTAGTAAACAGAGTGGTCCTGTGTTAGAAAAGTTGCGCGATTCGTTTGTTTTTTGTTTAGTCAAAGGCCTACTTTGGGGATTTCTTTTTGGATATTACTTTAGCCTTCGCTGCAGCTGTTCTTCCACTTCTAATGTGATGTTTTACATTAACGATCAAGTTTCTCTTGATAACTGATTCTTTCATACAACCGAACTCTGACATCATTTCCAAATTAGTTGCCCAAACCGTGGTGCTTTGCAATTCTACTGGAATCCCAGAAAGCGGCTCATTAGCCTTATTATATAGCAGGGTTTAAGGATACTAAGGCCATATATTGTCTGTAAATTGCATTTGTTCTAAGGTAGATTTTTTGTTTGCTAGACGAAAACCATGCCACCCTCTCCTGAGATCAAGTAACTGGGCAACGTGAAAAAGGACATAAAAATTCCTCCACTCATCGACGGGACTCAAACTAAGGTCTTTTTCAACCCGGTGTGGAGAGGACGGTGATTCTACTCACGAGGGCTTTCAGTTAAGTACAGTCATTACGATATAACTATAAAGTCTAGGAAGATTCAGAGTTTTAAGTTACATTAATCACATCATTCTTCTGAATTTCATGCAACACAATCAAATCAGCGTCCTTTCGATCTCAGTTTCAACTTTAAAAATTCAGATTCTGACTACTGGAGCCTAATGCTCTTTGAGAAACTAGATTCATTATCAGCTATTTTAACAAAAATCTTTGCAAGTATCCAATCATCACGCAAACACCATGGAACAACCTCCACGGAAGTTTTTCTTTATCCCAATACTGTGGAAATTAAAGACCATATCGATTCTTCATTCACATTTAGCTCACTTGCTGGCATCCCCAGGTTTAAAGGGCAATCACTTGCTAAACTACGAGCTTTGTCCACCAATTCAGGGCTGAGGCGAGTTTTCTCCCAATAATAGGAAGAGCTTGCTGTGAGGATGTGTCGAAGGAGGAATTAACTGATTCAGAAACACCTTACTTAAATCAGAATTTATTATTTATTTTATTTTGCAGTTCCAAATTTCCGTAATTAGAAGAAAATGATACATTGATTCCATCAATGTACTCCAGTATTCTGAAAAAAAGGTTGGAATTCTTAGAGCTTGTACTGGTACATAGGTCTTTCGCAAATGGAGAAAATGATGCCTTTATCTCTTCGTATAAGAGGATGGTGAGACCGCATTTAGAATATCGCGTTCAGGTCAAGAGGCCACACTTGAAGAAAGCAAAGTTGGTTGGTTGTTGTAGGCGCACAGTTTAGGCCACACTGCGCCGTATATAATATTTTTGTAAATTGTTGTTCTGTGGTCGATTTGCTCTTTGCTGGAAGAAACACCGAATTTCCAGGAGAAAAAGAACCATAAAGATTCCACCACGGTCATTGACGCGATTCGAACCCAGTTTTTTCCACCTGGTGTGGGGTGGACGGTGACTAAACGAACTGGGCGAAAGACAGAACGTCTTGAAAGGGTTCAGTGAAGGGCATGATTGTTAAGGGAAGCTACTCCCTTAACTTTAAGAATGGCTTAAAAAGTCCAGACTACAAAGCTTGACAACTAGACATTATCTAGGGGAAAGGGGCCCCTGATAGAGATATATAAGGCCCTGAAGTAGAATGAACTAATAAAATGGATGAGGGAGGTATATTTTTCCCCTTTGAATATTTTAAACTGATTCCTCTTATCTGGGGATGTGGAGACAACCTCCTCCTTGTATAAGGAAAACAATTTCGAATTTTTTTTTTTTTAAAGGAAGAAAGTTTATTATTCAATATAATCACAAGTACAGTTACCATAATTTTGGTTGCTTTCTTCCACCTCTTTCTAGATAAATCCATGGATTGATTTTCTAACCAGGACTCTACAGCATTGATAACATTATCAGCGAAATTAAATTTGTGCAGTGGTGATGCAACCATGTTTCATTCATGATTAGAGTTGGATCCAGAAAAAAACCTGAATCCCTTAAATTGTCTAGAATATTCATATGAAGTACGCATTTATATTTAGAGCTTTTTGTGGTTTGTGGCAAGGTTTCAGGCACATCACAGATGTGCCTGAAACCTTGTCCATATTATACGGTATAAATGTTCATAAATTGCTTGAGTTCTATGGTCGATTTGCTTGTTTGCTAGACAAAAAACAAGTTTCGGGAGAAAAATCCATCCCACCCCTCACCTGAGACCAAATCAGTCATGTTGTGAAAAAGGCCCATAAAATTTCCTCACGCCATCGACGGGATTCGAACTAGGGTCTTTTCCACCCGATGTGGGTGAGGACGCAGACTCTGCCAACTACGATATTCACGAGCGCTTTGGATATCGTTTTCAGACCAACTTAACTATCTTCAAGTATCACAAGAGAATATTGATGCCTTTGTTACCTTGAATCTGGAAGAAAAATAAATGATATGGCTCAATTTCCCAGGTATATGAAATAGTTTCATTTAATGTAATTTAGTTAGTATAATTATATTTTAGTTAATAAGGTGGACTAGAAACCATTTCAGCCACTAACACAAATTTCTAATAATAGTAAATTCCCCATTTTTCATCTAAACTTCCCCTGCAGAGACTAGAAGAATTCTTAAAGATAGAGCCTGATTATCCATTTTGAAAACTAAGTAGATGCCTAGGGATCCATCTTTGCGTTTGTGGAGGAGAAGGATTCATTGTTTCCAGCAAACACAAAGAGCTCTCAAACTGAATTAAATGCTTGCTATCCCTACCCCTCTGTAGAGGTCCATATACGAATAATTTGTATATCTGCCATGCTTAAAATTAGGTCTCTTCAATCGGGCCTGTAACTGATGATTTCAGGAGTTTCGGATTTAATTCTCGGAGTTATTCTCCGCATTTAGAATATCGCATTCAAGTTTCTGTTCACGAGTTTCCAGGAGAAAAAACCATGCAACCGCTTCAGACCGACTAATTCAGCCACGTTGTGAAAAAGGCCCATCCTCACGTCATCGACTGGACTCAAACTCAGATCTTTTCCACCCGGTGTAGGAAGGACGACGATTCTGCTAACTGCACTATCCACGAGGGCTGATTATAATGCACCTCTGGATGAATTGGAGATAGTATTAGAATCAAGACATCGGACAAGCTCTTGCTTTATGACCTACAAAGGCCTTCGACCTAGTACGTTTAAAATTGGTCAACGATTTCTGATTTGGATCATCTGGTATATATCAATGACATTTGTATACAAAATTTGATAATTGTAGATATGAATATCCTTATTTTATCGCAACAGACGCATTGATGAGGTGTGAAAACAATATCAATGCAACATTGATCTTGGAAAAACTTTCAATCAATCGTTATATATTGCTTTTTACATAAATTCATAATTTTGGTAAATAATATTCTACTTTCCCTTCATTTTGTGGCGCCTATAACGTGTAAATGGCTTAATGTCTTCAGGAGACAGGAACCATTACAAGAAGAGTTGGCCAAAGTCGGCGGAGGGCTACGTCAACCAGAACAGCCCGCTATCTGGATCTAACAGCAAGACGAAACCTGTGATGTCCTGTCACCAATTGTCTCTTGAGGTTTCTGCGGCTACAGGTGAAAACATTTCCAACTGGACTCTGTTAAGAGGGCTCAGTTAAAGTAGGCTCAATGCAAGAAAGCCAGTGATTTGTATCCCAATCTCAAACTACCGCATACGTCGTCGAAAGTGGTGCCATGAGAATGCGACTTGGAGCCCTGACAAATAGGGTACAATTAGACGTTATTTCACCTGGAGACAACAAAGAATGCGAGACTGTCCCTCCAACATCAGAGAAAGGGACAACTATGGTGAAGGCAATGTTCTTGTGGGACGGAATAATAATCAATGGCCACACCCTTCTTCATGTTTTTGGAACTAGACACACTTCAATCTAGACAGAACTTGGAATTTATGTCAAATTAAATATGTTGACTTTATAGATCTGTTTCTCGAAGGGTGGTGGGATGTCGACGTTAAAAATTTCTTCCAAGATTATTGTATTTATGCAAAGAATATACACGAAGTCTTTACCAAGCAATAACATAAATGTTTGCAAATTTACAAGCAATGGTGGATTAACAAACTCCTCTTTGGTTGCAAATCCCTCTACCTTCTAGTAAACATTTTTATTTAAAATCTTTCCAGTTAAAAGATGTCGATTGTCAAAAAGCAATATGGGAATGATTCTTCCCAAGAAGGGGTGACAATTATAGAGACAAATAGTGGGCCATAAATCAGAATCTTATAATGGAGAAGGTATTGATTGGAACTTGTGGGTTACACAGTAACAGAACATTTTTAGATTACTGTTTTTTCATACCATCATATTAGAGAAGCACCAATAAAAGCCTCTTTATCTAATTAGATTTGTCTTCATGCATTAAGAATCTTCAGGTAAAGGAATCACTAGTTTGGTTCCTCTATCTGAAGATTATTCATAGTATGTTAACATGGGATTAATTTAGAGATCTGTGCGATTTGTTAGTTGGTAAACTCTCTTCAGTGTGACCAACTGATGTTGGTAACAACAGCAAATTCGAAATGAGAAATGGTTCAGGGAAGTAATCGTAGAAGCTACTAATCTTTTTCGAGAGATGCAGTTGAAGGATTAAAACTAAATGTCTGGCAGATGAACTGATGAGACTCGTGGCAGAGATGACAAACGCACGGAATGATTATAAATTATCAGGGGAGAACAAAGGAACAGTAAATTCAAACATCTCCAATAAAGTCACACTAAGGAGGTTAGAAGAGGTTAAGGCAGATTGAGAAACATAGCAAGGAATTCTTCACTTATGTTGAAATCAAAAGCAAAAGGTTGTTTTAGGGTTTTGGAACATCAGCAACTACGCCATATTGCTCCGTGTATATTGCCTGTGTTCTGAGGTCGATTTTCTATTTTGCTTGACGAAAAACCAGAGTTTCCGGGAGAAAAAACCATGCTACTCTCGTCTGAGACCAACTAACTCAACCACTTTGTGAAAAAAGGCCCATAAAAATTCCTCTTTTCATCGACAAGACTCGAACTCAGGTCTTTTCCACCCGCTGTGGATAGGAGAACGATTCACCAACTATGTTATCCACGAGGGCCAGAAGGAAAGGGATGAACTCCATTGGCTCACTAGATAGGAACGGCATAACTATTGACAATCCTGTTCAAGTTGCTGAAAAACTGAATAAATATTTTGCAGTTACATTCACTTGCAAAGAAGTTTAGTAATAGGGGATACCAGAAGTGTGCCAAATTGATCCACATCTGGGAGCTAAACGATTTTATGATAATTGAGAGTAAAGGGGAAGAGTAATTGTCGAAGCAAAAAGTAAATAAGGCTGTAAATGATGGAACTTATCCAATTGTATTAAAAGAAGCAGTGAGCAAATTTTTAGCCATAATTATGAGAGCGTTCATGATTCAGGAGCGGTCCTATGAACTGGAGATGTTCGAATGAATCTCCTGTTCAAACAGGGAACAGATAATTTTATAAAATATATATTTGCATAAATATTTACTTGTTAGGTCCATAATGAATTTCGAGTGAAAAGTTTCTCTATACACCAACACAAAATGGGATGAAAATCAAATTAATTTAAATTCTTCGCAAAATTGCCTGTTATTCGTTAAGAAAGATGTTTAATCTAGTTGAATTTAAATCTCTAAGTGAACTTAAACCGAATTTCAATTCTAGAGATTCATTTTAATTTCGAAGATTGTTCAAGATTGTTCCAAGAAGCCAAAATCGGCTTCGTTTAAAAGACAAGTACACAATTTAGGGAAAAATCAATCACATTAACAGAAATAAACGGCTACAATTGTAGTTTACTTACAACTATGGCAAAATGTGTCTGGAACCACTTGTAAGGCAAGCCAGTGATCGGAGTCCTACTGCGGATGACTTTCTCAGAAACGATTGCAATAAATTACCATTTGACCTTAGTGCAAATGTCTCTTATTACCATTGGTAGGCGAATAAGACTCCCACTTTCTGTGAGAGAAAGTGGGAGTATTGGAGTTTTTTTGCCAGATGATGTGTCACTTTGATTATTCGGCTTTTTCTCGGGACATTTTGAGGACAGTATTATTGGAAGGGTGCTGAGGCCGTGGCGATTCCAGTGATAGTTGAAAGAAGTCGTATTACTCAGAGAAAGCAGAAAAGGTAAGATATGCATAACAATGAAACTTAAATGTCTTTGCAGGTGTGTATTTAAGACAGAAGAAATAAGTAGGACTAGTGGGAAGAGTCTCTCTACGACTTGGAGTACTAATATGTCATTTAGTCGACAAACCTTAGACTTCCATGCAGTGTTGCTTTCGCCTGCCATTAATGTGGAATTCAACCTCATATTAGTGGGAGGGAACGTATGAAACGACTGCCTCTATCTTGAGAACAACACCTGCAAATAATCCTTGGAATGTCTCCCTCTCTCTCTTGAGAGATAGTGCGCCATCCTTCCTAAATGGAAACACCCAATTCATTCAGGTTTCGTGGTTTGTATCACAATAAAAGTTTCATTTGTTCCTGTTTGGAATCCAGAGTAATTTAATGGATAAGATTTAACTCATTTAAGAAAGGTGTATTTTTTGAAAATTGTTTTTTGTAGTTTTCCATTCTTCAAAATATGTCCCTTACATTTATATCATAATGGTACAGATTGTCAGAGGGAAAAAGTCTATTCCTAGAATTTCGTGTAAATTCATAATCTAGTTTTAATACAAATGTATAAAGATGTTTATATGCATTTATAACAAGCGCTGACTGGATCTTGAGTTGGTTGAACAGGGCAATAAATAACTCGCTCACTAATTCGGGATTTTTATTATCTGCCAAACTAAACGAAAAGGCAGAGTAAAACAGTGGAAGGAAGAAAGCTCAAATCAAAATTGGATTAATTATATATATTTTTTGGGTAAAAAAGTAGCCCACTCCGAAGTCGATCCCTAAGGACACGCTATCAATGGTAGGAATTGCATCACAACTTGCCAGATGTATTATCTGCATCTGCGAGGAATTTCTGGAGGAAAAACGGACCTCTCAGATTGAATATCCTCTATATTCCCCATTTTTAGTTCCACCAGGCTTCTTCCTGTTCGTTAAATTCGTTGAAATCTGCTCCTTTCATCAAATGGGGCATATGTTGAGTCTTTGGAGAAAGTCCCACAGCATATAAAGGACAATAAAACCAATATCAGTAAACGAGTTCCAGAATCGCTGCCAGTCGTGGCAGAAAAGCATGGTAAAGCTGCTCGATGGAACTATCGAACAAAAGCAAAAATTGACAAGTTCATTCTTTTCAATAAATGGGCTGGCCATAATTAAAAAAGTACCAACAGTAAATCCTTATATCTTAGACATGCATTATGAAATAAATTTAAACTCTGAAGATATAAACTTGTCAGCTTCAAGCTCCAACTAATACTTTCTCGGTACTTATAGAACTAGCCTTAGGACGGTCACCCAACTGACCAATTCCTCCCCAATATAAGTCACCTCATACTTAATGAATTCTATTTTAAAGAAATTTGTGGTGTTGAATTAACAACTTCGGGTGAATTTAACCTAATACAAAACAAATAATATGCAAATATTAAAAATTAAAATATGCAAATGTACCTGAACCATTCGAAAATCCTTCCTTACAAAATGATCATTATTGATTCAAGGGCCTTTCGCAGTTACCTTCCGGAAACAAACACGTGAACCGCCAGTGACTGACAGAGAGAGCCACATGCTCCCCACGAAGAGAGAGAGAGAGAGAAAGGAAATTAATTTTGGTGTAGATGAAGTTGTATCTGTGGGAATTTATAATAAAGTTGTCTCCGAGATCTGTTTTGATCTGATCTGCCATTCATCTATCGTGCCTGGAAGCACTTGCAAAAGAACCGAAACAGTTAAGTGGGAGATTTAACACGAAGGGGGTAGTTAAGGTCTATTTATAGCCAGCACCGGACCATGAAAATTTATTTCTGTGTCAATCCAATTGGATAGCCGGAGGGTTCTTCGTCACTGCCCTGTCGCCTTCCAACATCCTGGTCCGTAGGCGGATGCATATGTAACGAATGACGTCCAGATGTGTGCGTCACGCTTGACGTAACAGCCGCCTACGTCCACCATCCACCTCCATCTTTAGAACTCCATACACGTTTGGACTCCACCCCTTCGTTGCCTTTCCGCCACTGTGCCCAGGCGGGGCCAGAGGAACAACAACAACTACATCCGAACATGTGACGGTGACGTCACGTGTGGACCGTGTTTGCGATTGCAATTGAGTGGGCGCGGACACGAGAAATGATTAGCCGCGAACTCTTACCACTACATTCGCGTGAAGGAATGTCGGGAGGTATTCGACACGTGGGCGTAAAGCCAAAGGGTTAGCCGAAGTCCTTGAAACAACATCTGACTGTGCACTTGAGAAACGTTTTGTTTCGAGCGGGAAAGCATTCTCGACTCTGGTCACGTGCCGTGAAGAATCTAAACACAAATATGGGTGACGCGTGTTGTAGGCGATGGTGACTAAAATCCTTCGAGGACTTGAAGTCATTAAAGTCGTTCAGATGATACCGAAATGAAATGGAAGAATGACAGTCTGTAGGTGGAGACATGCAGTTGACCACATCACTGCTCAACACGGACATGAACAAGATTTTGGCTTGTCTCGACATGATCTCCAAAGAACCGCTTAAAATTTCTTATTTCGATATCCTTTCTTTTGCCCAACATTCAATACCCAAAGGTATGCTCCCTTCGTGCAACTAACCTATCCTTTTGAACGAATTCCAACTCTCGTATGATGTGCCTGGTTCTCTTCTTAACAGAAAAAAACCACCTGAGACTGGAGTTTGTGGAGTACCCTAGGGAAGTTGACTACAGGATCCAAGCAGTCTTTGCGGTAAAGGAGTCTGACAAGTTGAATTTCTCTGCTTCCCAAATGAGGTTAATTTTGGAAGCAAAGAAATAAAATTTATATTCGTGCCTAAAAGTTTGAAATCACGCTTGATTTTTCTTAATTTTCGAAGATTCTATTAAAACAGGTCCAACTTGTTTACCATTAAAATATTTTCTGTTACCTATAAAAATCAAAATCACTTCAATGATATTTAAGTACTTCTAGAATATTCCAGTAAGATATAGAAGACTCAAGATTGTGGTAGAATATTTAGAAGATTCCTGAAGGTTGCAGTCGATTCTGGAAAGTGGGAGTATTGGTTCAATATTATTGAAGATTGTAGCTGATTCTAGAGTGTTTTGCAATTATATAAATTGAACAATAACAGCTGTAACTTAAATCGAACACCGGTCATTCAGAAAGAGTGTTTGCATTAGCATTAGCATTAGCATTAGTAGAGGCATTTGATGCAAGAAAGCAAGCTTATGCAGCATCAGCCAAAAAAAAAAAAAAAAGTAACATAAATAAATAAAAATAACCACTTCCACTTCACCCCTCTGTTCGTTCGAAATACCTGTCCAGCTGAGCCTTAAACTTATTTAGGCTATCAACTTCCACGACAAGGGATGGAAGTCTGTTCCACCCACCAACCACCCGCTGGCTAAAGGCAAATTTCCGCACATCTATCCTACATCTGTCTTTCCTCAATTTGAATTTATGCCCTCTCAGGTGATTTTTCTGAGCTAGAGGAAGAATCCCATCAGCATTGAGCATGCTCAAACCATTCAAGGCTTTGTACACCTCTATCAGATCACCCCGCTGGTGCCTAGTTTCCAGACACTGTAATTTGCAAAACTTAAGCCTTTCTTCGTAAGAGAACCCCTTTGTCCCATTCACCAATCTAGTTGCCCTTCTCTGTACTCGTTCCAGCAGCTCTACATCCTTCCTGAAATGAGGCCTCCAGGCCTGTATACAGTACTCTAGGTGTGGCCTGACCATTGCCTTATACAAGGGAATAATCACCTCCTTATCCCTGCTAGAAAAATTTCTATATATCATTGACAATACACCATGAGCTACTCTTGCAGCTCGTCTGCACTGCTCAGAGAACTTCATATCTGCCTGCACCACCACCCCCAGGTCCCTTTCATTCTCTACCACTGTCAGTGTAGTACCACAGAGTTGATACGTTGCTCTGGGGTTGCTGTTTCCCATATGTAGTACTTTACATTTGTCAATGTTAAACTTCATTTGCCACCTCGAAGCCCATCTGCTCAACCTTTCCAAATCCTGTTGCAGCAGCATAGTGTCAGTAGTGTCCTTGACAACCCTGCCAACCTTTGTATCGTCTGCAAACTTGGACATTAAGCCTGATATACCATCATCAATATCATTTATAAATACAGAAAACAATAAAGGCCCCAATACTGAACCCTGAGGGACTCCACTAATAACATTAGTCCACGATGAGCAGTGTCCATTGATTACCACTCTCTGTCTTCTCCCCCTCAACCACCCCTTTATCCATAGCAGCAACTTGCCTCCAATGCCACACTGCTCCAATTTGTGCAGCAGTCTTCCATGTGCAACAGTATCAAAAGCCTTTCTAAGATCCAAGTATATAATATCAAAGTTATTCCCTGCATCCAGTTCTTTTGTGACTGCATCATAGTATCCAATCAAATTGGTCAGGCAAGACTTCCCCTTAACAAAACCATGCTGTGTCCTAGCTATAACTGAAGTCTTGTCTAGATGATCCTGCAGTGCTTCTTTCACCAGTGCCTCCATTAATTTTCCGGGAACAGAAGTTAAACTCACAGGTCTATAATTACTTGTGTCAGCCTTTGATCCCCCTTTGTGAATTGGGGTCACATTTGCACATCTCCAGTCAATGGGTACCTCCCCTGAGTCCAAGGAAGCTCTCATAATTATGGCTAAGGGTGTGCTTACCTCCTTTGCTGCCTCCTTTAATATAACTGGATAGATCCCATCCACCCCAGGTGCCTTTCTTGTGTTTATCTTCAACAATTTCTCCTCCACTTTGCTCTCAGTTATTACAAGATTCTCTAGCTTACTGCTAGAGTTGAATACACCTCTGGCATTCCCCTCGCTGAATAACTCCTCATGTGTGAATGTCGATGCAAAATATTCATTTAGTTTGTTAGCTACCCGAGCAGGGTCATCAACAGTTGACCCATCGATCTCAAGTGGACCAATCTGATTCATCCCCTTCCTTCTAGAGTTTACATAAGTAAAGAACTCTTTGCTGTTTTTCTTCGCATCCCTTGCCAAGGATCTCTCGTAATCTGCCTTCGCCTGCCTAACCTCCTTTGTAACTTGGTTACAGATCAACTTGTATCTATCATAGGCATCCGTGTCACGTGTTAATTTGTATGTATCCCATGCATTTTTCTTCTCTGCCATATGCCTCATTAGTTCATCTGACAACCATTTAGGCCTAAACCTTGAACAATATTTCTTAGTTGGTATGTAAAGCCTAGTAGCTTCCACGATAAGTTCTTTGAATGCTTCCCATTTTGAATTTGCTGTTGGCAATATCATCAGTTGATCCCACTGTATAGAATTTAAATACTGTCTCAGTCCATTGTAGTCGCCTTTACGAAAGCAATACCCCTTCCCTTTACCCCTAATGGTAGTTACCTCTTTGAGTAACTCCCACTTCAGCACACTGTGATCACTGCCACCAAGTGGTTCATTTATCTGCAGATTCTGAATGCATGAAGAATCACTACTGATAATCAAATCAAGAGTATTACTCCCTCTAGTTGCCTCCCGAACATGCTGATGTAGAAAACAATCATCCAATAAATCCACAAAAGCCTTGCTACTGTGTGAGTGACCAGCCCCCAAATTCCAGTCAATATCTGGGAAATTAAAATCCCCCATTATAAGACTCTCTGATTTACTGGCCCACTCTATTTCTCCGAACAGTTTCTTATTATACTCATCAGAGTCATTAGGCCTATAGCACACTCCTACTCTCAATTTTGATCTCCCAATGCTTATGTCACACCAAACTGACTCGACACTGCACTGTCCAGCGATGTCGACTGGCTTCACTTCCTTGGATTTTATGTGTTTCTTAATTAATAGCATAACCCCTCCTCCCTTCCTATCCTGTCTATCCTTTCTGTACACATTGTACTCCCCAAATTCCAGTTCTGCATTTCTTATATCTGTGTGACACCACGTCTCTGAAATCCCCACAATATCTGCCTTTGATGTTTTGAGCAATACCTCAAAGTAAGTTTTGTTTCGTGATAAACATACCAAGAAACAAGGAACTAATTGTTGAACAAAAGAGGTTCAACTCTGTATAAAGTAAGTTATTCCATGAGAAGTATTGACGAAAACTTAGATGTTTCATTTAGAGTACAAACTACTATTCGACAATTCAAGGAGAGTGGCAGTTTAAAGGACAAACCACAATCGCGCCTAACAACAGGGGCACAAGATAAGACCATAACATTGATTTTAAACGCAATCAATGACTTACTGCACCTCTGAAATGCGAACTAAGTTCAATAGAAGCAGTGGAACTATCTTGTCTAATCCACTCTAAAGCTTCGTCTTCAACAAGCAGGACTTCATGTTCGTGTAGCGGTCCAAAAACTTATTAAAACCGGAAAATCGAAAGAAACATTGGCTTGGGCTAAAAGCCATCAACATTGGACAATTGAACGATGTAAAAACGTACTGTGGACGGGTGAATCCAAATTTGAAATTTTTAGATCCAAACGTAGAGTTTATGTGAGACAATCAACCGAAGAAAAAATAGTTCCACATTGTTTAGTGTCTACAATCAAGAACGGTGATGGTTGAACATGATCTTGGATCACTGTTTTTATGGAGTGGATGACATCATTAGAATCGAAGGAAGTTTAATAACAGAAGGCTATAAAAACGTTCTTGAACATAATGCAAGATCCTCTGGACTTGGACTTTGTGGAGGAAATTATATATTACGACAAGACATCCTAGAATGTCTTGTTGTAATATATAACCAAGGAGGTTCACCTCCTCTAGGGTGGTGAACCTCCTTGGTTAGGAACTACTTGAAAAAGCAGACCGGGGAGGGGAGGATTAAATTGAAATCAATCACGAAAACAAGGTCAGTACACAGAAGAGTTATATTAAACGTGCCACTATACATGGAAACGATCCGGATTCCTGAGGACAGGTCAAAAATTTAGGAGAAAGTTGCTTTAATTATGCAAATTTATACTTTAAACTATACAATAAATTATAATTTAATTCATAATCAGAAATAACCAGGTTAAAATTTATTATATAAAATAAATCGTATATTTGCATTTTAAATTATTTTATTTATTTGGGTGGGAAAACTGAAGCAACTTGTATTTGTAAATGAGATGTACCCATATACTCCAGTTTATGGGTACATCTCTGGGGGTAGTGGCTTCTTTTGCTTGAATCCGTCCCGAATTTGACCATGCCCGCAAAGCTGTGACAAGGTGTACCCATAATCTGAAGTTCGGCCTTTATTTTTTGCAGAATTGATGTGCAATTCGAAAGATTCGTTTTCAAAAAATGTCTCATTACCATGAAAGGCAATCAGTTTCTCAAGGAGTTTCTTCAACAGCCATGAGTTGTTCTTTTAGGAGTAACAATCACCTCATAAATTTACCAATTCTCTGTTAAAATCACCTCACTAAGGATATTTTGGCAAAACAAACTTCTCAATTGGGTCTTTCCTAACTGCATTAAAATTAGCACGATAATTCTACCACTATTACTTAAACTTCTTCCACGGGTTAAACAAGCACATCCCTCACACCACCAAGACTTCAACTTAGCAGTTACACAAACACGTGACATTGAGTTAATCGCAATCACATAACGCCACCTGACAAACCAATACGTACCATGCATCATTAATTAGCAGGGAGGGTAAGAACGGTAGAAACTTCTTAACTACCTTATTGGAAATAGCGAGAACAAACCTAGACCCAGAAATAACTCTACACTTAAAGTCTTGGGGAGAGGGGGGAGATGACTAGAGGCAAACTGAACCTCAACGCCAGTAGAAATGCCATTCACACACATAATGATAAAAATTCTGTCGAGGCTTCACCTCTTAGGGGAATGTCGACAGTAGATGAGGATAAGATTTGAAGTTAAAAGGCGATCTTTGATTGGTATCAGTCTCATTCCTTGAGGACATTGTAGATAGGAAGTAAACCGCAAGCAACCTGTGTGCAAGTTACTGCAAGTTAATTGCAGTTTACTTCCTGTCAACAGTGGCTTCGGGCCCCTACGTCTACAGGCACTCTTGAAATGACATAGGCCATTATTTGCAGTATTAGACTCAAGCATTTAGGGCATAAGCCTCAAGCTATGAAAGAGTCTAGACTATGTATAAATATAGTGCAAATGCATCAGAAATACATAGCTATATCTGAATAGATCAGAATATTGGTAAAACGTATTAGCTAAAAAATAAATCATAAAAATTTTAAAAAAATAAAAACCCTCATCTACATATCCTCTCTAACAATTTGTCTAATCCAATTTTTTTCCAAAATTTCCATGTTAAAGGGCATAGTAGCCAACATAATGCAAACCAGCAAAACATAACGAAGTCATCACTCAGGAACAACTGAGGTCCTAGGTTTGGTGCAATCTCCAGCACATATGGGTTCCCTTTCGGGCACGGACAGGAAGATCTTCTGATCTTCAGATCAGAAGCTCTGATTCCTAAAGTAGAAAGCAGGGAGGAGAGAGGCAGGACTCCAAACTCCACGGAAGGAAACTGTGATGTAGACACGGCTGGAGGATGACCAAATTCTTGGCAGATGAAATGCTTGAGGTTGGAACTGGAATCGTGGTATCGAGCCTTAAGACGGCGAGTCACATCCAGGTCAGACCCGTGTCCTACGACTTAGGTCTCAAGAATGAAGACAGAGTTATCGCGGTGACTGACGATGCCAGGCTTCAGTAAACCATCATAGGTGTGGTAATGGGGCTCCCAGGACTATCCAGCCTCTCTGAGTCAGCCGATTCGCGACGATGTGGACGATTGTGTTCTGTGGCAACGCTGAGGGATGTGGACCTGGGACTCGCAGGCGTCACATCCAGCCCTGAAGTTCTTTCAGTGGACCGGCCACGAGAAGTACGGGAAAGCGTTAAGAGGAATCTTTGTCAGCTCGATGAACTCGTGGCCGCTAAGGAGACGAGTACCATCACTGCCCCATCGATGTTGAGAACGGACAGAACAGGAACTAAGGAAAGGCTGACCATCACAAGAACTGTGTAGGAGAGAACGGCACCGATTCTTAAGAGAGGGGATAGAAGAAACAGACAGGAAACCATCCACAAGAGGAGAAGTTTGTCAAAGATCTCTTTGAAGGGCAGGAGTATCAAGGAGGGTGTGGATGATGGGCGAAGACGAGTGCTGGACGGCCAGAAGACTATTTAAAAAATCAATTGCTCTCTGGGTGAGAGCAATTGATTTTTTGCAAACTTTACAATTTGCAGAACTGAAGTCTTTTCTGGTAAGAGTACCCTTTTGTGTCCTATTCTCTGCATCCGCTAAAAGAGATGCGCATCCACTCTAAAATGAGGATTCCAGATCTATTGGGAGTACTCAAGATGTTGCCTAAGCATTAGGCCACATCTTGAGTACACCACTCGGTACAAGAATTGTCTTTAAATATTAAAGATAATCTGAAATATAAAAATTGATGTCACCAAGATTTTGGAAAGGCATAGTGGAAAATGAAAATGATTGCAATTTTCTTCAAATAAACCAGCCAATAAGACTTACTTTCATTTTGTTTCCCTTGTTATTATTCTCCATGTCCTCCATATTATTCTCCCTCCATCGCTTCACATATTAAATACATGAAATACGAAGCTGAATCAATAAAAAATAGCGCTGAGGGCCGGTTC
Organism: Mastigoproctus giganteus; assembly: GCF_048544385.1. Lineage (NCBI taxonomy): Eukaryota > Metazoa > Arthropoda > Arachnida > Uropygi > Thelyphonidae > Mastigoproctus > Mastigoproctus giganteus. The sequence continues at coordinate 227,336,889 of NC_143580.1, forward strand.
CGATGTCCTTGTACCGTTCCAGCACAAGGATATGGGAACTCTGAGGTCAGATTAGGGTACAAGGAGTACTATTTCCGGAAAGTTTTTTCCTTTTCTTTTCTTTGCAACAGATAAAAAAATTAAAAAAGTAGAAATCATAAAAAAACATTTAGACAATAAATAGAATTTTCAAGAGCAATATTTATGATTTTTCGTACTATTTTTTAGAATTTTTAAGCTTTGTGGCCATGCCAAACATAACCTGGATTAACAGTCAATAAATTATCCCTTAATCCCTGATTAAGGGATAATTTATTGATAGAGTGGAAAAGGGATTGGACTGACACTAAGACATACATATCGATAACCCTCCCCCTCGAGGTAGCGCGGTGAGCTATAATCGCTGTCCTGTAAGATCATGTGGTAAAGGCCTGGGTTTGAATTCTATGGAGACAAAAAAAAACTTTTATGACTTTTTTTACATCCTGGAAGAAAGGCCACCATGGCCGAGTTAGTCGGTCTCGGGTAAGTTATTTCAAATAATAAAATATTGATGAAGAGAAGTTGATTTTCTATTAGTTGGGGAAAAATCAAATTAGAGACCATAAATCGCGTATTTCAGAGTCATTTTCAAATCTGGTAGTCTTCATCTGTGGTATCGCAGCGTATCTATCATCCACTCTGCTGCATAGGTTGACAACAACAAGAGATTTTTTTTTTTTTCTTGCTGTCAGTCACCATATTTGTCTGTCCATCCGTCTTCACTCACCCTAACAGCTTGATTTCCATTGGACGGATTTCCAGTTCGAATTTTTGGACATTGTTTGATGATGGAAATGAGGGTCAACATTAAATATCCATCGTATGTTCTGTTAGGTCTCTTGACGGGTTTTAAGAACCATTTTGATTCGAATTCCCCCTCCTCCCCCCCATTCTTCGAAGTCTATATTCGTTTAGGATGTTTTAAAATTACCCTTGAAAGAAAGATGGATCGCTATCAAATTTTTTGTATGTTTTGTTGAGTCCTGATGAGTTTAGGACCAATTCCTAAACACTCACAGAAATACCTCAATAAAATTAGAACAGTAGCCCTGATCATTATCATAATTTCAGGACTATTTAGGATCCTTGGGGACCTTTATACGATATTTTATATTAACAGGTTAACGCAAATACCCTGTAGAACCCCACTCTAAAAGAAATTGTTCCCCAAATAAATCTGGACACCCCATCCTACCTGTGTAGGCATTTCGCGTGTCCCATCAATTAAAATTTCAGATTACTTTTTGAAGTCATCAAATAAATACAAAGAAAAGTGAGGGAAATCACTTAGAATAGAAGGAAGATTTCACTGTCCACCTACCTCTTCTCAAGAAATAAACAGTAAAAGATGACCTTAGTTTATTTTTTCACCCATCTTCTACCCACAAGAATCAGCCTCTGTATTCATAGTTTTTCTTGGCCTCTGCTACAAATCTGACTCTTCGTGTGTGGTCACTCAGGTAGATGTAGATGCTGACGTAACCTGTTGTGTGTGTGTGTGTGTGTGTGTGTGTGGATTGTAGCTGAGCAAAAACTTGGCCTTCGGACTAGATGGCACCATCACATAGTTAGAATGCGGTTCTGTATGTAAGGAATGTGCTCACTCCAGTTATTACTAATCCTTAATAATGACACATGCTCTGGCTGAGCATGGGCTCCACCTACCTACAAATCACAACTTTCTTTTTACCATGCGCGTAATACACTCCCCTTTAAAGAGATCACGTCAGTTTGATGAAAGACATTTTGGTGTACAAGGCAATTTGGAGTATTCGAGCATCTTCAGATTATCTGAGACGTTTACTGAATCTTGTATAGTGGATAAGTTGAGGGTTGTAGAAGATTCATTGTTATTTTCAGAAAGTTTATCAGTACGATGTAATGGTGGTGGGAAAACTAAGAAATAAACAAAATTCCCAATATATTTATTAAATACAAATAAAAATAGAACCAAATATTTGTCATTTATGGGAATCGTTGGGTGATGGAGCAACAGGGAGGATGGGGCAGGACACAATGAAGTTGAAGTGACTACGCTGTTCATTGGCTCGCAGCATTATAAGCAGACTATGGAATCCGGTGGATTTTTGTTATTTTTTATTTATTTATTGTTATTATTTTTTTACACCACGGGATTCTTTTTCCCCCTCCGAGTTAGCCCCCGGAGGAACCTGCCCCATCCTTTTGGCAACATCTGGTGTGTCAGAGTCTCGAATTGAGACTCTGACACTACGGGAAGGCCTGGCCAGTCCCAATAAGGACGAGTAGTGTGGATGAGTACCCAGAATCATCTCTCCAGGTGATTGATGCTTCTGGGTAGCCAAGTAGCCAGAACACAACACAATATGCACACTACTCACACGAACCTACACTACTCGCATATCTGGCCCTTTTATGGTACTGTTCTTCACAGAGTCCCTGGATGAATCTCGCCAACCTTTTGGCAACATCATGTGAGCCAGCCAGAGAAAAACTAGCAGCCTGGCTACCTCCTATCCTGTGTGAGGACAACGTGGAGTTCCACCAGGGACCTGCGGCCTAATGCCAGAACCCAACACTATACTATACATTCAACATAGAACACTTTTCTGGCATTTACAGTAGATATGGGAAACCACAGGTGGCGCTTGACCCTAACGCTGTGTGCATTATGCACACTGTGTGGAATCCGGTCCATAACACGGAAATTGCCTTCGTGTTACCTTTGTACAAGATGACTGTTAGTCCGTATGTGTAGCACAGTGAGTATAATCACCGTTCTCCCCATACCAGGTGGAAAAGGCCCGGGTTCGATTACCATCCGCTGTGTGACTGAATGAGTCTGCCCCAGGCTTAGAGAGCAAAGTTTTCTCTCCGGAAACTCCGGTGTTTTTTTCCAGCAACAGAGGAAAATCGACCAAAGAACAGATGCAATTAAGAACAAATTACACATGGAGAAATGAGTTGGTTCTCGGATGGCCCTAATTTCTGCCTAAACTGAGAGGCGTCGTTTTCCAGTATGGTATATCACTTCAGAGCTTTCTGAATGTACAGCAGAGTTTATGTCAGGGCATGTTGTCTATAGAAGGCTTCATGAGGACCGAAGGAGGCTTTATGCACTACCACGGTCCATAAGTTAACGACTGGACCCAATACCAATGGACCGCGGTGCTCTTTACTGCTGAGTCAGTGCAGTTAAATCAGATTCTCGAAGAATCATCATCTGGAGGGATCGAGAATGGCATTGATAATCCATAAAATTTGAATTCGAAGTGACATTTTTTGGTGGCTCGCGAACTCATTCGCATAACTCTGACACAACCATCCCAATCATCATGTCAACCACCGGTATGGTGTCAAAGTTCCTACATAACAGCCTAGCAGCAGTAAGTCTCCCAGAGAACACATACAAAGAACTCCAGTAAGTCGAAATCCTGAACACCAGTTGAGTACCTCGACCAACGGTAACACCAGTCATAACAACCGACCTATGCAATTGGTACCAGTAGCCATCACGGGGTAGAACCACCACCAGGGAGAAATAATAATAGTTGGGGTCATGGATCTGCCCTTCACTACCGTGTGCAAGTGGAGAGTTGGGCTGTGAGGGAAGGCTTAATCAAATCAAACTGTATTGCAACAGTCATCTGTTGCGCCTCCTTAAGTAATTAGGTTCTCTCTGTTCTTTAATTTGGGCAGAGGCCTCTCAAAGTAGTTGTTGCATGTCTTTAATAGGTTACCTCTTCCAAGATCCGATTAAAGAGATATAGAAGACAGTCAAGGATGAATATACGTACTGCACACCATTATCAAAATTTGTGAAAAATTATCTGTTACCACCATGGTCTTATTTGTTAGGGTATTGATGATGTTCATAAGGAAGATCTACCAGTCTCGTCTACATTAAGAAGTTCAGATTTATTTTGGAGAAAGGTTAAATGTCGCCTCAGTCCATTCTTTGAATGTTCTTTCATTCATTTCGAAGCTCCGATAGTGTTCCTTTTTCTTGTAAATTCTGTTGCTCGACTAAAAATTCAAGTTTCCAGGGACTCTCCTGGTTTGTCTTTACCATCCTATCATACTTCAGCACTTACTGCTGGATCTGCTTTGAAAACACATTTTTTAATATTCACTAGAGTTCAATTTTTGTTTTTTCCTACATAATTAATGTGTGTATTCATCCCTTGCATTGGACTCTAATTGTCCTAATTCTTAGTGGCATTGCACAAGGTCAATAACAGTGGGATACAAAAAAGTTGATACAAAAGTGGGACACAAAAAAGGAGAGTGAAACAATGGAAGAAAGTCGTGGTCAGACAATCTCACAAAGCAATGATCCCGCTTGCCTTTGGGCCCAAGCATCTGGAGGTGGTATCATGGAATGGAGCATGTTTTGTTAGCGAGGTCCGTTGATACCGGTGGGAGGTCGAATGTCATCCTGCAATGTCACACTTTTATCCCGAAGGTGATGGCCACTTTATGGATGACAAAGCAACAGCATATCATATCAGAATCGTGCAAGAATGGTTCGTAGAACATTACACGGATTTCCACCATCTTCTCTGACTTCCACATTCACCTGATCTCAATCCTATTAAGAATATGTGGAATATCCTGGAGAAAGCCCTTCGGCAGCTAAGTCCTCTTCCTTCAATTTTGACCCAACTGCGCAATAATTTGCTGGAAGAATAGTTACAATTAGACCAAAATGCACTAAAATACCTTATAGGATCCATACCACGCAGCACACTTGCTATTATTCGAAACGAAGATGGTCCGATTCTAAAGAAACTTGAAGTTTACACCAGATCAAGAAATTTAACACAATTATCCAACCATTAAAGGTTCGTTTTTTTTTTTTTTTTTTTTTGGCCAGTGTTCGTATATATAAACAGTACAATGGTCCATTTACTGACAATAACAATTGACTCCTCCTAATGCAAGCTAAACAGCTTCATGACTTTGAGCTCGAGGTTCCCACTCTGGAACAAGCTCAAAACTGATGAAGAAAAGCTATCCGAGGACTGTGCTTATTGAGTTCAGATCCTAGTCGAAATTTTTAACAATCTTCAATTTTAAACCCAGTGTAGGGTCTTTAAAGTCTGCCACTCTAAAAGATGCCTTAGCTGTGTTGAGGATGTACCTTCTAAAGAAACTTGAAGTTTACAACGGATCAGAAAATTTAACACCACAATTATCCAACCAAGGAATTACATCCTCGATTTTGAGCCAATGGAGATCAAAAAGATTTTATATCATGAAGGAGCTAATAAGGAATATCAGAACAGATCCATTAAAATAACTGCTTAGTTGGAGGGGGGGGGGAGGCTACCAGACCTGATCATCCCCAATGGACATTTAAGTGTACTTAGGCCGAATCATTCCATTGTGGTTATTTTCTGTTCCCCATAAACTGAACAACTGTTTTAACTGCATTTTATGCGCCTGTTGGTGTCCCACTGGTGGGTTAGAGAAACGTGCGCGTGCGAAGAAGAAAGCTGGGTTAGGAGAGGTTACGGGCTATTTGGCATTCCCGCAATGCGGAACCCACGGAGGAGGAGGAGAAAGCCTTCCTGCTACTGTCAGGCTAATTAATCGCTTCTTACAGTTACTCAATAAATCATGCATCTCTTTATCCCCGACTGTCAGGAGGCAGATGGAAAGTTGTAGATTATTTCTTGTTTACCTCCAGTCCATGGCTTCTTAAGGGACTTTATTGCGACAAAAAACAATCGCGAATAGATAACATTCAGCCTTCATCATAAAGCATTGCTATTCAACGTGTACTTCCCGGAAGCCTTTTTGTGGCCATGAAGGACAACGATGAAAAGGTTATCACCCGGCAACAACCAAATGCACGTGTATATGTCTCTAAGGATCCTGGCTATAACTGCACCCAGACAATGCAGACCGCCTTCTTTCATCACCTCACATACGAGGAATTAAAATTTTAGCACACACATATCATAGTGACAGGCGCGCCCAGCATTCTCTCACTCAAAGATGAACAGAATGGAAAGAAGAAAAAATGGATATCTAGAAATTTTATTACTTGAATTCTTAGAAGTATAGAGCTTTTCGCTCGATCTTGCCATCGAAGGGTTGGGTTGCTGTGTTAGATTAAGCGCCAAGGTAACTCAGACTGTCAGTGTTTAGTAAAATGTCAACTGTTGTCTGTTTTGAGGGATGAAAATCTAGTTTTCTCAGAAATGCCATTAGGCCCTTCCTCTCAGACACATAGTGAAACCTATGGCCCACTGATACGGTCTGTAATACGAGTAAAAGGGGTCCCTAATTCACATTATCATGATCCACCTGCAAATAAAGTTCTTTCAACTCTGGTGGATGCTTGAACAACTTATGCACGTCCATTGGTGCCAAAGTCTGGACTACAACTGCTACGACATATCTTAGACGGATTTTCGCGAGGAATTCTGGCTTTTGAAGTAAACCATATGGAAATTTCGGCTGCACCAACCCCCTGCACCAAGGACAACACAGATGGCTGCAGCTCTCAACATCAGACGTCTTCTTGCCATCATTCACGAGAGAAGGCTCGTCTTTGCGATCAAAATGATGGTTGGCATTATTTCCGAACCAGATTTCTGAGCTAACTGCAGATGGAGGATCTGGGTCCCAAGCCGTAGGGCCAATCCAATCCTTCAGGCCACTCCAAATCGGTTAAAGTTATCCTATAGATTCTTACCTGTGCAAATGCTGCAGGACATACACATCCACGTTGTGAAAAAGGTAACTCGATTCTATCAACTACTCACAAAGGCCAAGCTGGAGTTCTAGAGGTTGGATCCATACTAATTAATACAAATAACAATAGTCTCGATTGCTTTAAGAATTTTGTTTACCAGGAGTAGACAATTTTTTTTATTAACTGTTTACAATTTCATTTTCTCAAAGGATTGTATTTAGAATAAAGAAGAATTGCAATACATCACCTTTGTTCCACTTTCTTATGTATACAACTTGTAAAAGTATGTGCAATAGCAAATAAGAAAATGCAATTTCAGACACACGATATAATTCATCTTCCCCTATTTCTTTGGCGTGGGACTGTAGATAAGCTGTAAAAGCTTACTTTCGTCAAGGACATTCAGAGGGATGTTTTAAGATGAGCGAACCAGAGCTACTTGGGGAAGGGAAAGAATGCGATGCTGTGATTAACACAAGAAGAAAATCAGTTTCGTTGCAAGGAGCCCTTAATGACCACTCTTTCTAGAACACTTCCAGACACGTGAATGGCGGATGACCTACATTTCGATATTGAGTGCATTTTAAGGAAACAATGGCGGATAAACACTGAATGTGGGATGGGCAGTTGGGCAATTCATTACGAAACCTCAACATTTAACGTAAATCGCTATGTTGAGAGAAGATTGTACGTTGTACTTACCTTTGTGGTGGGTGGGCCTTGAGTATAAGCAGGGAAAAGTGGAAGTTTCTTTCACTCTGACCTATTTGCTTTTACCACCCTGCTCCTTTAAGCACTCATTTAGATGCACAGACCTTACACATGTAGTTTCTCCAATTAACAGGGTTCCAATCTGCCTTTATTTAATGCCCAAACTTCCATCTTAAATCCCAAGTTATAAGATTTTCTTAAGATTACATCATACTTAAATGAGGTCTTCAGTTCATCTGTCTCTAATGTTGTTAGTTCCTGCATGAATAATATTTTTAACATATTTTTAAAAATTACTGGAGGAAATGTTTATGGACTTTTTCACTTTGTGGCCATGGTAGTCGGTCTCAGGTTAGTTCACCTTTCCGCGATTCTTATTTATTTTTTTACGCCCTTCTGAATAGGTAGATCGATCATGGACATCCCTAACCCCTTCGTTCTGCCTATTACGTAACCGAGAGTGGGAAAGAAATATTTAATGAACTTCTTTTGCATTTTTTTTAAATATCATCAATTTCACAAGCTTTAAATATCGATTCTGCTGTCCAGGTTATAATTTGCGTTCCTGCTTTGGGAGATTTGATGCATTGACTACGTTAGTCATAGTACTATTGTTTGATTTTTTGTGTTTTAGCAGAGGAAACTAAGGACATATGGAGTAAATGAATGTATTTTATGGTCTGTTGTCCTGTTGATGGATGAAAAACACGATCATTCGGGAGATAAATAGTTCGACTGACTGAATCGATCACGTCGTTGTGAGAAGACCTATAAAAATTCCATCTTCCATCTTGGCTGGATTTAAACCAAGGTCATTTTCATAGGGTATGGATGGACAGTGCTGACCTCATTGTATTTTACATCTATTATGAACAGTGATAAAAAGGATCATAATCATCATCAGCCATTTTCAATCCACTGGATGAAGGCCTCTCTAGCAACTTTCCTGTTCCTTCTGTGTTGTGCAATGGCCATCCGTTTACTGCCCACGAACTCTTGAATTTCATCTGTCCATCGTTGTTGTCTTCCAGGTTTTCTTTTAACTCCTCTTAGGTACCATTCTGTCATCATGTCTTCGAGCCATGTGCCCTGCCCAAGACCTTTTCAGTTCTTTAGTTTTATAAGAATGTCCTTGCAAGGTTCTGCGTTCACCAGTTTTATTTCTCAAGTCTCTAGAAGATAAAACAAGACTAACTCGGCCAGATTGTGAAAAGAAGGTCCACGAAACTTCGTGTTACTAACAGGATTTGAACCCGAGCCTTTTCACAGGATGCGAGTGAACATAACGCGTGTACTACCGCTAAGAACGGTTACCTTAGTGCCAGTAGAGACATAAAGGTGATCATTTCATTATATAAACGAACGATTAGACTTCTTGAGTACAAGTCTAGAAACCCCATTTCAGGAAGGATGCAGATCTGGTAATACGAGCTCAGAGGAGGACACCAAAATCAGTTATGGGTGCAAAGGATTATTAGTACACGAAGAAACCACAGTTTTTAAGTGACTGCAGTGCAACCTTAGAGTTTCAAGAGTTGGTCTTGAGGTCAAATAAATATCATAAACAAGTAGGGTATAAAATAAAAATACGTGCGAAGACTATAAATAAGGGGTTTGTCTGGTAAAGTAGAGTCATAAACTATGGAGGTCGCGAAGAAGAAAATCTTGAGCCACTAAATTGCAAAGTCAGGTGACACGATTGAGGTTTTAAAACGGTTGAGTAAATACTTGGAGTATGTGTTCTTTTTCGGGGAAGAAAAACCCCCCCAAGAAAAACCATCAGTAATTAGCAACTGGAACAGATGCTGCATCCACCATGCTTCTTCATTATTTTAAACTCCATAATTTGATAATTTATGAATTGATGCTGAAGAGCTTTTATGAATCGACATGCGATTTTAGGTTATTCTTTCTTACTTTCCAGGCCATCATGTAGCAGTAAATTACAGTTGGTAACTTCTTACAAATAATTCTACCAGCATGACAGTCGGGTGAGGTCAAAGTTCCACAGCTAGAAAACACGTGGATCTCATTTTCGTCAGAGAAACATTAAGAGCAAAAATGGGTGAAACTTGACAGGCGTTGTTCAACTGTAGACACTCTGACAGTCAAGTGAACCACCTGAAACCCTGACACATTAATTGGTCACGCCTGGAAATTTGTGTCTAATAGCGGTAATTAAGCGCGAGGGTGAAGGAAAGTTCTCTTCGTTTCATCCACCGACCGACAACAAAACGTGTTGCCAAATATTTGAAATGGTCGTCAGTAAACCCAGAATGGTGCTTTATTCTTTGACTGAGTCAAACAAAACACAACAGGAATTTACAGCGCCATCCAGTCTGTTCAGGACTCCGATTCTTCCCCCAAAGTATCCACCCCACCTCTTACAACTAATTCTCAACTAAATCGGTGTTTTGTGTACCATTTGTCTAAATATTGGTATTTGAGTTTACCAAAAGAAAAAGATTTTCAATTAGCAGAAAGATACACTGCCCCACAAAATTAACAGAATGTTTTTCATGAATATTATTGTGAACAGTGTCGCAGAAGAAGAATGTTTCCTTTAATAGGCATTCAGCCATTTGGGGTATCCAATAGAAATCGATCTACCAACTTACAGACCGCCCATTATGCAAATTATTCATGCCTATTCAATTGCCATTTTTTGGGTTCCTCATTGGGATAAACACATCTCCAGTACTCCAATGGCAAGTTGTTGTCGTCTTTTTTTTTTTTTTTTTTTATGTGAACCCCAAACACGAGAGGTATTAGAACCTATAGTACTTAGTACCGTGCTTGGGTTGGAGGTTGAGAAGACGAAAGAAGATATTTGTTGACATTGGACTTGAACATCTGTAGATTGTAATTTACAGGAAATACGTATGAAGGAAGGTTGTTCCAGAAAACGGCAGTTGAATGAATAAATGAGGAAGATGAAAAGTTGGTTCTGTGGGTTTGAAGTTGGACAGTAAATGGATGTTGGCTGGTGGCGGCACGTGTTCAGACTGTTTTGAAAGAGAGAGTGGGAATTATAGAAGCCAGAATATAAGTCAGAAGAACAGTGCCCATGGAAGTATCTGTAGAAGAGGCATGCAGCAGAAACAGTGCGTCTATGAGACAGCGAGTGGAGAGACTCTGTTAGAGATGAATCATTAATTAACCTAACTGCCCTCTTCTGAATGGAATCAAGAAGCCTGAGGGAGGTTTTGGGGGCACCACCCCAGATGTGGGAACAATATTCCATGGCAGGGCGGATTTGCGATTTATACAGAGTGAGCAGCTCTGTATAAATCGCAAATTGGAAGAAAAGTAACGCCGAGAGCGACAGAGAAAACCAAGTTTTTTAGATGAAGAGGAAGCAATATTTGTAATGTGCTTGTGCCAAGAGAGATTAGAAGTCAGGGTAATCCCCAAAAGAGATATATCCTTTTGCCTAGAAATTGGAGTGTCACTAAAGATAAGCATAGGAGCAGAAGAATCCTTTTTGCGAGATATAAGACAAGATTGAGTTTTAGAAGGGTTGAAATCAACTAAGTTGTCTTTGCCCCACTGGAGAATTACCTGAAGATCGGCATTTAAGGAATTGGCAGCAGATTTTCGAGAAGTTGAAGCTGATTGAGCAGGACAAGGTTTCTCAAAATGGAAAGTTGAATGCAATGTTCTATCATCGGCAAAACTATGGATAGGATTTCCAGTCAATCGAAGAAGGTCATTAATATACAAGAGGAAAAGAGTGGGGGAAAGAACTGAACCTTGGGGGGACACCACCATTAGTGGAGAAGTTAGAAGACAGACAGCCATCTACCATCACCCTCAGTGAGCGATCAGAGAGAAAACTGGATAACCAATTACTAAAAACAGTTGGCAAACCATAAGATGGAAGCTTGTTTAGAAGACCTTTATGCCAAACACGATCAAAAGCCTTTGAGATGTCAAGAGCAACTACTTGTGTTTCACCGATCCTTTCCATTGAATTAGTCCATAAATGGGTAACATAAGCCAGAATATCACCAGTGGATCGACACTGACGGAATCCATACTGGTGATCGTTGATCAGATGGAAGGTTTCAAGGCAGTTTAAGAGTTGGCGGTTAATTGATTTCTCCATTACTTTAGAAAGAGTAGAAGTAATTGCAATGGGACGATAATTGGATGGGAGGGATTTGTCACCCTTTTTAGGAACTGGCTGGATATGAGCAAATTTCCAAGCAGAAGGAAAAACACCTTTAGAATAAGAAAGTGAAAAAAGGCGGCAAAGAATAGGAGTAAGTTCAGGAGCACAGGTTTTGAGAACAAGTGGAGAAATACCATCAGGACCTGGAGCTTTCTTAGCATCGAGATTCATCAAAATCCTTCTGACATCCTTTTGACGGAAGACCACAGGAGGCATTGAATGGTGTGTGTTGGGAATGGTGGGAGGTGTTTTACCAAGATCATTAATACATGAGCTGGAAGAAAAATGGGATGCTAGCAGGTCAGCTTTATCCTTGGCTGAAGTGACAACAGAACCATCTGGTTTGGACAGAGGTGAGAGCAGAGATGGGCAAAAGTTGCGGCCAATAGCTTTGGCAAGAGACCAGAATGCTCGGCTACCATTAGGGCAAGAAGCAAGTTTTCTACTCTTAGCCTGTTCAAACTCTAGTTTGGACTGATTAATAACTACTTTACAATTGTTGCGAGCTTTGGTGTAGGCAGAATATGAAACTGAAGAATTAGAAACAAGCCAATTACGATATGCAACGTTCTTCTCTTGGACAGCCTTAGCACATTTATTGGAAAACCAAGGTTTAGATAAAGGACGAGATTTTAAAGTGGAGTGTGGGATAAAGGATTCCATTCCTGCAAGAATAATTTCACTGACACGATCTGAGCAAACGTTGACATCAGAACTTTTGAAACAGTAATCCGACCAAGGAAAAGAAGAAAAGAAGTCTCGCAGGTCATCCCATTTTGCATTCTTGTAATGCCAAACAACACGAGGTTGGGAATAGCCTTGAGATAAAGGTTTCATTGGAGAAGAGACAATCACCAAGTTGTAATCTGAAGTGCCTAAAAGACCTCTCACTTCGACCTTGTACTTAGAAGGGTTGTTTGTGAGAAAAAGATCAAGCGTATTGGCTGTATGATTAGGATTGTCCGGTATTCTTGTAGGTAAATGAACAATCTGTGCTAGGTCATTAGTAATTGCAAAAGCCTCAGCATCTCGACCTGCTGGGTCGGTGTGACTAGAAAACGGAAGCCAGCTGGGGTTGTGAACATTAAAATCACCAAGGAAAATTACCTCACTGTTAGGAAAGTTGGACTGGAGAAAGTCAAGTTGCAACGAGAGGAAGTCAAAGAGCTCCAAGTGATTAGTGGAGTTGGGAGAACGGTAGAGACAACAGATGAATTTGACACAATGAGGTAGAGAGATTTTAAGCCAGATAAGATCAAAGAGAGGAGATTCCAAATTGCCAAGTCTCTGACAGGGAATATCAGAACGGACATATATGCACAAGTACCACCTTTGAGGCGAAAGGAATCGTATAGCGAATAATTTGGGCATCTGAGATGAGCAGTAGTTGAATCAACCGATAACTGAGATTCTGTCAGAAAAAGTACATGAGGTTTGGCAGACTGCAAGTGGAAAAGGACATCGTTGAGATTAGAATTGAGACCACGTATATTTGTGAAATGGATTAGGAAGTCCTTGGGAGGTTTAGATCTTTTCGCAGATAAGCTTGCTCTATTAGTTTGACAATTCATGGTGTATTCAATAGTAAGAAAAAGTGGGTGGGACATGCTGTATGAAGTAATGAAATGTTTGGATATGGCGTACACGTGGTAAGAATATACCCAGATCCTTGACATAACGTGGCCTCGACAATGCTCCCCGCATACACACTACTCGGACTCCCTCCAGTCCCTATCTGGCAGAGTAGAGGTAGCAAGATTATACACTAGCTGATCCGGAAGCCTCCTAGAGAGTTACCAATAGGTCCAGTCCGGTGTACTAATTAGCGGCCGGCCTGCGAAAACCGTTTTAGAGCTCTACCCTCGAAATGTAAGGAATATTGGATCTCGCCACGACGTTCATCATAACCTCAAAAATCATCAATCATACTGCATGATGGAAGAGACAGGGAAGGGTTGGCCGGAACTTAGCTCTAGAGACTAAACATGGGTTTCACCACTTCAAGCCTCCAATAAGCAAAGTGGTGGTATTTCACCGGTTGATGAGAGTCATCTTCCACCTAGTACTGCCTGGTAACATAGAGGGGTGGCGTTCCTCCCTGTGGTGTGGGCGCCACACCTCGACCCCTGCTTACGTCGGTTCACACCTGGGTGGTCACCCACCATGTACTTGTGCATGGGGGTTATACCCAGGATTACTAACAATCCCACCATCGTGAAGGTGCAAGCAGAGGATTTGGCTGTCACAGACCGTCCGGACTTCGCCGAAATTGGGTCCACTTTACTTGAGTGTCACCCGAATATCAATTCCATCAGCGTTTTAGACTCCCAGGTAGCAAGTACAGCTTGTCTGGCATATCTGAGAGAATGTCTGTGACAACCTCAAGGACCTGTTGTCGTTTAGATTGATCTTTTGAGATGGAGGGCCCTTGGATGACTTTAAGCTGGGCAGTCGCAGACATTGGATTAATGTGGTCTCTGTAGTCCATTACAAGAATAGCTGGCTAAGGTCGTCCGAGGGCTACATCAACCAGAACAGACCGCTATCTGGCTCTAATATCAAGACAGAACCCTACCATGTCCTCATGTCCTGTCATCAACTGTCTCTTGAGGTTGCTGCGGCTACAGGTGAAAACATTTCCAACCGGATTGTGTTAAGAAGATTCAATTTAAGTAGACTCTACGCAGGGAAGCCAGTGATTTGTGTCCCATTAACCCCAAACCACCGCAGAGCTTGTCGAAATTAGTGCCATGAACGTGTGACTTGGATCCCTGACAAATGGGGTACAGTTCTTTTCTCTGATGAGTTCCGTTTTAGCCTACAAACACATTGTAGACGCGATTTTATCTGGAGACGATGAAGAATACGGTACCATTCCTTAAACATTGTCGACACCGGGTGGAAAAGACCTGAGTTGGAGCGTTTTTCACAACGTGGCTGAGTTAGTCGGACTCAAGCGAGGGTAGAATGGTTTTTTTATGAACTTCACAATGATCTTAGTATAAGAGGTGGAAAAAAAAGCAGCACATTCGAACGAAACTGGACTAAAATACTCAAGGAGTCTTTAGAAAATGCAAAACAGACGACCATATTAAAATCCCTTTAAAGCAATCCATTGTCAAAGCGTCTTTGAAGACACCAAAAGGAAACATTGTGTGACATAACTCTGAAATGGGGAAGGCAGGGGGGTTAAAAACATAACGAAAGTAGGCCAAACTCAAGGAGAAGTGACAAGACAGCTGATTGTCCATTGTCGCGTAGTACAGCAGTTCTGAAGAGTTCCAAGAAACAGAAAAAGTGCCACTGAGACTTGTCCAAGGCCACCCAAGACCACTTTGTCACAAGACAGTCGATATGTTGGCATAACTACGTCAAAATGAAGCTCAAACTACGCATCAAAATGAAACAGAACAGGGAAGTCGCTCTGTCCCTTAGTACCTCATGGAAAAAGACGAGATGTTTATGGACAAGTCTCACCATCACTGGCTTCCACGTCATTATTGATCCTCGCTTTTGACCTCATCGGAAATCCCTGAAAACAAACCCAGTTATCAACGAAATTGTCTATTTATTGGCAGTAGATCGATAGGGTGGTGTTTTGATAATTTCACCTTATCTAAATTCAGGTCAAGTGCATCACTCTACTCAATGTTTGTCCAAACTGATGAGATTTTAACCAAACACTGATTAGCTAGTCAGCAGTGCAGAGTTACCTCAATTACCTGGTCCATAACAAACATCAGTTCTCGATCAGATTACAGTAATATGCCAGTGACTAAGGGGTGTTTTCATATTTGAATTGTCTAGATTAGATAAGATTTTATAAATAATTTTATAATCCAGGTTTGTCCAGGAGTCAAATGACTGTACAATGGTATTTAGGACCCAGGTGCATGGAGATTCTTTTTTTTTCAGGGTATCGTTTTCGTATCCAGCTTATGAAACAATAAGGTTGAGAGTCCCTTGCATTCCAGAAAGGTTGGAGTCCATCCTGTTGAAATCAATGCTTGATTGGTATTCTCCAGCTGTGCAAGCAATCTTAACACTGTTTTGTAAAGAAAGTTTTGGGTTTAGATACGCCCTCCTGTGGTCACTACTCTCCAATTTAATCCAAAGCGTCTTGCTTGGGTTAAGTCCCCAATGATTGTAGCACAGGAAACAACCCTTATCTTATCACCCATATTAGAAAGCAATCATTGTTTTCCATCTGCTATCGGCGCTTATGTGAATTCATATCTTCTTCCTCTGCGTCTCGTGAATAATCACGTGCGAGTAATACTCAGCACAAAAGTTGGCGCCTATCTCTGACCAATTCCAGAGGTTCTTTGACTAATTTCTTAAATCTCGCATGACTTAAGTAATTATGATCCCTTAGTAATGCAGAAGTAACATCCATCCTCTTAATTCGGGTCACAGATCCTAGATGATGACCTTCCTATTCATGTGTACCAAGTCCTTTACAAAAATAAACATCATCTATTTACAAGTTGACAAACGAAATGGTATTAAGGAGTAGTTGACATTGCCATTCTGTAGCCAAGAAGGCTTTTTTTCTTTCTTTCGTTCTCCCAAACGAGAAACACCAGAAAGTTGAAGGCAAGCAGCTGTGGCGCAAGACATCAAAAGCATGTTATTTAAATGATTCTGCTTCGAGGATATATTTTATTACTGTGGGGACCCAATTTCTTACAGTTTAACGATACTCCATTGGCACAATAACAGGATTTTACTTTTTCTTTTCTTCTACAATTTTCCTGAAAATGTGCTGCCACAGGTTCACATACTGTGGACAAATCTTTAGGGATTATGTAACTTATCGAAAATTACCACAAAAATATTGCCCTTATAGGCAGAAAGGGTCCTATAGTTTAGGGCTGCCTAGCGCAAGCATTAATGGGGAAAAGGACAGCAAGGTGGAGTTCTTCTTGCATGGATTCAAGGAAATGTCTAAAAGGAAGACAAACTTACCTATTCTTCCCAGAAGTCAGAATGTTAAGAAAAAACCATTGCTCCATTTTAGAATGAGCGCAATAGTGGTGACCCGCCTCCTCATGGCAAGGACGGTAACTCTACAATCTTCCTTGGATGAGGCTAAGTGGCTTTATATGTATTGAGTTTAAATTTAGCGTTGCGTTGTGTTAATTTATTAACATAAAAGTACGTTCTTGAGAAAGGAATCCAATTGGCAGTTCAAACAAGGAGCGCAAATATCTGCTTCGCATGTGACTATGTACTTGGTGTGGTAAAAGTACTTCAAATGATAACTCCACCGTTGTGATATTTGTGATATTGACGTGTCATTGATCCAAGGACGAGTGATAATGCCTTTACCCTTTGAACCTCTACGTAAATTTACTGATGGACATTGAAACACGTTCACAGAAACACAAAGTCTAATAAACAAAGCCACGTGTGCCAATCATTGGAGAGCGATTACGTGGTTTGTGACCCTTACAAGGTAACTAACCCGATAATTAAACAACTCACAATGTGCTTCTCAGTTTATGTACACCGGGTGCGCAGCAGTTATGGTGGCATCATCAGATGGTTGGGTGAGGTGAGGTGAGGTGAGGTTGTTGTAGTGTAGTCAGATTTTAGGAGCATCAGCAACTAGGGCCATATTGCCCCCTGCATACTGTCTGCTAATTGAGCGTGTTCTTTGGTCGATTTGCTGTCAAGTCTTTTCTAACCGGTGTGGGAAGGACAGCGATTCTATCCACTGGACTACCCACTGAGGAAGCATCATGCTTCATATTTGACCATTCTTCCATCAGGTTATTTATCAACTGCTGTATTTTGGTCGCTGGGCAACTGCAAAACCGAACTACTCTCTTCCACCATATCGTAGACATTCTCAACTGGATTCAGATCTGGAAAATCAAGAGATGGTGGAAGTCTTGGGAATGCTCCTCAAACCATCCAGATACAATACGAAAGAATTCATTGCGATCTCAGTAAAAATGATGCATCATCCATAGCAACAGATACCCCTTACCATGATTCCACTCCCAGCTGTTTGAGTAGTGGACAAGAAACAGCTGCATGCGTGACTTCTTGAGGTTCGCGGTACACCCTACCTTTGGTGACAAATAGAGATGCATCAGACCATACCAGCATTTTCAACTATTTTACAATCCAGTCTTGGTGTTGTTGGTACCTCTCCATTTCGATTTTTTACAGAAAGAAGTGGCTTTTGTAGAGGCACCCAACCACCAAACCCCAGATTCTTCAACTCTTACCGCATGGTTCGGTTGGAAATGATCTTTCTTAGTCTAAACCGAATATTTCAGTCATTTGGAGCGCACGGACTTTGTGTTCTTGGAATACTGTCCATCGCATTTCTTCCTTTTAGAGCTGCAGACTGCTTTTGTCTTCCACTCTTATGCTTTTGAGAAAGATGGTTGCTTTTGTCTTTTGTTTTCTCAGTGGCTCCTGCTAAACATGTTCCAACAATAACACCATTCTTCGAACAAGAAGCTCCAGGATAGCATATAGCATTTATCTTGTCCCAAGGGACTTGTGATTTGCAGATGCCAAGTACAAAAGGTTCCTAATATTTTGGCCAGTGAGTATATATAAACCCTTAAAGTCCCATAAACAATGTCTGTCAGCGCGCTGGTGGTTTCCATCAACCAAAACGATGAGGGGTGCTCGTGAAACGGTGGACAGGACCTTGTACTTGTGATTAAAATTACAAACAAAACATCGCCGGTGACCTCCCACGTGCCGTGTGGGACGATTCGGATAAACGCGTCGGGGGATTACGTGCAGGTTTTACGGCAATTTAATACGTAGATGTCGCTAGCGGTCGTCGCGTTCGCAGATCGTTGATGGCAGAGGTCGCGTGCAAAAGTGACTCGGAGCAAACGAAGTTGCGCAACGCGGCCTTGATGGCGCTGCTCGTATCGAAATGTGTCACCATGGAAACGCTTCCTACGAGAATACCAACAAAACAGCGCACACTGAGTCAACGGTGATTCATTGGCTCGAGACCTCTCCGTGTCCACACACCTCCTGACGAAGATCGTCAAGTGTCTCCTAGACTTCCGCGTGCACGTAGTCCTCCCAGTGAGAGTTAAGAATAAGTTCAGTTAAGTACCCCTGCCATCGTCTCCATGGCAATAACAGAGTACTTTAAAAATGGCACTGAAATTAAATAGATTAGTTCCTCTTTGAGTTGACAACTCGGCTAAGGCCATGACTAACTGAAATATGCAAATGAGCTCATCGTCACCGGATGGAAAAGGTTCCGGTTCGAATCGAATCCTGTCAATGATGCGAGGAACTTTTATTTCACTCCATGGCTGAGTTAGTCAATCTCGGGCATAGATAACAAGGTTTTTCATCCCTGGAACTCGTCCAGCAAATCAATGGGCAGATGAATCTATATTCTGGGTACTCCAAAGATGAGCCAAAAATTGATTTTCCTTTTTTTCCCAATGTTCGTGCCCTGTTCAATTTTTTCTACCAATTTGAATATACCACTCTCGTGGATTCCAACACTGAACCTTGAGGGACCCCGTTCACTACATTAATTCAATGTGAAGAATGTCCATTTGTTACCACTCTCCATCTCTTTTCGCTAGTCAGCCCAGAACTTCTTATGAATCTACTATTCAAATGCGCTATGGCTTTTCCCTCTGAAGAAGGTTCTCCATCAGCTGTGGACAATTGGCTTCTGTTAATAACTTCAAACAAGAATTCAACTTTTCATTATCAAGTAATGAATCTACCTACATCTGGTGGACCACTGATTAACAACGACGCTTTAATATTGTGGAGCAATTTAATCCGGCCCTTTGAAAGAAACTATAGAAAGAGACGAGTCCTACATTTCTAAATCAAATATTCTTCGAACACCACTTTGGATTTTTGTCTGTAGAAGAGTGAATGTTGTCGAATATTATTTCCACATGATGTGGATAATTCTTTCGGGCAGTCTACCAGGCCGATATTCATCCTCCATTTGAGTAACCATTTCTGAACAATTAATGCTATTTGTTCATGTTTTTGGATGGGCAAAAATGTCTTGAGTCCTTGAATTGCCTTCTCTTGAGTCTGCATACACCATCTTGAGTTTATGGATCATGTATTAATCATTAAGCGAGCCATCTTTTTACCATAAACAAATACACACGCCCTCGTGGTTAGCAGAGTTGGTAGAATCGCTGTCCTCTCCACACTGGGTGGAAAAGATCCTAGTTCCGTCAACAATGGGAGGAATTTTTGTGGGATTTTGCACAATGTGGCTGAGTTAGTCGCTCCCAGGCTAGGGTAGTAAGGTTTTTCATCCCGGAAACTCCGGTTTTTTTGTCCAGAAAACAGAAAATCTACCACTGAACACACCCAATTTTCAGACATGGAGCAATATGGTCTTGGTCACTGATGCTTCTAAAACTCCTAGAACAACAACCGTTACTCTAAGGAGGACTGTACCAAAAAATAGGACATCCAGTGTGCAGCAAATAAGATCTGAATTCAACTAAGTCGAGACCTGCTCCATTTCAACCTTTACCATTTGCTGGGAATTAAAGCTATTCGGAAGCCACCAGGAAGGCTGTTTCCCAGTACTCGTCCACTCCACAAGGAGGTAGGCAACAACTATGCATGTGCTACACTAAATGTATTATTGCCAGCATCCATAGGATGAAGCCCAAGTCGTATGATTATTATCCCGAAGGTGATGTGGACATGTGAAGGTCTGCTCCTAGAACGCCAATTCAACTTCATCTCATGTCTCTGTGAAGAACAGTACCACAGTAGAAGGGCCAGAAATGTGATTGGTGTAGGTTTGTATGTGTTCTGTTCTGGCCTCTTGGCTACCCAGGAGCATCAATCACCTGGACAGATGATTCTGGGTACTCGTCCGCACCACGGGAAGGTGTGGACGAGTACGTTAAATAATATTTTAATTACATTTTCACAGTTTATGAAAAGTTGACAATAACCAAGATGACCCATTATGGTTTCAATGACCTTGAACTCACTCAATCGGTGGGTTCTGTGGAGGAAATCCAAGATGGGCGTTACGGTATTTTTGGATACATTCATCAGGTCAAGTATCGGTGTTGTCTTGCGTCATGCACCATTACAGAAATTGATTACTGATTGGCATCTGCACGTTTCCGATAATTATCTCACGCGCGCTGCGCGTCTGGTCTACCACACCCAGAAGGGTGTGAAGGTCAAGAGATCAACCCAACCGACAGACCATCATAACCGGTTTCGGGCTCTGTACTTGCCGCTTACGTAAAGGGAGTTGAATTTTAATGATCCCTTGAATCTGATAAGGGATTGGTCCTCCAAATTGGTGTACGCACTTCCTTTTATTTTTAATTTTTAATGATAATCGGAAACCGGACATTTTTGGAAACTTCTGCTGATCTAGGGCCATAGATGGGCTGAAGACAGAAGGGACAATAGACTTGATCAATCCCAAAGGAAAAAAATACTATTTTTTTGTATTATTAAGTTGTATCCCAAATACACTGTTCGAAAAAAAATAACAGACCATGTACAAAATGGGACAAATTTTAGTGTGGTGGGGCCCCATAAGATAACGATGAAATGAGGAGACAGCGAGAAACATTGATGGTATGTTAATTATATTTTCCATTAGAAGTTTAGTTATTACATGCGGACGGACAAACATTTTGAAGTTAATAAGTACTTGTATATTCCAAAGTGGGGTCCTACTTTGAATAGTTTCTTGGTCGACAAGCCTCTTTAAGTGGTACCAATGCCCAGAGATGCCCCTAAATAGCACCGTGACAAATGTGCCCCTGCTTTGCCCGTACTTAACACCAGTCCTTTCTCGTTCTGCAATAACTTTAGTGAAAAACAAGGAAGGGGATTGCTAGCCAATAACAAATCTCTTGTTGAGATAAAGGAAACAAAATAGACAGACAGGAACTGTATTGTCATGTTTGTTAGATTTTTTGCTTCCGCGTTGTAATATACCCGTGACTATGAATCTCGGATCAGACTTCCTCCAGACTCGGATCAGATTTCAGACTTCCTCTTTTGTGTTATGAAGCTTTTATTATGGCATCCTTTTTGGGGATGCCAACGCAGATTCTCCTCATTTTTCTCGCTAAAATTGGTTTTATGCAATTTGACTGTGGTCGATTTTCTGTTTGCTGGATAAAAATCCCGATTTTCCGGGAGGAAAAACTATGACACCCTCTCCTGAGACCGACTAACTCAGCCACTTTGGGGAAAATGCCCATAAAAATTCCTCACGTCATCAACGGGACTCAAAATCGAGTCTTTTCTACCTGGTATGGGGGAGTATTGTGATTCTACCATCTGTGCTACCCACGAGGGGCTAGTTTTTTTTTAAGGGACAAACAAAAAGTAAATGATAAATAAAATTGTTGTACACGTCGTGGCATAGATTCCAATAGGTGTCTGAGAATTTAGCTCCAGAGTTCACCATTCGGATAATTATCAGCTGCTATATTGTGGTCCATAAGAACTGCGAGGTCCAACTGCCCTTTCCAGCATATCAACTGTCAATGGATTTAGGTCTGGAGATTACATGGCCAGCTTAGATATTGGAAATCTTGGGAATCTACTTCGAACCATTCAATACAATTTTTGCATGGTGGATAATTGCGTTGTCGTCTTGAATGATCCACCGCAAGCCAGGAAATAATGAAAAACAGTAGGTTTAAATTGTCGATAGGACAGAAAGTGGTTCATTGTAGCTAACAAACACAACACACCATACCATGTTATCACCTCCAGCCGCTTCAGTAGTGGACACGAGGTAATCTGAATGCATGGCTTCATAAGATTCATGCCACACTTCATCAACTCCTCTCCTGTTCACTGATATCAGGCCCGCTGACCGAGGAGGTGGCCATCGGCGTGCAATCCAATGTTACGCTCAAGGGCGTTGCACATATGTTCGATAGGATTTACGTCTGGTGATCGTGCTAGCCACGGACCTCGTTGGATGTCTTCAGTTACATTTAGTTTTGTACGTGCATTGTCGTAGCCCTCCTCCTCGTGCCATGGACGGGTACTGGAAAGCAGCCTTCCTGGTAGCTAAGTGGCCAGAAACAACTAAACAACACACACACTGCGCAAACATAGCACTACACTCACATCTGGCCATTGTACATAGTTCTGTATATTATCACAGAGAACCATGGTGGAGTTGGACTAATGTTTAGGGACTACCTTACATAAGACACAACAGATGCCACATCTTCAGTTTCAATATATTCCTTCATTACCGCTTGAGCGCTATGTGCAGTAGTATTGTCGTGCATGAAACGAAAATCTGGACTAGCTGTACCCTAAAGAGTCGCACACAGAGGTCCAGAATCTGATCTGAGTACCTCTAGCCAGTTATGGTACCCCTATCCAAAAACATGAATAGTTGCGGCTATTGATCATTATTCTTCTCCACACGAGAATACCACCTTTAGTGACCCTTTCTGTTATGTTGGAGGAATGGTATTATTTCATCTGGAGACAACCTCCAGATGAAATAACGACTAGAATCTGTTTGTAGGTTGAAACGAGGCTCAACAGAGAAGTGTACTTCATTTGTGAGGGCTTCAAGTCGTCCAAACACCAGTTTGGAAGACGACTTCTGCAGTGGTACAGGGTCAATGGGGCACAAACCACTGGCTTCCTTGAGCAGAGTCCACTTGAATTGAGGCTTCTTGAATTCACAATCCGGTTGGAAATGTTGTTACCTGTAGCCGTAGTAACATCAAGAGATGGTTGATGAGAGGATTTCTTAAGGTCCCCTCTTGTTCCAGCTCTTCTTATAATGGTTCATGTCTTCTGAAACTGCTTCCACAGTGCCGATACGATACTGAGTGATGGAAGACCAACGGTCTTCGAATATTTTGTTCTGTTAATTTTGTCGAGCAGTGTATTAAAATCTATGTTCTGTAACCGATCTATCTGGATGAAAAATCCAAGTTTTTGAATCAAGTCAAAATGCTTCATTTGAATTTGGTGAGGACAGGGAAATAAACAGAAGAGTAATTGCCATTCATGGTTAACAAAGTAAAAACTGGTGGTAGGGCGTATAATAAAGTACAAAAAAAAATAGGTCTTCATAAAAAAAAATTGTAGAACCACCCATCACCAAAATGGTGAAATGTGGAACCCGGAAGTGACCCAATAAAGTTTTTACCACTTCCTTTATACAAAACTTGTTTAATAAAGATATTCCAAGAATTACCTGCACTAATTAAACCTCATTACAACTTTTAATTTTTCAACAACGCCATAAAATGATAAATGATCGATTATAACCTATAATTATATTTTTTTATAATTCTGTCATAAACCTAATTTATAGATGGAGTACCTATCGTTTGGTCACGAGGTCAAATAACCAAACGATTATCTATCTAACCATCTCAGGTAAGTTCTAAATACTTTGAATCCTGTAACGAAATGAGCTGAGGTTCATAACCTCCAACAGATCAAAAATTTCGTATCTGCGCATCCGCCACTTGACCATCCTTAAAAGAAGCAAAAGATTATATTTTTTAAATAATTTTCACAAAATACTTAACGCAATTTTAAACCTCTCGGATTGGTTGTGAAATGTCTGTTAGCAGTGAACTTTGCTCGAAGATTATCGACCTTTCATCAAGGGCCGGAGCAAATGTCATGTACGTGGGGGGTCCTAACGAGAAATGGTTTCTGTTTTCTAATATTGCATAAATTTTCTCTTTTTATCTTACAATTCCCGGAATCAATGATCACAGAAACGATAATTTGAAGAAATGCTTATGGACGTCGATAGATGGCGCTAGTTTTAGTGTTCGAAATAAGACTATATAAACTAACAAATTTGAATTACTGGTAAGATTGTACAAATTGGATCTAATGAAGGTGAACTTCATGAGCCCCATCAATAATCATTTCATAGAATGAGTAGTATTGATGAAGACTGATCCATAACAGCTGAAACGTCTGTAGTTAATGTATTTATTTTTAGCAACGTTTCAGAAGGGCACCGATGAACTTTAGAGACTCAATTTTAATCATAGGTAGTATTGTGGCAACTGTGCCACCACAAATGCCACAATAGTTATACCCCTGTCAGTTATACGATCTCAGAGTTAGTGCTCCTCGATAACTTGCGCCATCTATCGGCGTTAGTAAACATCTGCTGCGTTCGCAGAAATATTCGAGAATGGAATTTCGTACTATAATCGATAAACCGATTCATGTTCGATAAACCGATGAAGATAACAAAATTGTGGTCGATAAAAAGTGAACAAAATAAAAATCTTTAACCATCAAGGGCGTCTGCTAAAAATATTCAGAAAGAGGAAGCCAAAGTTCGTTGCAAAGTCCAAAGTTTAAGTTGAGTAAATAAGTTATTGATAATGAAAAGGGCCCAATATTAATTGTGATTAACTTCGGCCATTTTGTTTTCTTTACTCCCTACCAAAGAGGAATTGTTGGACTTGGTAACCAAATATTTACGCATGGATTATTCGATTCACTTGGAGCTTGAATTCATTCCTTTAAGTTAACCTTGTTGTTTGATGTGTCTAACTTTGCGCAGTCTCTGCATTTTAAAAACGAGTTTCAGTTTAATGACGTCAGACAGCGTTTTTATTGGTCTTCAATATGCGCGTCTGTGTAGAACAGCTGCTCGTCTCCTCTCCTGTACTTTCTTTCTTCATTTCTGTCTTTTTTTGTTTTGTTTATTCAAATAAGATCGGTTTATGTTCGTTTCAGAAGGGCACCGATGACGTTTTCGATGAAACGCAGGGAAATAGAGGAAAATATATATTTTATATAAACGGCTAAGTGTGCCTAATAAATTGCTCACTTAGTGTATTAGTGGCTTCAGTTGTGCGGCAAAAATCAAACGCTTCCAACGACACGAAAAGAAACCAGGTCAACGCACCACTTTCTAGTTCACACTAGGCAGGGCGAAGGTGTAGATAATTAGGTAGTTATCTGCTCCCAACCGGCGAAGGAAAGAGAGTACAGCGTTGTTCGCTGTCCGGAGATGACGGACAAGACCCGTCACTCATGGGAGGGGGAGGGGGTGGGGGATCGTAAAGTAGTTTGATCGAACCTGGAACAACTCGTTTCTCGGTGCCCCGAGATAATATTTTAATGGCTCATTAACTTCGGCAATTTGCAGTTAATGAGTTATTAACGTTCTCCACTTTCTGACACCGTTCGCGTGTTCCTCACGTACTCCGATGTTTCCATGGTAACCACGTGACCCGACACGTCTTGCGTGTGTCGGGATGGAGAACTGTGGCGTGCCCCGGTCGTTGTTGGATGATGCCTTGAAATGTTCGAAAAGTTTAGCAAAAACCGATGGATGTTCACGATCCCAAAAATCTATAAATTCTCAAGAGTCACGTGATTATTCCAGGGTGATATTTGGAGAGTGAGTGCCCTGGACTTTTTTGGTATGTGTGTATCTAAATTAGCTTTTAATTTATTACTTAAATATAAAATTTCAAAACGGTGTCTTTTACAGAAAAATTTAAAGCAGGCGAAAGCTACACAATACTTCAACGTTTCAATATTCATCGTGAGGTTTCATCTTCAGATAGTGAATAGGAGGATATGAAAACTTAGCGCAGTTACTGAATTTATTTATGCCTTGAAAAATATGGAGAAAGGACAAGATGTACTGGTTCTATGAAATGAAGAACAATCACCTAGAAATATTTGGGTTAATGATTTATTATCCGCACATCAGAGGTTCCCAAACTCTGATAAACATTTCCTACGTTTCACGCGATTCTCCATCTTTCCAGAACAAGTGTTTTCACTTGTTCTTCCAAAACAAGTGAAAGTACTTGTTCTGCAAGATGAGAGAACTGGAAGATGGAGCGATTGGTATGAAGAGATCGATGTTCTGAAGGATGGGGAGATCTGCAAGATGTTCTGATGGAAAGAGAGAGAGCTGTAAGATGTTCTGGAGGATGGGGAGTTCTGAAAGATGAGAGATTGAATATGGAGAGATTTGAAAGATGTTCTAGAGGATGGGGAAATCTGGAAGATGTTCTGGAGAATGGGAGATCTGGAAGATGTTCTGGAGGATGGGGAGTTCTGGAAGATGTTCTGGAGGATGGGGAAATCTGGACGATGTTCTGGACGATAGGGAGATCTGGAAGATGGAGAGATTGGAGATGGTGAGATTCGATATGGAGTAATCCGAAAGATGTTCTGAAGGGTAAGGAGATCTAGATGTTCTGGAGGACAGGGAGATCTGGAATACGGAGAGACTGGATATGGTGAGATTGGATATGGAGAGGTTGGATGTTCTGAAGGGTTGGGGGATCTGGAAGATGTTCTGAAGGGTTGGGGGATCTGGAAGATGTTCTGAAGGGTTGGGGGATCTGGAAGATGTTCTGGGGAATGGGGAAATCTGGAAGATGTTCTGAGGATGGGGAGATCTGAAAGATGAGAAATTTGAGATGGGGAGGTTGGATATGGAGAGATTTGAAAGATGTTCAGAGTATAGAGAGATCTGAAAGATAAATTGAAGGTGGGAGGTCTGAAAGATGGAGAGGTTGGAGATAAAGAGTTTGGATATGGAGAGATCTGAAAGATCTTCTGAAGGATGGGGAGATGTTCTGGAGGATAGAGAGATCTGGAAGATATTTCAAAGTATGGGGATCTGTGTGATGTTCTGGAGGATGGGGAGGTTGGATATGAAGAGATTGGAGATGGAAAGGTTGGATTTGAAGAGATTGGAGGTGGAGAGGCTGGATATGGAGAGATCTGAAAGATCTTCTGAAGGATGGGGGAGATGTTCTGGAGGATAGAGAGATCTGGAAGTTGTTCTGGAGGATGGGGAAGTTGGATATGAAGAGATTGGAGATGGAAAGGTTTGATTTGGAGATGGAGAGGCTGGATATGGAGGGATCTGAAAGATCTTCTGAAGGATGGGGGGATGTTCTGGAGGATAGAGAGGTCTGAAAGATATTTTAAAGGATAGGAGTTCTGGAAGATGTTCTGAGGATGGCAACATCTGGAAGAAGTTTGGAGGATGGGGAGATCTGGAATATGAAGAGATTGGAGATGGAGATATTTTGTTAAAATACTGCTTCATAAAAACAGCACAAACCCCAAAACAACCAAGTGTGCCCCTTTAGGGGAGCCACATCCTAGACCCTTGGGAAGCCCTGGCACAGACTGTATATAGTAATAAGTCTCATAAGAGCTTATCCACAGATTGGAAAACTGTGTAGATTTAGAAGGTCTCTATCTAAATAGAGAAGGATAAAAATGCCAGCTTAACCCAAATATTTCTACGTGGGAGTAAATACACCACTGGCCAAAAATATACGAACCTTTATTCGGTATCGAATTGGGCCGCCATTTTTTGGAATATCATCAAGTGTGGGGCGCGGCATGAATTCTACAAGGTGGATCTGGTCTAATTGGAACCATTCCAATCTTCTAAAAATCAACAAAAAATGGATAATTGAAATTGTCCAAGAAACCGTCCGTTTTTGTAGTTGCACTACTAATGTACCTCTATATTTTGACATTACAATGAAATCAATGGATCTGATTTCTTTATGTAGCTCTTATTGCCTGAAGACGAACTTTTACAATAAATTTCGAAACGTAAACTGCTTTTATTTTTAATTTTTAAAAATTAAAAATAAAAATTTATTATTTTTACTAATCAATATATAAAATGGTCAAACGAATATTTTTCTATACGAAATCGATTGCAATAAATAAAATTTTCACCACAATTGGTATAATTTACATATTTTTGTGATATATAATTTATACACAGCCCAGTCATAACATTAGGACCACCCCTAGAATTTAGCAATCGACCCTTGCTCCCTGTCTAGTGGCACATGTGTCCCAGTAAGAACCAGTAAACGTGATGCTGCAGGTTGGTGAGATGCGATCCATACCAAGGACTTGATCGACATGGGCAAGGAACCTAAAAGAGGAATGAGTGTTGAGAACCGGTTGAAGAGTGGCAGTATTATAGAAACTGTACATCTTGTGGGCTGTTTGCGGATTGCTGAAATTAAGATTGTCAAAGGGTGGAGTGGTAGTGCACCCCCAATTGGTCCAGCCTTGTCCGAGCCGATAGAAAAGCTGATCATGAACTTTAGATATATACGAGAGGGGAGGGTCCAGAAGTAGTGAATGCAATTCATTAGGTCTAGATATATGGATGATCATGGACTTTAGCCAGGGGATGGAGAGATTTGGAAGTTGTTCTGAAGGATGGGGAGATCTGGAAGATGGAGAGGTTGGATATGAAGAGATTGGAGATGGAGAGGTTGGATATGAAGAGATTGGAGATGGAGAGGCTGGATATGGAGAAATCTGAAAGATCTTCTGAAGGATGGGGAGATATTCTGAAGGATAGAGAGGTCTGAAAGATATTTCATGGACTTTAGCCAGGGATTGGTGAGATCTGGAAGTTGTTCTGTAGGATGGGGAGATCTGGAAGATGGAGAGGTTGGATATGAAGAGATTGGAGATGGAGAGGTTGGATTTGGAGAGATTGGAGATGGAAAGGCTGGAAATGGAGAGATCAGGGAACAATTAGTGGTTTTCAAGACATCGTCATTGGACGCTGTTCAGATGCAAACTTGACCATTGATGACTGTTTAGCGGTGGTACTGGAGGCAAGAGGAGGACATATCCACTCTTTGGTAGGTGGTCATATTGTTTTCACTGAGCAGTGTATATATTATTTACATATTTATCATATTATATTATGTATGCAATGCATCTCTTGGTGTTACTTACTACGAGACAAGAGGGCCGGCGTATCGGCTTCTTTTGAACATCTTGCCTCTTCTTAATGAGTAATGGGAGGCTGAGAAATTCCCTTTTGATGTAGCCTCTTTAGCAATTCCCTAGGAATCGATCACAAATTAAATTTGTTCGGAATCTAATTAGAATATTAAATATTTCTCACGTTGACTCAGAGAGGTAAAAAAAATGGCTACCAAATACCAGTCGAATCTCCGAGGGAGAAAGAAAAGGAAGAAAAAAGAAATGAGAGAAAATCCAAGATAGCTCTGAGGTTTAAGAAATTCTGCCTCCTCTGTTCACAAAACTATTGATTACAGGGGAGATGCAGTTGAGGCAGGGGTGGGGGTTGACAGTACGTAAGCTCTAGAATGGATGGTTGAGGGAATTTCCAACGTATGTAATTAGCAGAAAACAAGAATGGTTTTAATTAGAAAAAAAAAGGGAAACTGCAAATATGGTTTTTAAGTACAATTATCTGATTTTAAAGAGGTGGCGCCACCAGTTGTAAGAATAAGGCTTCCGTTTTCCAGTTCATAAAATGAACACGTACTTCCGATTAAAATATATATTTGATATACAGGATGGCACAAATTAAAGTATCCCTATTTAGAGCTGTTGGAGTACAATGTAATGGAGGAATTTTTAAGGGCCTTTTTCTTAATGGCTGAGTTAGTCGGTCTCAGGCGAGGGTACAATGAAGCATGTTGAGACAACATTCAACATCTGCCATGAGCGCTCACAATATTATGGTTGATGTTTAAGGAATGTTTCTTCCAGGTGGGTCCATAAAACACTGGATGCAGATCAGAAGAGGGAAAGGGTGAGGTGTGATTGGGCAGCATTTTGAAGCTAATGAAGCTCAGTTTTGGGGGTGGTATGTCACTCATGAGCACCACTTTGACTCTGAAATAGTGGAAGAACAAACGAAATAGTGGAAGCATCCCTATTCTCTCCTTCTTAAACCTTTGGAGTGTGCAAGTCAGCTGGAAAAGTTATAACATCCGTCTCCTGGGATGCAGAAAGAATGCTACTGAGATGGCTAACTCAGCCACATTGTGAAAAAGGCCCATCAAAATTCTTCCAATCATTGACTGTACTCGAACTCAGGTCTTTTCCATCGGGTGTGGGGAGGATGGCGATCTTACCAACTAGGCCATCCACGAGGGCGTGGTAGGAAGTGCCACTGTCAAATCCAAGTATTATTGTAACCTACTGAGACGTTTCTACAAGGAATTAAAGCTCAAGAGAAGAGGGAAATTGTCCATCTGAGTCACCTTGCATCAAGACAATGCACAGGCAGACAGAGCGTTTGTGACTCAGTTAAAACTGCGTGACGTGAGTTCGATCTCTTACATCATCCACCCTACTTATCGAATTTGGCTCAATCTTCTATTTCCAAATCTCACAAAGGATTTGAGAGGACAGAAATTCGAAAATGGTGCCACAGATGCAGTCAACAACTGGTTTGTGTCAAAATCTGAATTTTATTCAAGAGGGGTTTAGGAAAACTAATGGACCAGAAAGCGTGTCATCTTTAAGCTGGGATTATGTTGAAAAATAAGTGGGTTTTTGCAACTTTCCATCATTCCTTCCACGATGGTTGTTTTGCTGATAGGTCACTGGGCCACTTGTAACACCTAAGAAAACTGACACCACAGCAGCTAAGAAGAAAAGGTGATGTGCGTGGGGTGAGGGAAGGGAATGGAACAGCGCAAACACCTTATCCAGCTGACTTCCTGATCTCCAGCAAACATCACTATAAGCGATGAGCAAAGAAAGAAAATCCCGCTTCCTACGTCACAGTTACCTTAGCAACACAAAAGCCAATAGCATTAACCCACTTCATTACGAGCTTGTGTGGCCCAACAATTTCAAAGCTGTCGTGGATTTTCCTGCACGTGAACACACAAATCACATTTTCCAGAATCAATTGGGGGGGGGGGGGAATTCACTGCTGCCCAACTAACTTTTAATTGAATTTGAGGCATCTGTCAATCATTTCTCTCATCTCCATTGTCCAGTTATTATTCTGCTGCTCACAGCGAGGTTAATTTAATTTCCTGGTAGAAAGAACGATAGAATTAATCTCAAACAGAATAATAGATGAAAGACTCATAAATTTCGTAATATCAGTAAAAATTGCTGTTATTTCTCTTGGAGTGCAATGTAAATTTAATAAAACTTTTCCTTAATCCCTTAGGAATAAGAGTTGAGTTGTCACATGCGGAAGGACAGACGGACAAACATGCTGAAGACAAAAGGCATTTTAAGCATATATGTTAAAGTGCCTGAAATGGGGTCTTATAAAAGTCTTCTAAACAGCAATGGACTTCTCTCTAAGGATCCAGCAGTAAGTGATCACACCAGGGACGCAAATGTAATGCGATTGCATCAGACAAAATACAGTATAATTGGCCTAATGATGCAACCATTATCAGGCAAAATAATTAAGCAAAGCCACTTAAGCTCATCTAATCAACCCATTTAAAAGACAATTGGCTGCCATTCAACGGTTCTAATTTTTCAATAGAACTGTCACCAATTAGCTGATAATTGATTTAACTCAAAACGCTGGTGTTACGAATATGCACTAACTTTCAAAAGTATAAGGATTCAATGTAAGTTTTCAAATAAGAAACTGTGGTTTTTCATCCCTCTAACCAGTTGTGTTGATCCAAGAATACATGAAGCACTGCTCGTCAATGGCTTCACCTAGGTTTCAACATGTCTTGCTGTCCACGTCATCAATAGCTACTAGAGGCAAGCTGCTGTTGTAACTGATGGCTTTGCATACCATGATTACAGATGTTGGGACTTCATAATGCTCTCTGATGGAGGTTGGATTATCTCTGTTTCCGCCTTGTCTCCAGATGTGCAACGACCAACTTATTGGTTATTCGACACTAAACAGAACACGATCCATTCTTGTCCCCAAGTAGCATCCCTCCTAGCACCACTGACGATGATGGAATGACGTTAGATGCAGAAGAGTTAAGAAGCACTGCATCACGTACAGAAGAATGCTAAAGATACCATGGACAGCAATGGTGACAAATGGGAGTGCCCTGTAGCGAATTGGAAAAACCCGTGAATTGCTGAAGAACGTAAAGAAAAAAATATTCATATCTTGGACACCTGATGCGCAACAACAACAAATATGCAGTTCCATGGCTAATTATTGATGGGAGAATGGAGAGAAGAAAAAAGCTGGGAAGAAGACGCATATCATGGCAAGTTAATCAGAATTGGAAGGGAGTGAACATCATGCAGCTGTTCAGAGCTGTCAAAGACTGAGAGATATTTGCTGTGGTGGCCAACCTCCGTTAGGAGATGGCAGACGGAAAAGAAGCTCCACTTTTCCCACTTGCCTGCTAATCCTACTCCCTGACACAGGTACAGAAAACAAATCATCTAGTTCCTCCGTTCTGACATTCTTCTGATGACAGCAGACTCCTCGCGATGTGTTCTTGTATCTTCTTGTAATGGCGATTTGCTCTTCTGACCATCTACCTTCTAACGAACCAATATTCCGACCCCTTTTAAAGTTCTTCAGCTATACATTACGTCACTTTATTCGAATTGCCACAGACGTTTATTCGGTCGCGTTTATTTTGTTTTTCTGCTAACATTTCCGGTTTTTATAGCACTTTCAGATCTGTACATCAGGGTGTAACACACGCTCTATCGTTTACGTCCATATACTTCTCAGTTATGCACGAAAATATTTAGATAAATAAATCCGTCAATTCTTTCTAAGCAGGAAAATTTCTGAGTGGTCTGTTTTAAGAATAATTTTTTCTTTCATTTTATTATTTCCAGTTTTTTCCCTTTGTCCATCTCTCTTTCTCTCTGAAATGGAAACAGCTTTGCATGCACAGATTAAGCAACCACCAGACAGCAAAGGCGAACTAATCCACTCTATTAATTAGAGTCTCTCGTTTGATCCTCACAATTAAATCTTTCTGCTACGGATCTCAGCCAGCAACAGTTCTGAGCTTAATTAATGAGCTTTGTGGGACTTTAAGTTTCAGGGACTAAGCCGGGAAATGGAATTAAGGGAATCACTTGCTTTAGTGAGAAAGATCTCATCTATATGAGAATAACAGTTTCGATTACAGTTAAGTCTATAGTTATCAACTAAAGGGATTTACAAGATATTCCTGTCTCGCATCCCCTCATTTGCATAAATGACATGCTCATTTCCCCATCAAGGAAAAGTAACATTCAACTTAAACAACTATTCCGCTCGACTTACTCTCGCAGGTAACACAGTGGACATGATCAATCCTTTCCACACTGGGTGGAAAATGCCCAAGTTCGAATCCTGTCAATGATGTGAAGAATTTTTTGGCCTTTTTTCCCTTCTCAATATGCATCCCCCAAAATAGAGCTTCCCGATTAAGACCCACACCCACAATGCATTGCCACATAATTAACGTCGAAATTATTCAAAAATTCATGACGTCACAACCAATACATTCAAAACCCACGTCTAACAGGGGAACCTGCACAGTTGCAAGGTAAGATCACTGCTCACTAAGCATAAAAACCCAGGTTCACGCCCCGCAAAAGTCGATAAAATGAAAATTAAAATCTGAAGTTACAACTAGCGCCATCTATCGAGAGAAAAACAAACCGTTTTATTTCCCGCCTAATCGGGAACCATCCCTGCAAAATCGGTTCAATACTACTCCAGACGCTCCTAAAGTTTGAGGAGTAACTGTCCCCTTTTTCAACAGCATTTCTCCTTCATCTCTTATTACATTCCTCTACTTTTTTGCTCTTTTTATGTCTAATAGGGACAGAGAAGTGGATAACCAGGTTTATTATCCTATACAAATTTATTATCCCACATTTACAAATTATGCCATCTGGGTGGTAGTCTGCCAAGAATAAGCAACACTAGTCTTCTCTATTGAAAAAGCATTGCTTATTCAAGGTAGTGCAATATCAGGCAACTCATTGTGCTAGGCAGTCACCAACGGGCAAAGTTTGAAGAGGGCTTTAAACTTTGCCCGTTGGTGACTGCCTAGTTGTGTTTAGAGTTTAAACTTGCCCCAGTTTGCAGAATGTCCGTGGGATTGTGGCAGAGAGTTCTCAATGTCATAGCAATGATTCTTCCAAATGCATAAGTTATGGTTTTTGATAGTAGCGAGTCTGTGGGGAATTTCTTTGTAAAATTTGAAGTTTAGTAAAAATGAACACTTTATACATAAATTCATTTAGATATTATTTTGTTCTTATTCTCACTCGATTGTCCTCAACATTAAAGTGAAATTATTGTCAAAATTACAATCAGAATTTAAAACAATTACTTGAGCAGAAAAAGGGGGCATGGAAAGGTTACAGAGCAATAAAAAGTACTGAAGCCTATAACAGCTACAAGGTGATGTGTAATAGAGCCACAGAAAAGGTTCGACAGGCAAAGTCAGTGTATGAGAAATCGCTAATAAAGAGGGGGGGGATAAGGAATTCTTTACATATATAAATGCCAAGAAGAGCAGGACAAACCAGATCAGACCTTTACGTAAGGGAAAGGGGATAGTAATAAATACACCAGCTGCCGCTGCAGATGAACTCAACAGTTATTTTGCATCGATATTTACAAATGAAAAGCCTTTTGTGGCAAAGGGAAATTGTGGGAGCGAAGTTAAAAAATATGTAATTAATCATATTGAAATTTCGCAAGATTATTTAATGAAAAAACTTTCGAGCCTACAGACCAGTAAGGCTCCTGGAGTTGATGGAATATACCCTATAATCTTAAGGGAGGTGGCAAGCAAGTGCATTGAACCATTGAGGCTAATTATGCGAGCATCACTAGACTCTGGGGAGACTCCGTTGGATTGGAAAAGTGCCAATGTATCTGCCATACATAAGGGTGGCTCTAAGAGTGAAGTGGGAAATTATCGACCTGTCAGTCTGACTTCAGTAGTAGGGAAAATCATGGAGGCAATGATCAAGGGTGGAATTCAGGATCATTTGGATCGAACTGAAATTCTTAAGGATACTCAGCATGGTTTTGTA
Source organism: Mastigoproctus giganteus (assembly GCF_048544385.1). NCBI lineage: Eukaryota > Metazoa > Arthropoda > Arachnida > Uropygi > Thelyphonidae > Mastigoproctus > Mastigoproctus giganteus. The sequence goes on from NC_143580.1 coordinate 227,372,270, forward strand.
AAGGGAAAATCATGTTTAACAAATCTGGTTCGCTATTTCGAAAGGGTCACTCACGAGCTGGATTTAGGGAATAATTTCGACATTGTTTATTTAGATTTCAGCAAAGCTTTTGACTCAGTCCCAAATGAGCGGTTGCTTTATAAGCTGGAACAGGTTGGAATCAGTGGGAAAATCCTCAAATGGATAGCAGGATGGCTTCAGGGCAGGAGGCAGAGGGTTGTGATAAATGGCTATTCCTCAGATTGGGTTGATGTAAGAAGTGGGGTTCCCCAAGGATCAGTATTAGGACCACTGTTGTTTTTAATTTTCATAAACGACATCGATGAAGGGATAGAGGGCGTGATGTCTAAATTTGCAGATGATGTTAAAATTGGTAGAGTAGTTAATGATCACTGTCAAGTTGAGCTTCTTCAGAGAGACCTAGATAGACTTCAGGAATGGTCAGAAAAATGGCAGCTGTGCTTTAATCCAACAAAGTGTAAGGTATTACACCTGGGAAACAGTAATCCCAAAATAACTTATTCACTTGGTGGAGTTCAACTAAGCCCAGTACTGGAGGAAAGGGCCTTTGGTGTTACGATATGGTCAGACATGAAATTCTCTGAGCATTGTAAACAGGTTGCAAGGAAGGCCCATGGTGTCCTATCGATGATCTATCGAACTTTTGCAATTAGAGATAGGGACGTGATAATCCCATTATATAAGGCTTATGTTAGACCACACTTGGAATACTGTGTTCAAGTATGGAGACCGCACCTAAAGAAAGACATCGAGCTTCTTGAAAGGGTGCAAAGACGGGTAACTCGCCTGGTGAGATCGGCAAAAGGGCGTCCTTATGAAGAAAGACTTCGAATATGTGGGTTGCAGAGTTTGGAAACTAGACACCTTAGAGGAGATTTGATTGAGGTGTTTAAGGCTCTGAGAGGCATCAGTAAAATGAATGAGGACGAAATTTTCAAGATTATAAATGATGCTAGAACTAGGGGACATAAATTCAAGTTACGGGGGGGAATGTTTAGATTGGATTGCAGGAAGTTTTATTTTAGCCAGCAAGTTATAAATTACTGAAATAAGTTGCCTACACATGGGTGGTAGAGGCTGACAGTTTGGGGAAATTCAAAGGTCATCTGGATAGTACCTTCGGGTCAGGGAAGCACAATAGGATGATAGGTTTAATTTCCTTTTCTTTTATTAATTATTAATATTTATTTATTATTATTATTTTTTTTATCATTGTTTTATTCGGGTTTTTTTTTTTTTTTTTTGGCTGGTGCATCATATGCCTTAGGCTTTCTTGCATGTGGCCATTACTAATAGTAATACTAACACTAAGAAAAAAAAAGACAAAAAAATCACGAAAAAATTATTGTGGTTTTTGTACAATGCATGGTTTGTACAAAAACCAATGTCGTGGTGTGGTTTTCATACAATGGGACTCTACTACATAGCCTGCTCACTCTCCAGACTAAAATCTACTAAATTTTTGTCTATGGGATTATCTGAAATGCATCATTTACACAATACCCATTGCTACCCTTCAATAACATGTAGAATAAACATTTCAGAAAATTCAAGCAACACTTGAAATTTCTGAATGCATCAGGGTTGTGTTCAACTGCACAGTCTAGTCATTGTTCTAAAATAGTAAAGTTGGTGCACAATCTTCTTTATTTTTTGCATGTGTTGTGATGTTAGTTTGCATAGTTTAGCGCATTTACAAGGGAAGGTAAACTTTTGTTCCGAAAAATATTTGCTGCATTTTAAGAAACTATTGGTCGATATATTTATGATCTAAAATAAAGGTTCATAAAGGATTATAATATTTAGAATCACATACACTGACTGTGGTGGGGCATATTATTTTTATAGACACCCTGCTGGTTCTAAATATTTTTTCGAACTGTATTTTGTTCTCTTTTTGCTAAATATTGAAAGTTGGTGCTTAAGTTTATGAAAAATAAAATTTAGAGTAAATATTATAATGATAATAGCAGAGGCAATAAATAGCCTTTCACTGAACTTGGATTTTTAATGATTCTGATAAGCTCTCAACTATCTAATATTGCAATGTTCTAAACAAAATTATAATCATTGTAATTCTGTTTTAAGCTCATGTGTTTATGTTTTGTATAAATAAAACTCAGCACAACAGACGTAAACAAATATATTCACTCAACCATTCGACTATATACATTGTTACCGAACAGAAAGTCGGACAACAAAAACCAGAATGTCTTGCCCACCCTTCTCAGTGAAGGATGGATCCAACAGGGACTGTGAGACAGTCACGGATGTCGGTACTATGGACGGATACTTTGGTTACATGATAACTGTACAGTGCTGCCCTCTGGGTGATATAAAAATACTTTTCTTTCATGACTTTTCAGTGCCTTCTAGGAAGTCGGATGATGTAGCATTCATCAGCAGTGTTCCCGACACTGCGATGATGCTTGTCATATGAGATGAACCAGTTCTCTGCCAGTGTCGTTACACAACGAGACAGACGAGAACTATTCCTTGGCATTTCCTCTATGAGTCCTTTCTTATGGTAACTCGAGGATGAAGCTGCAAAAGAACAAAAAATACCAGAATTACACTTGTGTATTCTCTCACACTCTTATGCAAATATATAAAACTTCCCAGCACATTAGATATCATTCTAATAATTAAACTAATTTTTTTATTTTCTATGAAGCACCTCTTGACAACAATTTGTAGCAAAGTAAAAAAGTCAGAGTGTGTTATAGGCCTAATAGCTGTGATTAGTACAAAGAACAACTATACAGAGAAATAGTGTGCTAGTAAATCAGAATGTCTTATAATGGGGGATTTTAACTTTCCAGATACTGACTGGAACTTGTCAGTTGGTCACTTTCCCACTAGTAACCTTTGGTGAATTTACTGGATGACTGTTTTCTACAGCAGCATGTTAGAGAAGTAACAAGAGGGAGTAATGCTCCTGATCTGATTATCAGCAGTGATTATTAATTCGTTAAGAAACTGCAGGTAAAAGAACTAGTAGGTGGCAGTGTATTACAGAGTATCGATGTGAAATTTACTTAAAGATGTAACCACCATCAAGGATAAACGGAAGGATTTTTGCTTTTGTAAAGGTGACTATGGTGGTCTTATACAGTTTTTAAAGTCTATACAGTGGAACCAACTGATGATGTTACCTGTAGCCAATTCTAAATGGGAAACATTCAAGGAATTAATCATGGAAGTTAATAAGCTCTTCATACTAACTAAAAATATATTGTTTAAGGTTTAGGCCTAAATAGATTTCACATGATTTAATGAGACTTGTGATAGAGAAGGTAAATGTATGGGATGCATATAAATTATCAGATGACACAGAAGCCTATGGTAGATATAAGCTAGTCTGTAATCATGTCAGAAAGGAGGTGAGGCAAGTGACAGCATATAAATCTTCGTCAAACAAATGCAAAAGTTCTTTACTTATTTAAAATTTAGAAGGAAGGGGATGAATCAAATTGTTCCACATGATATCGATGGCTCAACTATTGATGTTGCTACTCAGGATACTGACAAACTGAATGAGTATTTTGCATCTACATTCACACAAGGAATTCTTTAGAGAAGTGGAGGCTAGTAGTTTATCAAACTCTAACAAGGAGCTAAGTGATATTATAATAAGTCAGAGTAAAGTGGAAGAGAAATTGTTGAAGTTATACATAAGAAATGCATCTGGGGTGGATGGGATCTATCCAATTATATTAAGGAAGACAGTGAAGGAAGTAAGCAAACCATTAGCCATAAGTGCATCCTCGGATTCAGTGGAGATTCCATGGACTGGAGATGTGCAAATGTATCCCCAGTAGATAAAGGAATATCAAATGATGACACAAGTAATTACAAACTTGTTAGTTTAACTTCTGTTCCGGGGAAAATAATGGAGTGATTGGTTAAAGAAGCACTACAGGACCATCTAGACAAGACTGCAGTTATAGTTCAGACACTGATGAGTTTGTTAAGGAGAAATCTTGTGTGACCAATCTGATTGGATACTATGATGCAGTCACAAAGGAACTGGATGCAAAAAATAATTCTGATATCATATACTTGGATTTCAGGAAAACTTTTGATACCGTTGCACATGGAAGACTACTGTACAAACTGGAGCGGTATGACATTAAGGGCAAGTTGCTGATATGGATAAAGGGATGGTTGAGTAGGAGAAGATAGAGATTGATAATCAATGGACACCACTCTTCGTGGACTAATGTTATTAGTGGAGTGCCCCGTGATTCAGTGTTGGGCCCATTGTTGTTTTCTATATTTATCAATGATTTGATGAAGGCATATTGGGTTTAATGTTCAAGTTTGCAGATGATAAAAAGGTTGGCAAAGTGGTTAATGACAGGAATGACAGTATGTTTAGCATTAGCAACTAAGGCCATATTGCTCCGGGGATATGCAGTGGTCATTCCCTGACCTTTCCACATCCTCCGTATTTGGTGGTCACGGGCTCGAACCCCGGTCTAATCAAGAAGCGTGTGCTATGCACTGCTGCTCCTGCCCACCTGGCTACGGAGGCGCCTTTTCATTATGTGACAGTGAGGTGCCTCCATAGCCAGGTGAGCAGGAGCAGCAGTGCGTAGCACACGCTTCTTGATTAGACCGGGGTTCGAGCCCGTGACCACCAAATACGGAGGATGCAGAAAGGTCAGGGAATGACCACTGCATATCCCCAGAGCAATATGGCCTTAGTTGCTAATGCTCCTAAAAACCAAATAACAAACAAACAAACAAACAAAGAACAAACATAATGAAAAACATTAAATTAAACAATTAGACTGACGCAGGATGGCCAACCGTTTCAATATGGCCAGGATTGTCCCACTTCCCGATAATACCATCATTTGTCCAGATAAGAGAGGAAAAAACTGTTAATTTACCGATTTCACGTATCTTTAATTAATTCTTATTGGAACCTAACTGATGCGCTAAAAATTAATTAATTCTAATAACAAGAGAAAAATGAGAAAGTCTAAAGGCATTTTGTTCGTCACTGAGTAATGAAAAAAAGAAAATGCATGCTGATAAAAAATGAGTGCAATTTTTCTCAAAATTTCCGGAGGCAAATAATTTGCCTCAAATTGTAAACTCCATATTAAGCATTCCATATTCAAATGCTTCATCAGAAAGAGTTTTCAGCTTAATGAAAACTGTTTGGTGGAAAGAGAGAAACCATCTTTTATTAGAAAATTTAGAAGCCGAAATTATGTTGAAAGAAAACTATAACATGTCCTGTTCAGTTAAAAACTTTTTAAAATCTTCGGAAGGAGAAGAAATTTTAAAACTAGTGAAATCTAAAAAATATATATATAAAGTAAAAGTATTCTTCCTTGCTATTTTTAAAATAACTATTATAAATAATATTATAGGATAAATACATATTAACAACAATCATATAACATATAAATACTATGATTGATTGATTGGTAAAAAAATGTATTTTAATTGTAATTTTATATTTTTCGTTTACTTTTTGAAGAAAAAAATGCTATACTACACATTTCATTTCAAGTTGTCCCGCTTACCAATTTTCAAAATATAGCCACCTTGGGCCAATGCCTGATTTAAAAGTTATGGGAAAGTAATGTTCCAACGAAAAAAAAAATGCATATACACGTGCATGAACTTGCACCCACACACACACAACACACATTTTTTTTTATTTTGGCACTATCAGTTGCAGTCACCAGTAATCATTACTGCTAAAATGTTGTAATTAAAAAAATAAATTAATTAAATAATTGTTTTATATCCTAATTCAGCCACAAATGCCTAGGATTTTACATCTTTATTGTAAATTCCTTTGGCACCCAATATATTTGCCACATCCTGACAGTAGCCTGCAAATTTTTCTATGGCAACATAGGCTTAATCTTGCAACATGCATACTGATGGCCATTTACATTATACCAGATCCACAGTCAGGCCTTTATTAGGAACCAAAGATCTCAAAAGATATCTATTTTTATCAGAAACCTAAAAAGTTTACAACTTTCTACAAATGGAATGATTTTTGACCATTCGTACTTCTTTAGAAAAAACTGGAGCTATCTGCTTCAAGCTGAATGACAAAGAACCGCTGACGTCAAAAAAATTTGCATTTTTAATTACATTTCAATGAAAAAATACCATGTGATTAGTGAAAACAAAACTTCCCATAGGAGCTATCTGAAATATATTATAGTAAGTACTATGCATCAGCCTTACCCCAACCAAATTCCGAGGAATGTAACCTTCTCTGTCATTGAGTCGAGACCACCACCATTCTCTCTCCATGTCATCTCCTTTCCTTAACACCAGGATTTTGTCTCCATCTTTAAAAGTCAGTTCATCAGCATTATGCCCATCATAGTCATACACTGCATATACAGTACCTCCATTAAGAATACCAAGTTTCTCTTGAGTACCTGAAAAGATTTAAATTATGATGATGCAAAGAAAAAATTGTTTATGTTGATATTATTAGAAATGATAAAAGTTCACACACATACATTTATTACATACAAGTTTTAATTATGCATGTAATTCCTATATACAATAAGCCCCTGTTATAATGCTTTCGAAGGGCCCAACTCAAAAGAGCGCTATAAGATGGACCCCCACTTCACAGTAATCATCATAAGACCAGAAAAAAGGAGCATTAAAAGCAGAACAGTGCTAAAAGCAGGAGTGTTATAATAAGGATTTACTGTATTTAATTAGTAATATATACCAGATTTATCAAAGTTTCAATTTTAAATAATATCAATATACTTGTATTTGGGGACACCCAGATCTAAATGGTACTAATATGCTTAGGAATTAATTATGTTTCTGAATTTAAATGTAGGGGTCTTAGAGCAACAGTTCTTGTCCTTTAAGCAGCTGAAGACCCCCATTACTAGTTAGAAAAAGATTGCTAATTGCCAAGTATATTGACTCTAGTCTAATCAAACATGCACACTATTCTTTGGGTTATGAAAATCAGAAGTTATTCTCTTCTGAACACAGAAAGAAGCATGTTATGTTATGTCATGTCTATGCTTCCTTAGAGCAGAAACTACAGTTCCAGTCATAACTTCCACAAAGTTATAAACTATTTATGAAATTATTCTTGCAAAACAATAGCGAACATCATCAGCATCTTTCTTTATTTATTTCTATATTTAGAAGAGAATAAATACTGATTTTCATAAACCCAGAACAGAATGCTCATTTTTTTAAGTCGATTTAGGGCTAAGAATCTCCAAGCATATTGGTTTTGTTTAAATTTTAAAAAATTTGGTAATTTTTCAATCCGGTGTTTAACCATTTAAATTTTAACAGTGAAAACAGTTACTTGAACTTTGGTAAAGAAATACTGAAATAATTTAGAATATGGATGGAAATTGAATGCAAGGATTTGTAAAACTTAAACTTACACCTGAACTTTTTTTCAGTAAAATGATTTCACATAAGATTTAATTTCTGTTTAAAGCATTAAACGGAAGGGGGGACTATAGCAATAGAGCATCAGCAAAATAGATGCCTTTAATTTTATTTATATTACTATACTGCTGCATTTCATGTAGAAGTATAGTGACTGCTCTTCACAATGTGTTTGTAATAAAATTTCTTGTACTACTATATAACTAAGTCATATTGTACTCTTAACCTGACCTTAATTGTCTTTCCCAATAAGCTCACCAGTTAAATATCTATTGCAGATTAATCACAAGTGCAGAATTAGTGCTATACCCTTTCCACCTCTCTCTACCTTCCGAAATACACAAGTACCCTTGCTTAAGTGGTTTATGAAGTTATTGTTTATGCAGCATAATCACAATAAACATGCTAATAGATAAGGCATCACCCACAATTTGTGTTGCTAATTTTGTCAAAGAAAAGACCCCATTAATTTAATTTTTCTGTTGAAAATTCCAGCAGAAATCTCTTTGTCAAGGAAACACGAAAAATTTGTGATCAAGTATGAATATGCTTCTAACTTGGCATGTTTCATACTTGAACTCAAAATTTCTACCTAACTCTTAGTAAGGTGGGTGGCTGGTGGATTGTGTTCTGGCGAAAAAAAGCAGCAGAAAAGACATTGACCGTTGCAAAATAATTTAGTGTCACTTTTTTTCTTTGGAAATTGCAACATGTGTGTACAGTTTTTACTGAAAAAGCAGAAGTCAAAAATTTCCTGCTTTTCCAGTAAGTTTTAAACACAAGAGCTTCTGACTTATTGCACAATACAAGATCTCATATTTCAATGGTTGCCAAAGTTAAATTTTTTTTTTCAGTTGTGTGTAATATACTAATTGTGTGGTACAACGCTGAGGTTAGTGGAGAATGAAAAAGACCTAGGGTTAATGTGCCATCAGACATGATAATGTTCTCTGAAGAGTGCAGACAGGTTTCCAGGACAGCTCATGGGGTTTTGTCAATGATATAGAGGAATTTTGCCAGAAGGGCCAAGGAGGTGATTATCCTGTTGTATAAGACAACAGTTAGGTTGTTGTTGTTGTTGTTATTTGGTTTTTAGGAGCATTGGCAACTAAGGCCATATTGCTCCAGGGATATGCGGTGGACATTCCTTGACCTTTCTGCATCCTCCGTATTTGGTGGTCACAGGCTCGAACCCCGGTCTAATCAAGAAGCGTGTGCTATGCACTGCTGCTCCTGCCCACCTGGCTATATTGTAAGTAGGATATGGATCTGTTGAAACAGGTTCAGAGAATGACAATGAAATTAGTGAGGGGGAGAAAAGGGTACTCTATCCAAGAAAGGCTTCAGTTCTGCAAATTGCAGTGTCTGGAAACTAGGCACCTGCATGGAGATCTCACTGAAGTATTTAAGGCTTTGAATGGATTAAGTAAGCTAAATGTTGATGGTATCCATACTCTTGCCCAGATTATACATATGAGAGGGCATAAATTTAAACTGAAAGACTGCTGTATGATAGATATGCATGATTTGTTTTCAGCCAGTGAATGGTTAATTGCTGGAACAAACTTCCATCTGGTGTTGATGAAGTGGGTAGTTTGAATAAATTTAAGTACTAATACTAACTTAGAGTAAAATGATATTGAGTTCCCCAAGCCACTTCTTGAAAAGTCTATACAATACAATGCAAAGTGAGAAGCATCTGATATCTAACAGAGCTTAAAAAAAAAAAAACAGTGTGTGAACCAGCAGGTGTCTCAAGGTACATCAAACCTGACAGTCAAGTTTTATGGTATTTAATGTGTTAAGATGTGCTGCACTGTATGTAGATGTTATAATTAAAAAAATGTAATTATAAAAAGAGATAGTGAAAAAATAAAACACAAAGAAACGTGAATCCTTATTAGGTGCAACCACAAACTCTGATTTGTATTTTCAATGTTTTCCACAGTTATTTTTTGTAAAACAAGCATAATGGCACATGGCTAAAAGAGTGTTTTTAATCCAGGCAGACAGCTGGAGCTGCATGATGTAAACAAACATACTTAAGCACTAGTTTTTATTCAGTGATTGGATTGTTTCAACATCATTTATTACAGCTAATAATTTATATTTTGAGTTAATATTTTCCCCCATTACATACAGTGGAATCTTCATTATTCATGCCTTGATTACACTACACAATTGATTACTTGAGAGGGGGGACTTTTTTTATATTTTATTTAACTTCTTAAAATAGTTGAACGTCAACTTGCCATAAAGGACAAAGGCAAAGCAATAGAGATTACAGTGCAGTAGGGTATCAAAGCACATGAGGGTTAGTGTGCTGGTTCCACCCCCATGTAATTGAGAATTCACATGGAGGTTCCTCCCAGAGAAAACTATTGTATTAAGGTAAAACTAGGTGAACTCCTATAAACCATTCATGAATGTGAATGTATACAAACTTTATCTGCGTACATACTCGTCCTGATTGTACACTTAAAATATAATCAGGACAAGTCCATCCTCATAAATGGTGTGTATTTTTGCAGAAAGCTGTTTGGACTAAAGACACACATCATTCATATTAATCCATAAGGTATCATCTAGTTCAAGTATGGGAATTCTTACTTGTCCAAATGAAAAGCCAATACTGTGCATTCACTATGACATTGACCTTCCCCTTTCCATTCCTTCATTTTCCCTCTATGCATCACTGAATTCCATCATAAACAGAAATGGTATGAGCCATGAATAGAAGTATGAATTAGGAAGATCATTGGCACATGAGCAGAATCACGTACTCTGAGTTTGCATACTTCGAGACCTTACTATTTTTTTTTATAAAATAAATATATCATGGGTCCACAATGCATGACCTTATCTTTTCTACACCTTGTGTGACTGTTTTTGATGAAACAGCAGTAAAGTGTTCCTATTTTTCTACTCTGTACAGATCTCAATATAATATAATATCTCTTAATAGAAATTGGAAGAACTAATATTATGTGAAAACAGTTTAACAGAAAAAAAAAAAAAAACTATTATCAGATTATGAGTTACATAAACAGATAAATTTCTCTTTGAAGTAAGCATATATAATTCTTCTATATGCACATATCATACATTTTCTCTGAACAAATTTATTAATTTCCTTTGTAACCGATCATATAAACCTGTATTGTATACACATTTTCTGTGAATAAATTGTAGTTTTTGATTAACTATATTACAGAAGTTCCACTTTATTAGAATATTAGATATATTATAATGTTTACAAACATGCCACTGTATTTGTAATTACAAGAAATATAGTCAACTACTTGGGTTTTGTTGGAAGCTATTTTTTTTTTTTACTTAAACAAGTATTTAACTAATCTTGGGCTAAAAAGTAAGATTTTCCCTCTCAAAAACTAGTCTTTCATTGCATATATGCAAACTAAGATGTTATTATGATACTCTGTGGCCTTGGTTTAAAATGTTGGCAGTGTTCTTGCTCAGGTATAAAGTAACAGGGGCAGTTTTAATTCAACAATGGACAAATGTATGCAATACATTCATGGTTTGAATATAAATTTCATATATAAGAATGCTTACAATGAACTGTAATAATTCTTAATCTGCAGGCATATGAAAAAAATACCTGCCTAGCCTGTGATTAAAGACTTTGGTAGTAATTTATTGCACAGAAATATGGTTTTTAAATATTACAAGATATTGGAAAACTAAACTAAACTAAACTAAAATTAAAATAGGGTGTGTCTCAAAGTTCGACTGACATAAACTAAAGCAAGACTAACTAAACTATAGTAACTGATAATTAAACATTTTAAACTTACTGTAAAGATATTCAGAGCACCCATCAAAACCTTCTTCGTCTTCCTCACATTTTTCGGCTGCTGTTTCATGATCGCTGAGGGTGTTAGCAAACACACATGCTCCATGTTCCACAAGAAACTTGACCATGGGAAGGTTGTTGCATGATGCTGCACAGTGGAGTGGTGTCCTACACCAAAGTGAAGCTAAATAAGTAACATGATAGTGATAACTGTGATATATCCAAGCAATACTACTAAGGTAAAATACATCTAAAGTAACTAGAAAAATAATAAACTAAAATGAAATGAACAAAAATGAAAATTTTTAAAAATTTAAGGGGACACAATATTTTGATTGTAATGTAATTTTTGATTGTAATCTAATGTAAAATTTTGGCATTCTGGTTTCCCATAATTTATTTCAATTTCACATTGTTCATTATGAAGAAACTCATTGTTTTCATACTGGTATTTGAGTATCGGAAGGTAAAATACTTGGGATACATAATGAGAGGAAGAGAGGAGTTGGCTGACGAAAAACCTCATGGATGGATAACATCAACAGATGGGGAGAGGGGACTGGGATTTGAATAACTTGTCAGATGGGCTGAAGATAGAAAAGCGTTCAAAAAAAGTTACTCAGAGATGGCATTGAGAAGAAGAAAGATTTGAGTATCACAAGATATGAACAACTAAGATTTACATAATAAGAAGTAAATTACATAAGTTTGGTTTCTTTTATTTAACTTGTGCATTATTCAGTTTAATAAAATAATTTTATAACAGCTACCAATTTATAGACTTTGAAATTTGTGAAATTTAATGTAATGGAGTGGTCAATATATAAAACAGTCTGAAACAGAAAAAGATGAGCAAAGTTTAATTTTTCTGTGAATAAATAGATAAATTATTGAAAAATCTGCAGTTTAGCTGTCATAGCTAAATATAGCATGTTAATGTATAGTTCATACTAGAGAGTGTAAAATGAATTAGGAGAAGTTATCAAAACAATGACAATCAAAATGACGACAAGAACAAAATTCCAACAGGGCCAAATGACTGTATAAAATGCTAGTGGGTTAAAAATGCTGAGAGATTGATTGGAATACATTAACAATTGGAATGCTAATATTTGGTACAAAAGATTAGGCACCAGGAAAACTTAAAAAGTTATTTGGCACCTGCAAACATATACATCAATTCACATTGTTTCTTCTGACATACAAATGTCATGATTAATTAAGAATATGCTAAAACTTGCAATGAAAATGACTATCTTAAAATTTTAGAAAATATTTTCAGATGTGCTTTAGATTAATTTTATAAAGCAAATTTATCAGCAAAAATGGTGTTTTAGCTCAAATTGAGCACAATAACAAGATCAGAATGCTGCGGGTTTGTACAGTAGGTGGTATTAAGATTGAAGCATTATTAGTTTTAACTATTATGTGATATTTTCAGGAATGTAGAGTAACTGAGAGCAGTGATCAAATCCACTCAGTAATTGAGACATTCAGAGGAAATGATGTACCTGTCTGAGCTGAAAGTTTCAGCATATGTATGTTCACCATATTTTCTTTCCCTGGATACGAAACTGTTTTCTATTTTGTGCTGGAATTTTTTTTTCTCGGATTTCCAGTGATCATAAATTTTGAATGGTTCTGTCTGCTATGTCAGCATGCATGTGCTCCTTGGATCTGCAGTTTTGTTATATCAAATCTCCCATAGCAGATCTTCTGAGTGTCCAATTTTTAGTACTTATAAGATCTTGCTATGAGGTGCAAATAAATTCATCTTTTCACAGCTTAACTGCTTTTGCCTGTGACTTACCAGTCATGAAACTGCTGAACAATTTCCTCTTCTGAGAAGTTCACAAAGTTTCATTCTGAAATGACACCTTTTGGGATATTTAATATTTGGGGTATTTGAGGAGAGAAGTCAACAGTTCCTAACAATAGTTGGAATTGATAGCTTCAGGTAAAGGCAGAAATGTTAATTTGGATTACTAGTAAATTCATAAAGCCATTTTTCCTTCATAGTAAATGAAAAAGAACCTGGGTTGGGAAGTGGCATGGGTCCTTCCAAATTACAGGCCATTATTGTCATTTTTGAAGCACATTAGCATCTCAGGCCATTCTGCATTGTGTGCATTATGCCTGTGAAAGCGTGCATGTTCATGGAGAAACCTACAAATTATGAGGGCTGAAAATACAGAATAATTCATAGGGGACCTGACTCTTCCCCCACCCCTACCTAGTATCAACTAATTACGGCCACAATTGAAGGATGCTTTCAGTCTCCAATGGGACTGAAAGAATGAGTGACACATGACAAAACCACTATATTGTCACAGAAGATTATAGTGCCTTCAGCCCTATAATCAGCTAACTTTCAGCTGACTGTTATAGCCTATTATTTATATAATTTATTTAATGTTTTACTGCTGAAAAAACTTATGGTATATACAAAAGTAAACATCTTGTCCTAGGAGAGAATATTACTCAACTCATGGGCTGAGAAGTAATTTCAGGTAGATAACAAGTTTTTTAAGATTACTTAATGATTAAAATACATATTAAAAATTTTAAATATGTAGGTATTTTAACTCAAAAGATGCCATCATCCTAGTTCCAGAGCTGTTGCATTATTTAGCCATTCTAATACTAAGCCATTTCCATTCCTCTAGATGTGGATATATAATTTTCATATGGGCTGCAAGGCTCTTCTTGAAGCTGATGTCAAGATGGTTAAGAAATACCTTTATAAGATATAGTGTATCTCATTTGTAAATTGACAGGGATATTTCCTAACTTTAATTCATTTTATATATTTGATATTACAGTAAAACCTCAAAAAGCTGGCATTAAAAAATATGAAAATTTTGAAAATCCAACACTTTTGGAATATTTTACATTAAAAACCTTTGAGTTTTTTTACATTGGCTTTTGTAAATTATATATGAGCATGGAAACTTCGCTGTAGTTTACTGAAGCAAAAGTTGATACAACTGGACAATTCTTAAGCAATCAAATTTTGATTGGAATGTAATGCCAGAAATCATTTTGACAACAAGAACAAGATGACAACAACAACATCAAGAAATCATTTTTGATGTTTTTAAATTGCAAAATACGCAAATATTCTCACATTGAAAAACTTTCCGATGCCTCCTGCAGCAGCAGAGGAAATCTCCAAGCATCATTCTAACACTTATTTTACTTGGTTTAAAATTTATATGACACAATTTCAATGACAATATTTGGCAAATACAGTCATTGAGTGATTAGGATGAGTCAACCGATAAGTAATCTGTGAAGGTATATAACAGAGTGTTTGATTTTCAATGAACCAAGAGTTTATTGATATCAGGAAACAAAGTTTAGGACAGTTTCCCATGGTAAAAAACTTTTCTGTGACTACAAAAATTATACTCACAGAAAAGTTGTGAAGAAAAAATCTGTAATTTGCAATTACAACTGCAGCAGTTTCTTTTGCCAAAATCTTAGTATGCAACTAGGACTAATGTATTTCTTTACAAGGCTTGATCATATATTTTTTAATACATTTTATTATTTGATATAATGGAGCTTTTTATGTAGTAGAATTGCCAATTCTGACCATGTATCTTGTGATGTTTGGGTAACAAACTAAAAATAAATACATTATCAGATTATCTCTTTCTCTCTCCATCCTTTTCACTCACACACGCACACAGAGAAAAGAGAGGCGGGGAAGAGGAAAAGAAAGAGGGAGAGGGGTTTGCCTTTACTAATATAATATTTCATGTCTCACCAGCCATCACTGTCCTGAGCATTTACATCACAGCCAAATTCTACAAGGAACTTTACAATTTCAAAGTGTCCTGCACAGATGGCATTATGAAGGGCTGTAATACCCTCATCATTGGCAGCACTTGGATTGGTCACCTAATGAAAAAACAACATCAGAATATTATACTGCATAATCTTTGAAGTCTCATAAAAACATAAATATAATTTCATTAAGAATATAATGCATTAAACATAAGATACACATTAACAAATCTCTGCAGCAATAGCTCATTTATTTATTGCTAAGGAGAGCACTAGAAACATTGAGTATATTGGCTGTTCAATTAGTTCGCCCAATAAATCCTCTAGCATTTACATTTTATCTCTTTTAAAATGTCTTTACCATTTTATCTCTTTTAGAGATAAAATGGTAAAGGTTGTGGACTGCAAGAGTTCAAAATAGAATTTATTTTCTGTTATCAACATTTATATTTACGGTTAAATTTTTTTTACAATTAATAATTAAATAAAAAATATATCAATTATTTCATAATACTTATACATTCCCTTATATAGGTTGGACACTCATTTTCTAAACATTTCCAAATGCAATCACTCTGTCACTAATCCAAACTGATGCAACTCATACTCCACTTTTTTTTTTTACTATTTTGTATAAGTATACATGTTAAAGTGTTAAAATGTAATTATAATTATAAAAAATGTAATTATCAAAAGAATAAACAGCAATATGTTGCCTTTCCTTATTTTAATCACGCTCTCCAAAATTAATATTTTTTGGACATCCTACATATGCATTTTATGAGTGCAAATGTGTACTGCTGTTTGAGTGGTAGAAAATTTCCAGAGATAGACATCAGGCAGAGAATATTTGCTAAATTCAGATATTTCAGGTTAGGTATATGTTAAGCACAAAAGCATCTAAGGAAATGAACTGTCGGTACATTATGTAAATTGTATGTATTCTGTGGTCAATTTTTTCAATCACCTATTAAAATTCCCTGTCTCACTGAGAGGATTTAAACCCAGGCCTTTTTCACCTAGTGTAAGAATGGTGAATACATCATTTGGGTTACCCCCAAAGGTCAGATTTAAACAAAACAAAAAAAAAAAAAAAAAAAAATCACACACACACAAACACTTTTTTTTTTTTTTTTTTTTGCAGAAGTTCCAATGCATATCCAATTTAGTCTCTATGTGCTATGCAGAAATTTTTGCCTTCTCTTGCATTGCAGCCGTCATCTACATCAGGGGTCACCATATGGCTTATTCATGGTCTGTATGAGAAACAAAGTAACTCAAGGTCTGCATCTCGGCTTAAAATTAACAAAATACCAAATAAATATCATAATAAAATATTTTTCTTTCCTTTTATTAATTATTAGAGAACACTTAAATATAATATTTATAATTTTTCCAGCAGAGAAAAAGAGTTAATATCCCACTGTAAGAGACAACGGTTAGGCCACATCGGGAATACTGTATGCAGGTTTGGAAACTTCATTTATGAAGGACATTTGTTGGGGAGGGTACAGAGAAGAGCAATATCAATCAGTTAGGGACACAAAAGGATATTTATTCTTACCATGAAAAACTCAGGTTTTGTAAAACTGCAGTCTCTGGAAAACTAGTGTGGTGACCTAACCGAAGTGTATAAGGCTTTAAAAGGATTAAGTAAACTATGTGCTGATGGCATCTTTACTCTTTCTCAGATGATGTACATGATGGGACATAAATCTAAAACAGGATGGTTGCAAAATAGATATGTGGAAATTTATATTAAACCAAAGAATTCAGGCATATTCGGCCATTTAACTGATTTCTGGGATAAACTTCCACCTAGCATTGTGAAAGTGGGTAGTTTGAATAAATTTAAAAAAAGGTTTGGATAAATTATTGGCAGGAATAAGCAAATGAAGTGGTTTTCTTTTTTTTTCTTTTTTTTGGCTGGCATTGTATATGTTTGTTTGGCGCCTCCATAGCCAGGTGGGCAGGAGCGGCAGTGCATAGCACACGCTTCTTGATTAGACCGGGGTTCGAGCCAGTGACCACCAAATACGGAGGATGCGGAAAGGTCAGGGAATGACCACCGCATATCCCTGGAGCAATATGGCCTTAGTTCATAATGCTCCTAAAAACCAAATAACAACAACATGTTTGCTTCCTTGCATCAGTTGTCAATATTAATACTAATACTAATTAAAAACTTTAACTTGTACAAATTATAAATTCTATAAGAGAAAGACTTTTATTGTGAATTTGATTTTTTTAGACTAAAAGAAAACCTGTTATTATAAAGGTTTTTCTTCTTATTAATATGAATGTTAATTAAGTGCCACATTATATGGAATTTATAAGATAATGTATTCATTCATATATAATTCACATTCAAATGTATTCATACCAAGTTGAGAACTGATTACAATAACTACTTCAGGTCTCAATAGCAAATCATTCACAAATGTTTCATAAATGCAAACAGAAAATTCAGGAAAACTTCTTTTCCTAAATTTTCCCTCACAGATCACCACCTTTTGGGCCATTACCGAAATAATGTCTATCATGGAAGAAATTTGCAGCTACTTCTTAAGTGGTCATAACAATCTGGATGAAGTCCATTGACTGGTTTTTTGAATTGGATTGCCCATGAACATGTTGATTTTTTTTTTTTTTTTTTTTTTATGAGAACCCCAAACACGAGAGGTATTAGAACCTATAGTACTTAGTACCGTGCTTGGGTTGGAGGTTGAGAAGACAAAAGAAGATATTTGTTGATATTGGACTTGAACTTCTGTAGATTGTAATTTTCAGGAAATACGCATGAAGGAAGGTTGTTCCGGAAAACGGCAGTTGAATGAATAAATGAGGAAGATGAAAAGTTGGTTCTGTGGGTTTGAAGTTGGACAGTAAATGGATGTTGGCTGATGGCGGCACGTGTTCGGACTGTTTTGAAAGAGAGAGCGGGAATTATAGAAGCCAATTCAGAAGAACAGTGCCCATGGAAGTATCTGTAGAAGAGGCATGCAGCAGAAACAGTGCGTCTATGAGAAAGCGAGTGGAGAGACTCTGTTAGAGATGAATCATTAATTAACCTAACTGCCCTCTTCTGAATGGAATCAAGAAGCCTGAGAGAGGTTTTGGGGGCACCACCCCAGATGTGGAAACAATATTCCATGGCAGGGCAGATTTGCGATTTATACAGAGTGAGCAGCTGTTTGGAAGAAAAGTAACGCCGAGAGCGAAAGAGAAAAACCAAGTTTTTTAGATGTAGAGGAAGCAATATTTGTAATGTGCTTGTGCCAAGAGAGATTAGAAGTCAGGGTAATCCCCAAAAGAGATATATCATTTTGCCTAGAAATCTGAGCGTCACTAAAGATAAGCATAGGAGCAGAAGAATCCTTTTTGCGAGATAAAAGACAAGATTGAGTTTTAGAAGGGTTGAAATCAACTAAGTTGTCTTTGCCTCACTGGATAATTACCTGAAGATCGGCATTTAAGGAATTGGCAGCAGATTTTCGAGAACTTGAAGATGATTGAGCTGGACAAGGTTTCTCAAAATGGAAAGTTGAATGCAATGTGCTATCATCGGCAAAACTATGGATAGGATTTCCAGTCAATGGAAGAAGGTCATTGATATTCAAGAGGAAAAGAGTGGGGGAAAGAACTGAACCTTGGGGGACACTGGCATTAGTGGAGAAGTTAAAAGACAGAGAGCCATCTACCATCACCCTCAGTGAGCGATCAGAGAGAAAACTGGATAACCAATTACTAAAAACAGTTGGCAAACCATAAGATGGAAGCTTGTTTAGAAGACCTTTATGCCAAACACGATCAAAAGCCTTTGAGATGTCAAGAGCAACTACTTGTGTTTCACCGAACCTTTCCATTGAATTAGTCCATAAATGGGTAACATAAGCCAGAATATCACCAGTGGATCGACACTGACGGAATCCATTCTGGCGATCGTTGATCAGACGGAAGGTTTCTAGGTAGTTTAAGAGTTGGTGGTTAATTGATTTCTCCATTACTTTAGAAAGAGTAGAAGTAATTGCAATGGGACGATAATTGGATGGGAGGGATTTGACACCCTTTTTAGGAACTGGCTGGATATGAGCAAATTTCCAAGGAGAAAGAAAAACACCTTTGAAATAAGAAAGTGAAAAAAGGCGGCAAAGAATAGGGGTAAGTTCAGGAGCACAGGTTTTGAGAACAAGTGGAGAAATACCATCAGGACCTGGAGCTTTCTTAGCATCAAGATTCATCAAAATCCTTCTGATATCCTTTTGACGGAAGACCACAGGAGGCATTGAATGGAGCGTGTTAGGAATGGTGGGTACCAAGATCATTAATACATGAGCTCGAAGAAAAATGGGATGTTAGCAGGTCAGCTTTATCCTTGGCTGAAGTGACAACAGAACCATCTGGTTTGGACAGAGGTGGGAGCAGAGATGAGCAAAAGTTGCGGCCAATAGCTTTGGCAAGAGACCAGAATGCTCGGCTACCATTAGGGCAAGAAGCAAATTTTCTACTCTTTGCCTGTTCAAACTCTAGTTTGGACTGATTAATAACTGCTTTACAATTGTTGCGAGCTTTGGTGTAGGCAGAAAATGAAACTGAAGAATTAGAAACAAGCCAATTACGATATGCAACATTCTTCTCTTGGACAGCCTTAGCACATTTATTGGAAAACCAAGGTTTAGATAAAGGACGAGATTTTAAAGTGGAGTGTGGGATAAAGGATTCCATTCCTACAAGAATAATTTCACTGACACGATCTGAGCAAACGTTGACATCAGAAGTTTTGAAACAGTAATCAGACCAAGGAAAAGAAGAAAAGAAGTCTTGCAGGTCATCCCATTTTGCATTCTTGTAATGCCAAACAATACGAGGTTGGGAATAGCCAAAAAGGTTCCATTGGAGAAGAGACAATCACCAAGTTGTGATCTGAAGTGCCTAAAGGACCTCTCACTTCAACCTTGTACTTAGAAGGGTTGTTTGTGAGAAAAAGATCAAGTGTATTGGCTGTATGATTAGGATTGTCCGGTATTCTTGTAGGTAAATGAACAATCTGTGCTAGGTCAATAGTAATTGCAAAAGCCTCAGCATCTCGACCTGCTGGGTCGGTGTGACTAGAAAACAGAAGCCAGCTGGAGTTGTGAACATTAAAATCACCAAGGAAAATTACCTCACTGTTAGGAAAGCTGGACTGGAGAAAGTCAAGTTGCAAAGAGAGGAAGTCAAAGAGCTCCAAGTGATTAGTGGAGTTGGGAGAACGGTAGAGACAACAGATGAATTTTACACAATGAGGTAGAGAGATTTTAAGCCAGAGAAGATCAAAGAGAGGAGATTCCAAATTGCCAAGTCTCTGACAGGGAATATCAGAACGGACATATGCACAAGTACCACCTTTGAGGCAAAAGGAATCATACAGCAAATAATTTGGACATCTGAGATGAGCAGTAGTTGAATCAACTGATAACTGAGATTCAGTCAGAAAAAGTACATGGGGTTTGGAAGACTGCAAGTGGAAATGGACATCGTTGAGATTGGAATTGAGACCACGTATATTTGTGAAATGAATTAGGAAGTCCTTGGGAGGAAGTCCTTTGATTAATGGAACTCAACTGCAGCAGCATTCTGTATCTGTGCACCATACCGCACTCTGACAGATTAACTGGCAGAGCAAAGTTGCATACTTTACTTAACAAATACACCCAATATTCCTTCGTCTTCTCCTTCAAGAACTATACTTATTCTTAAAAACCTTTACAAGAGTTACACAGCATCTCTATTTATTATATAAAAAGATATTCCTTCAGTAATTCACTCCCTCAAGAAAGAATATTGTATAAGCTGTAACACATTAGGATCACAGATAAGATTCTGAGATAGATCACAGGGAGGCTGCAGGACAGAGTAGAGGGTTGTGATTAATGGTTACTCTTCAGATTTGTCCAATGTTAGAAGTGAGGTCCCCCAATGATCAGTTCTGAGACCATGTTGTTTCTAATTTTCATAAATGACATCAACGAAGGGATAGAGGGTGTGATATCAAAATTTGAATTGATGTCAAGATTGAGAGAGAGCACCAAGATCAGTGCCAAGCAACACTCCTTTCAGGATGACTAGAATAGGCTTCATGGATGGTCAGAAAAGTAATAGCTATGTTTTAATACAGTAAAATGCAAGGTCTTACACATCTTACAATTACAATTAAAGTTTTACAATTCATCTCCAGCATGTAACGTACATTTGGTGGGGATGAATTAAAAAAAGTAGAGGAAGAAAATGATTTAGGAGTTATGACAAAGGTATGAAAATGAAGTTCTCTGAGTAGTGTAGATGACAACAAGGAAGGATCATGGTGCCCTATCAATGGTTAATCAAACATTTACTTGTAAAGATAAGGAGGAAATAACTCTTTTTAAGTAAATATAAGATTGCACTTGGAATACCATGTCCAAGTATGGAGACCACACCTAAAGAAAGATATTGAGCTTCTTAAAAGGGTTCAAAGGTGGGTAACCCCACTCAGTGGGATCTCCAAAATGGCACCAGTATGAGGAAAGACTTCAAATATGTGGGCTAGGGAGATTGGCAATGAGGTAACTTAGAGGGGACCTGACTGAGGTGTACAAGCGAAAGTAAAATGAAAGAAGCCAAAATTTTCAGTTATAAATAATTACAGTAGAGACCAGTAGTAGTAGTTGAGGCTTACAGCATGGGTTAGCTGGATAGTTACCTATGTGAGGAGGGGAGACATGTAGTTTATTTTTTAAATATTTTGATTTTTATTTCTTTTATTATCGTTATTTCTCAGTTTTTTACTGTTTATTTTTTATTTATTATTATATTTTATTTATTATTATTTTTTTTTTCAGTTGGTGCAGCAAAAGCCTGCTACATCCTTGCACTATATGGCTAATACTAAAAATTTATTTTATATAACATTTTAATATTGAATTTTAGGAACTGCATTATATTCTAATGGAATACATTGTTTTAAATACTGTTTACTGTTATAATGATTGTGTAATTTTTTTTTTTGCTGCTACATTTCTAATTTAGGTTAACTTATATGGATAATATTTTGCACACACAAAAATGCACATTATATATATGCGTGTTTATGAATAAAAATTACCGGGCTAGATATAGAATTAGAGTAGATAGAGTTACATTTGGTTATTTATAGTTGAACATAGTTGGTTAAATTACTGTTCTTAGCTACATAGGAGAATATTAGAATAACCAAATATTTTTTTTTAAATCTCGTTATTAATTTGAATAAATCACACGAAACTTCACTGCACATAGCTACACAGTTTTAAAATCACGATTCTAGTCATTCATTATATTGTCACTAAATACATAAAACGTGACAATGGTCTCACACTAAAAAAGTCACTAAAGCAAATTTAAAAAGAATTTCCAAAATCCTACCTCTTTTGCTGTTTTCTTCACTAACTCCAGCTCTCCTTCAAGGGCCGCATCTAGCAATAGAGCAAGAGGATCAAAGCTGACCCTCCTTTGAATTTTTGTTGTTCCCTTGGTTTTTAGATTACCCTTTTTTACCCTTCTCAAAGCAGCACTGTATCCATAGTAGAGGTGGTCACTGGAAGAATCGTTACTTGATGTACTCTTGTCCGCTGAGTCTAAAAACATAGAAAAGAAATATTAAATACATTTTGCTTGAATCAAATGAACTAATCAGTAACTAATGAATCTGAAAACCAAGTGTATTAAACAATGTATGAAAACAAGTAAAAACTAATTTAGGTTATGAATGTTCATTTTTATAACTACTGTCGTTGTTTTAAAATTAAAAACACAGATTTGCAGAGCCACAAACACTACTGGCTGCAACATAATACCAGTAACTTGCAAATTTATGTTTACTATACATTTCACAACAATAATTTTATAAAAATGTAACCATTCTCCTATTTTTAATTCTGTGGCATCAATTGTTTACAGACATAATGTCATTCAAATAGTTCTGTGTCATTTATGCAAATATTAGAATTAGCGAGTTTCCTAATATTTAAAGACCGAAGTACCTTCTTTCCTATTAATGAAAGGCTGAAGTACAACAATTACAAAATGTTAAACACTAAACAGCTCTTAAACACTTAAACAACAACTTGCTATATATTCTGCAACTTCTAATAAGCAATCTCAGTTTGTTTCTAATTTATATCATGATGATGACAATGCTGGCATTCTGTGTAAATTGTAAAACGTCTCTTTGAAAGGTATTTTCAGAAGAACACAAAAGGGATATATCTCAAGTGAGCGTACATTATGAAAAAATTACCTGAACACTTGTTACACTTGTGTTTTGGCAGATGCCTGCAGACAAAGTTCTTGACAAAAATATTTGGTTTTCCACAGAAGAGACAACTGATGCTATGGGAATGATACATTGCCATCTTAATTATTCAAACCATGGAGGCTAATAAATCTTCAAATCTATAATTACTTACATCCAAAGGACTTGGAAAAGAAAATAACTCAACTCTTAACTGCTGTTCAACTCTTTACAGATGTTCTTTCTGCACTTTGACTGGACGAAATTAAATATAAATCGACTTCTGCTCATAATTTGAATTTAGAAATTAAAAATGATTTAGGATTAGATTTTTCTAAAATTCTGTGTGCTTTTGATCCAATAAATCAACCTGTTACTCATGAAAAAGTGTTTCCTATTGTTCTGCCTGGGTAAGTGCCTAAAATTCAGGTACGGGGATACTGTTGAGGGGGTATAACATATTTCTTGTCCATAGGTGTTGGAGGGAATGGTTTATAGAAAATAAGCTGTTCTTTTTTGTCATTTTTTTTTTTTTTTTTTTTTTACAGCAAAATTAAATATTTAACATTATCTACTGACTACTCACCTGCTGAACTGTTAGTAGATACTTCAGTTCTGGTGTCAACATCTCCTTGATCCTCTTGTCCACCTGACTCTGCCATGGATAAAGAGATGTCATCCAGATCATTTCCGTGGTGAAGATGACCAGAGTACGGACGTCTCCTGGACCTATCTACATCATGAGAGGTGACATTGCTTTTATTACTTGATGAGAGCATTTGATTTGTTGTATCACCTCTATCTAGAGGCATAGCATGATGTTTTGGGAAAAGAAATGCTGGGGGCATTTCTATACGTTTGCTAATTGTCAGTGGTACATTACTGGACTGAGTGGTGGGAACGTCTTCAGCAGATGAGTTTTCTCTCAGATGAGGACTTCCATGATTAGTCTTTTGCTCCTCAGAACTCTGATGATTTGCTGGGGGTCTCTCTACATGGGCTGCTGAACTATCACTAGATGGTTCTCTATATGGTGGTGGCATTTTTCTTAATTGCATGTGTCGTGAATAAGTTGGAGGTAAATGGCCACTGTGTCTGAAATGGAAATATCAGTGATATATTAAATCATATATTACAAATTAAAATGCATAAACAAAAATATTTCTGCTATTTTTTCCCTTTATACTAAAAAAAGACCAAAACAACTTCCACAACGATACCATAATCATGGCAATCTTGAATTATCAATTGAGTGTGCTGATTTTGATAAACTCTAGACACTTTTAAACAAGTGTCTAGAGTTCATAAGAAGCTTTCTGCTCTTCTGGCTACTTACAAACAAGTCTTTCTATTCCCCACTCACTCCTCATACACACTGAGCCTAAACATCTTCCTTTAAGCCATTCTTTAACTGATAGAAAAGTAGTCTCACTAGAAAATTCCCATTCTTCCCTTCTGTTTCAAAAACCTGTGTAAGACTAATCAGTCTAATACTGAACTGATACGGAATTTCAACTTAGAGGTTTCGACATCTCCTTTTAGGAGGGATGTAGAGCTGTTGGGATGGATGCAGAGAAGAGCAACAAGATTGGTCAGGGGCACAAAGGATACTCTTACCAAGAAAGACTTGAATTCTGTAAATTGCAGTGTTTAGAAATTAGACACCTGTTCTTCAACTGCATTGAGTGATAAAGGATATACATATTAGTAAAATAATAAGAGGAGTTTACCTCAATATAGTGCGTAGAACACTTCCGCATGATACCCTCCAGAAATTAAAACGGAAAAAACGAAAAAAATCATCGACAACTTACCGGTACATTAGAGTAAAATATAAATAATTAAATAAACAATTTAACACAATTCAAATCAATTTAAAACAAAAATAAAATAACGCAATTAAAAGAATCTAACGAAAATATTCAAAACGATTTTCCTTCCTGAAGCTGACAATGCTTTTCGACCGTGTGTTGTGATCACAGGAATGAAAATTACCGAATCGGGTTAAACCTGATACTTAAATAGAGATTATTTGTCTTCGCGCATGCGCGTAAAGGTCCATGCATCGGAGATCAAATATGGCCGCCGAACATTAACCGAATTCTCGTGTAATTTAATTTCAACGGTTTCTGCAATTAATAGTCGCGTATAATTACGTTGAACGTTAAGTATTTTGGCCTCGTTAAATAAAAAAGTATGTTTTTCGTTAATGGCATGAAAGGCTAATTCTGACGCTGCTGAACGAGAAGCACGAACTGAGGCTTCATGTTGATTTACACGAATATTAAGAGAAAATCGGGTCGAACCCTGATAAGACGAGTCGCAATCACCGCAAGAAATGTTGTATACCAGATCATTAATTTGTGTTGCAAACGCTGAAAGAACCAAGCGGTTGTTCAGTATAGTGTGTAACTTCCCTATTGGCCTAGCTACAATTTTAAATTCGGTATCTTTAAAGAATCTGTTTAGCTGTTTGTGCCACTGTTCAACATATGGGACAGAAATAAAGTATTTTTTGATATTACTATTGTTGATTGGTGTAGTATTTTGTATCCTATCCTTAGCTTGTACCCTAATTCGGTTTATTGTGGTAATGGAATAACCCCTGTTTAAGAATCTGCTAGTTAATATTTGTATTTCTGAGTCCAAAGCAGAATCCGTCGTTGAATATTTATAGGCATTAAGAAATTGATTAAAGATAATCGATCTTTTGTAGGTGAATGGGTGATAGCTATTATAATATAGAAGCATACCGGTGTTTGTAGGTTTTCGATAGACGCTAAATTGTATTTTGTTCGAGTCCCGGGTAAGCGTGAAATTTAGAAAGTTTAATGACTTTGTATCCGTATCTTCCCTTTCCAATGTAAATTTGAGTCTAGAATGAATATTATTAAATGAATGTAAAATGTCTTGGATAGTATTACTATCAGTAATAACTAGAACATCGTCTAAATACCTCCCATAGTACGTGTTCGAAACGGTGTCAAATGTATCTGCTCAATCGTTGAGAGATAGATCTCTGACATTAAGTCACTCAGGCTCAAACCCATTGGTAATCCAAAAATTTGTTTGTACACCTTGTCCCGAAAGGTGATGTAGTTTGCCTCAACTAACAGTTTAATTAAGTGAAAATTTCCTTAATAGGTAGCTTCGTATAATTAATCGGTGTCGAGTTTTTATTTAACATATCCCAAATAACATCTAATGTGTATTCAACATTTACATTCGTATATAATGAGGTAACATCTAGTGAGAATAAATTGTCATTGTCGCTGAGTCTACAGCCTTTAAGCTTATTAAATAATGTATCGTAGTTCTTAATCCCAAATTGTATTACCTGTCTAAAGGGTTTTATAATGTTATATACATGTGTGGCTAAGGATGAAAATGCCGAGTTCCTGTAGAAAACAATGGGTCGAATAGGAAACCCAGTCTTGTGTAATTTTACCTGACCGAAAAGTGTATGAATATTGTACGTTCTGGCCTTCAATTCCTTTAACTGAACCATAGTAATGTAGTCGTTTTTTCGATACGTGGTTAACGTTTTATTGTATTGATTGACCAAATTGGTAAACAGTGCCGGATCTACTTCACGATAAGTGGAGGTATCTGACACAACTGAATCTAACTTATTAATATAATCATGTTTATCTAGTGCTACCACTGTATCTCCTTTATCTGCCCTCTGTATAATAATGTCCTTATTTCCCCGAAGTTCTCGTAAAGCTGAACTGTCATGTGTATTCAATTTAGGAAGTCACGTTTCTTTTATGTTATTCACTACTTGGTTAACTTGTTGAATGAATACATCTTTTTGTGGAACATTACGAAGTCCAAATTCAATATCAATTACGCATTGTTTTTTAGGCAGTTTTCGAGGTGGTAAATTATAATTTAGTCCTTTGGATAACAGCGAAATCTGGTCCTGCGATAGTGTACACGAGGAAAGATTTGTAACCTGTTGATATGTCGGTTCGTTGGATACTGGGTGAGGGGGTGTACGTGTACTAGCTAACATATTCTGTGGTGGCACGTTGTGTGTCTGTGAGGGGGATATACATATAGCAACAGAATCACCTGCTATTCTAGCAGCTTTACCATACTGTAAAGAGAACTTCGTATTTGGATGTACTGCTGTATGTATATCCTTTATCACTCGATGCAGTTGAAGAACTGTAATTGTAGTGCGAGATAATATTCCAGGTCCCCTAGCTGCCTTACTTGAAATGTACATGATACAACAGCTGGCAAAAACTGTGATCTCAGAGTGCAAACCAGCAAACGGCAAATGAAATGTTCTCTTTGAGAAATTGTATAAATATAAAGAAAAAAAAAACAAGGAGTAATATGCAGACAAAGGTTTTTCCAAGGACTTCAACTAGACAATACCATTATTATTTAAAGAATTTTTCAACATAAGAGTTTACATGAATACAATAATAATATGAATATTTAGTTGGGAATACAGAGATTTTTATAAATTCAAAAAAAAAATTTATTTGTTATATGAGTTTTTTTTTCTTATTAATTTGATATAATATTTTGAATTAAGAAAAAAAAATTGTCATATAAGTTGTCCCTCTAGAATATACTAAAGAAAACATAAAAAGGAGTGTTCAGAGTAGAGCAGCCCAATTATCTATTACATAGTTTCATGTAACTGCAGGGCAAAATCATATTTGGATTTCCCAAGGCTCCTACTCGGGCAACCCAAATATGGTTGTAGTTATATGTGGATTTCCCAAATATAACTATAAGGAGTAATATGCAGACAAAGGTTTTTCCTTTGTCTGCAAATGAGTGATAAAGAGTGACAAGTGGGTGATAAAGACAAATGAGTGATAAAGAGTGACAAGTGAGTGATAAAGACAAATGAGTGACAATGTCAAATTCACTAGACTGTGATGGAAGACTGACTACCCTCATAGTACATCAGAATTAGGTCCAAATTTTCATACATGTAATACAGAGAAAAATGATATGCAGAATTTAATTGAGTTTCTCAAAATTTCATACCTTTCTCCACTGTTTCGGTTTCCATCAAGTATGGCTGCGTGCTGGTTCAGTTGCGCTGACCCGTGGAGATGAGCCTGTCTTGGAGGAGGGACAGGCTTCTGAGGAGATGTTGGTTTTGGTGGAACAGTCGGCCTTCCCAATGCGGAATCCTGCTCTCTCCTTAAACTGGCACGATGAGAGAAGTATGGCCCACGGCTGGGATGCAGTCGAGCAGGGGGCAAGGGTACTGTTCGACCAATGGAGGAAGTATGCTGAGATGGTGGAGGAGGAGGAGGAGGGGAAATTGTCCTACTTTCTGTTGGTTCCTGTCTACTGGAGGTCATGATAGTTGGAGGAAGTGTAACTTGGTTACTACTTAAAGGGGTAGTAGACTTGTCACGTGCTGTAGTTGGAGAATTCCGTGAGGTACTTGAAGTAGCCTAGAAAGAAAAAAAGAAATAGTCAGAGATGCCTTCCACAAGAACTCATCTTATCAAGACAACAAAGGACTGAATACTGAAGTAAATCAAACAGACATACCATTTTTATCAATGATAATCAACCAATGGTACATATAATTCTGAGGATACTTTAGATTCTTTCAAGGGGTATGGTAAGTGGAAATACTAAAGATATTTTTCCTTCTCACTACAAGCAGAGGTTATTTATGTTTTATGTAATAAGTAAAATTAAAATTGTAGGGTGAGAGTCAGAAATGGTTCATAAAAAAAAAACATTAACCCCAGGGGCTCACATCTGGTGAGTATGGGCTTGGCACACCCAGGAGGCGCCTCCGTAGCCAGGTGGGAAGGAGCAGCAGTGCGTAGCACACGCTTCTTGATTAGACTGGGGTTCGAGCCCATCACCACCAAATACGGAGGATGCGGAAAGGTGAAGGAATGACCACCGCATATCCCGGAGCAATATGGCCTTAGTTGCTAATGCTCCTAAAAACCAAATAACAAGCATAACAGGCACACCCAGGGTCCTGAGCTGGATATCCTGGATATCATCATTCTTCTCTTTTTTGGTGATTCCCTTCTATTTTTGACTCTCTCTCTCTCTCTCTCTCTCTCTCTCTCTCTCTCTCAGGGTAACTCGGGAATTTTTTTTTTTTTTTGGCTGGTGCAACATAAGCCTCAGGCTTCCTTGCGCCATATAGCTGCTAATAATAATAATAATAATAATAATAATTTCTATGTGTTCTTATCAGAATTTTATTGCTGGCCAGGTGCCCATGGTTTGGAATGATTTAACTGACTCTTCTGAATTCATTTGGTTTTCTGTAAACCAGTGTTGATGAAATGTGTTGGATCTCATGGGTAGTAAATCACAATACTTCAGTTTTGCATTTGAATTTAATGCTTTGATGGGATCAGATGATATGATCTAGAAAGGTGACTAGATGACCGGTCTATGGCTCCAAATGACAACAGCATAATCAAATAAACACAGAGTGGCTGACAGATGGATGAAGTTGGAAATGTCTTCAGAGCTGGGGGAAGAGGAAGCGTCAGCCTGCAGGGTTAGAAAATTCAAGGGTAGTTGCTAAATGGTTGCCTGCCAGTTGTAGATATACTAGTAAACAGAGCCTACATGAAATGACAGAAGAATTGCTGAATGCCATTGATAAAGTCTTGGGTGTTTCTTAATAGCTCTGGGATTACAGATAACATACAGTGAGATTGTTTACCAGCTATAATGTGACTTTCTGACTTGATTCTTTTTCCTCACTAATGATGGGCCTTATAGGAAAACCTTTATAGAGATATATATCTTCTTGGGAACTGGTATACAGATTTTAGAAATTCTCTCTCTGCATGTCATATTCAAAAACACATAGTGAAGAGTAAATCACAGATATTTATGAGTCCTATGTACAGAAAAAGTATCAAACATTACATAATTACACAAAATTAGTACACATGAAACTCAGTTAATACAGTAGTGTAGATATTGATCTTAAAATTAAGTATATAGAATTAGTAGCAGCCAGAGACATAACTAGGAGGGTAGCAAGCTGGGCACTGCTCAGGGCACATCAAAACCAGGGCTGCCAAAATGTAGGATTTAAAAATAATATAATATATATATTTATTGTTACTTTTTTAAACTATTAAATGTCTCAAAATGAGTGAATGCAACAGGCATTCTAGAGTATATCATTATTTATTCATTAGTAAGCTGTTATATTTATAAGCTGTGGAGAAGAAATTTTTATTTTAGTATTTTGTCTCAGGTTCAGGATTATCTAGTTAAGCTCTGATAGCAGTTACATAATGATATTAACCTTCCATAATTTTTTTTTACTCAACTGAAATCAGTGTTCTATTAATTATTATTTGCTAAACTCAATTACAAAATATAGTTACATGATAAATGAAAGAAACAGATGATAATAATAAAATTTTTATTGTATTTCTTAGAATTCAAGAGCACTCATTTTAAGGGAAACACAAATGCTCGTGTGGCATCCAGCAAATGTAATGCAATTTTTTTCTTCTTATGAAAACCCCAAACATGAAAGGTATTAGAACCTATAGTACTTGGTAACCATACATGGGTTGAAGGGTGAGGAGATGAAAGGTACTTGTTGATATTAGACTTGAGTTTCGGTAGACTGTAATTTTTAAGAAATGTGTGAACAGAGGTTGTTCCAGAAAATAGAAATTGAAAGGATGAATAAAAAAGAAAAGTTCGTTCTGTGAGTTTTAAGTTGTACAGAAAAATGTGTTTGGACTGCTTTGAAAGAGAGAGCAGGAATTATAGAAACCAATTCAGAAGGACATTGCCCGTGGAAGTATCTATAGAAAAGGCATGCAGCAGAAACAGAATGTCTATGAGACTCTATGAGAGTGGAGAGACTCTATTAGAGATGAGTCATTAATTAATCTAACTGCCCTCTTTTGAATGGAATCTAGAAGCCTGAAAGAGGTTTCAGGCTCACCAACCCAGATGTGGGAACAATATTCCATGGTAAGATGGATTTGCAATTTGTACAGAGTGAACAGCTGTTTGAAAGAAAAATAACACCAATAGCGAAAGAGAAAACACTGTTTTTTAGGTGCAGATGAAACAATATTTGTAATGTGCTTATGACAGGAGAGATTAGAAGTCAGAGTAATCCCCAATAGAGATATATGATCTTGCCTAGAAATTGGAGTGTCATTGAAGATAAGCATAGGAGCAGAAGAATCCTTTAGGTAGATATAAGACAGGACTGAGTTTTAGGATTGAAATTAACTAATTTATCTTTGCCCCACTGGAGAATTACCTGGAGATCAGCATTTAAAGAATTGGTGGGGTTGGATATTTGAGAAGTTAAAGCTGTTCGTGCAGAGCAAGGTTTCTCAAACTGGATGGTAGAATGTAACGTTCTATTATCAGCAAAACTATGGATAGGATTTCCTGTCAATGGAAGAAGGTTATAAATATAAAAAAGTAGGAGAATGAAAGAAAGAACTGAACCTCAAGGGAACACTAGCATTAGTGGGTAAACTAGAAGACAGAATGCTATCTACCATTGATTCATCCAGTAGCCTGCAAGTGAGTAGTCAGAAAGAAAAACTGGATACCCAATTACAAAAATCAGTCAGCAATCCATAAGATGGAAGCTTAATCAAAAGACTTTTATGCCAAGCATGATGTTTGTTATTTGTTATTTGGTTTAGCAATTAAGGCAACATTGCTCCGGGATATGCGGTGGTCATTCCCTGACCTTTTCGCATCCTCCGTATTTGGTGGTGATGGGCTCAAACCCTGGTCTAATCAAGAAGCGTGTGCTACGCACTGCTGCTCCTTCCCACCTGGCTACGGAGGTGCCTATCAAGCATGATCAAAAGCCTTTGAAATGTCAAGAACAACTGCTTGAGTTTCACTAAACTTTTCCATTGAATTTATCCATAAATGAATAACAGAAGGCAGTATATCACCAGTGGATTGCTGATGGAATGTATGTATTTTTGTCAGCTTTTCATGTTCAGTGGACAAAACTATAGCAAGGTTGGATAGTCCTCACTCATGTCATGTGGGAATGGAAGTTGCCTATAAGAAAGATTGCTGTTTTTGCTCACCTGACATCTATTAAATGCCAAAAAAAAAATATATATATATATATATATATATATAATAATAATTTCTCATAATGTATGATATACTGAAATGAAAACATAAAATACTGTGTAATCAGTTAGAGAATACTGGTGGGCAAAGACTGACTATTGACTACCTAAATATGAGAATTTTATTTTATTTTCAAATAAAATAAAAAAAAAAAAAAAAAAACCAGAAAAATTTAAGTGGTATCTGCCAGATGCCACACTAGCAGCATAGAATTAAAGTAGTTTGTAGCTACTAATGAGGTAGCAATATTTTAAATTAAATTACATTTTGATGTTAATCCACATACAAAATAATAATTTGTATGTGGATGGAATTTATTTACTTTAACTGTTTCCAATGCATTTTGTTCTTGGTTAAAAATAAGCGTCAGGCTCCAAGATGTTTTACATAATTTATTGATCCACCCAGTATCCATTAATTTTTTTTTTACTTTTTCATTTAATGTATTAATCAAGAATCCATGCCACTGTCAAAAGTGCACCGTAAGCTGTCTTAACCTAAGTAGTAAAGCAAGTCCAAACAAGGTATAAAAATAAAGCTGAATTCAATTTACTATGAGATGGATAGCATCACACATAATAAAATGCTTTATGTAAGTGTAAAGCAATAAAATTAAAATATATTACAGATAAATACTCTGGAGCTTACAAAAGATCACATACTTCTTCAGCAAAAAATTAACCAAATACAGGCTGGTATTTCAAATGAACACTATTGGCAGAGCATGCAATGGTATTGATGGGCTCTGGTGCACGGTTAGTTCTGCAGACTTCCTTCATTGTGGCTGCATTAAAACATTTAGAAAAGTTTTTGGGGCCTCTTTCTGTGCCAGGGTGCACTACATCCAGTAAATCCCCCTTTTGAACAGGCTACTGGTTACCTAAATTTACATGCTTGATGCCTGTCACCTGTTCATGCAGCATTCGCTTTACCTGAATATATTGTGTGAATATGAATTCAAACTGGTGCTGGACAAAGGTATTTCCACCTCCAGGGCAGAATGATTTTTCGGCATCCTTTATTAAGGATATATATTTTTTTGCCTCATTGTTCTTCACCCCTTAAAGAATGGTGCCCTGCTAGCCCATACCTTAATCTGGCACTGATTCATAATGCAGTATGAATGTTATATTCTCTCATACGGAGAGAACCAAAATGAGAAAAATCTATGTTTCATAATTTCTATTCGTGGTGCCACATTATAATCAGGTGTCTCGCTTTGGTTGTCAACCAAAGCGAGACACCTGATTATAATGTGGCACCCTACTTTTGTAAATATAAAATTGGGACATCTATGATAAAGTGGAAAGTTGCAGCCTTTTCACTGTTTCTACTTTACCTGCATTGTTTCACTAATCAAAATTTCAGTTGAGCATATTTCATAGTCCATAATTTGCTAGCTGTTTTAAATTTTCAAGAAGCACCACATTTTTTGAAAAATGGGAAAATATGCCCGGCCATCTTGTATCAATTAATGTAGTTTTGTTGTTCCATTCTGTTATCCACAACATTTTAAATGCATTAAAATATCTAATTGTCGAAAACAGAAGAAAAAAAAAAAAAAAGAAATAAACATCACAGAATGCTATTGCAAAAATGTGACCTGGTAGCCGAACCATAAATAATTAAATTACTCGTTAAGATAGGAAGCAGTTTTACCATATCAGAAACAATGGCATGGAAGGGGAAATGATATAAACTTCATCGCAAAGTACAAAATAATTTGGAAGAAATCAATAAATTCTATGATAAATTACGTTTGACTAAAAAGAGAGAGAATAAAAATGAATTAGTAATAATAAGCAAGAGAGACTTATATGCCAGAGTAGGAAATAAAAAAATAATAATATGAATAAATAATAAATGCAGTAAATCAGTAACTGATTATATAATCCTAACAGATATATAAAATCATAAAATATAAAGGATGTAAAAGCAAAAAAGCTTTTACATCCTTTATATTTTCCAGTAGATACTGGAAGCAATCTGAAATTAGTTAGTGGGAACGTTCAGATTTAATTCTTTAGGTAAAAAAAAACAAAGGTAGAGTAAACAAAACTCAAGATTGAATTACCACAAGATAAAAGTACTAGCACTATTGGTAGAGGAGGCAAGCCAAAAAATTAAAAAATTAAAAAATAAACATTCAAAAATAAAATAAAAAATAAACACTTTCCACATCAGCCATCCATCCACTGAAATAATTCCTTCTTAAACTTATTCAAACTACCCACTTCCCTACGACCAAGAGTTTGTTATAACAATCACCTATTCTCAGGTGATTGATAGACGTGTGGAAATTTGTTGTAAGCAAATTTCCACACGTCTATCCCACATGGTAAGGATGCCACCAACATTTTGAATGGATTTACTCAGTCATTCAAAGCCATGAACACCTCAATCACATATCCTCATAGGTGTCTAGTTCCCAGACACTGCAATTTGCAGCGTCTGGAAATCTTAGGAATCTATATAGAAATAGATTAAGAAAATATTTAGAATTAATAGAAATGAGATATGAAAATCAGACAATAGGAGGAAAATGGAAAAGGATCAAAATAAGCAGCACGTGAAATGTTACAAGAATGGAATATAAAAAAAAATAATAGAAAATGGACACCATGGTATACAAAAGAAATTAAAAACTTTGCCAAGATCAAGCAAAGGCATTTCAAACACATCAAAAAAAAAAAAAATAATAATAGAAAATGGACACCATGGTATACAAAAGAAATTAAAAACTTTGCCAAGATCAAGCAAAGGCATTTCAAACACATCAAAAAAAAAAAAAAAAAAAATGAATGGGTATTACTATTGAAATTATTACTATTGAAAAGTATTACTATTGAAAATGATGGAAGGAAGCAAGATTGTACAGCTTCAGCCAAAAATAAACAAGAAACTGAAAAAGATATAAAAGAAGTTATACCAAGAATAAAAGAGATTCAAAATAAAAATAAATGCAGTGATAACAAATATAAAACAAGTATTGGAATTGGTTTTGAAAAGGCCGTGAATTTTACAGAGTAAAAAACCAATTTATGTGTTTCATAGATTTAACAAATGCTTTTGATAGAGTAAAAATAACAAATGTAATAGAACTCTTAAAGTAGGATGCAGTTCTTAATGATCAAGAAAATAATCAAAAATATATACAGAGAAGAAGGCAAAAAGTACATAATCGAAACAGATCAAGAAAATACAGAGAAACAGAAATACCCAAAGGAGTAAGGCAAGGAGACTCACTGAATCTGACTCTCTTCAGCCTGATAATCAATGAATTAATTAATGCAGTAAATGAAGTAAGTAAAGGAATTCAAATAAAAAATTAAATATAATCTGCTATGCAGATAATGTAGCACTAATGGCAGAAAATGAAAATAAATTACAAGAAAGCAAAATAATTTTAATAAGAAAGCAAAAGAGTATAATATAGAAATATCCATAGGAAAAACAAAGAGCCCAACAATAATAATGGAGCCAATAAGATGTAAAGTAGAATTAGAATGAGATGTAAGAGGGGTGATCATTTAATTAGCAGACTGGTGCAAGATCTTATCTTAATTATCATCATTTGAATCTTCTGTGGATTTCTCCTTCTCGAAATACTCTCCCTTGAACTTTACACACTTTTTCCACTGTCAGTCATCCCCCAAGCATTAAATGCTTCTTGCAAGCCATTTTTCGAAAGACCGAAAAGTGCTTCCGCTGTGCCTCTGTGGGCATTGCTGTGCCGAACGCGAAGCACTTGCCTTTCAGAGCTTTTTTCAGACATGGAAACAGGAAGAAATCACATGCAGCTAAGTCGGTGAATAAAGGGGATGTGGCAGAACCTTGGCACCTATGGCAGTGATCACTGTCTGCACAATATTAGCTGCATGGGGAACTGGAATTGTCATGATGGAAAAACCACTTCACACTGGAATATGGCCATCCTACAAAGACACTCATTACCACCATATGCTCATTCATCTCTTTAACTGTTTCCAATGCATTTAAGTCCCATCTGACACAATAATGAATCACATATTGCTGTTCAATATGTATGTCTGACATGATACTTGCTTCAAAACGTCAATAACACATGGATAAAAAAACTCTCATCATACAACACTAGCTCAACAAGTACTGGCATGTGCACACAGTCTGCTCAGCAGTGATCAGGGAGAGTGCCACAAGCGGCAGCTATAGAAAGTTCATACAGTTAAAATAAAACCTTGCACCAGTCCACAAATTAAACAGCGCCCCTCGTAAATTAAAAATTAGAATTTAACTACTTAGAAATACAGATAAACAGTCTAGTAATAATTCAAAAAAAAGTAAAATAAGCATTAAAAGTAGAATGTCAGGAAGGTTAATATAATTTGAAACAAGCCAAACATTGATCAAGTTGCTAAAATTAAAATATATAAAACCACTGTATGTATTCAGCTACAGGATCTATATAGGAATGGGTATTCCTATATATAATAAGTATTCCCAGGCTTAGTAATAGTAATAGCATTTGCTGTATAATGCAAGGAAGCCACAGGCTTTTGCTGCACTGGCAAAAAAAAAAAAAACAAGTAGATATGAAAATAAAAATTATATGTTTTTGAATTTATTCAAACTGTTAGCCTCAACTACCTGCAAAGGTAACTTTTCCAGAAACTAACAACTCACTAGCTAAAAGAAAACTTCGTACAATCTAATCTAAATATCAAGCCCTGTAATTTGAATTTATGGCCCCTAGTTCTGGAATTCTTTAAAACAATGAAAATTCCACCTTCATTTATTTTACTAACCTCTCTCAGAGCCATATAAATCTCAATCAGGTCACCTCTGAAGTGCCTGGTTACCAAGCTTACCCGAACACTATCTTATATATTAGTTCTCACTATACATATTCTTCATTTTATTTCTCTGATATTATTAGTTATTATTATTAACCTATAATATTATTATTTTAATTACATTATTTTAATATAACTATTTAAATATAAATTTATATTACAAAATGTAAATTTTTATGCATATTCCTTATGTGAGACTGATTCTTTCTGATAGTCATATAACTTTGTATTTCTTTCAGATATTCCCTTTTTCTTCTTCCTAATAAATGCATATTCTCTAATATTATACTGTAAACTAGCAAGACCTACAGTAATGTACACAGCTGAAGACATGAGGTACAACAACAAAAAATAAAACAAATATATGTAAACATTAAGAGATAGTTAAAAGTGAGAAAATTAGGAAACAATGTAAAATACAATCTCTTAATGAGTGGAAGCTCTAAAAGATATATAAGTGACCTATCCATAACACAAACGGAATGCTTAATAAGAGAAGAAGAAAAACAAGAAGAGTGGCATGGAGGCAACAAGGTATCAAAAGCACAAATAAATAAATAGGAATAATGTGCCACTGGCTGATCCATGATGACACAATTACTTCCCACAATCGCTGCAAATTGGATGGTTGCGGATCTTTACCCACACTGGTGTTGTTTATGTTATTATTTTAAAATACCAAAAATTCAGGCCAGGATTGGTTCAAGTTTTCTCTTGAATCAATCCTAGGGTGTGGTATAAACACACTTTCATGTATCAATCCTGTCAGGAATTGTTTACTCTTAGGCTTTGTTTTCAAGGGGGACATTTTTCCAAGCAATCTAAGCTTGTCTCCATCTCAAAGGATGTATTTAATAGATATCTTGTCATTAACAAGCTTAAAAAGGAAGAAAGGAAGAATATGGGAACAGTATATACACACTCTAAGAGTATACATGACATTTATTTTTTGATATGTTAGATGATGACAGCATTCTGAGTTCTGCACTCTCTCTCTTTCTCTGTTCCAAACATAAGTTGTCATGGCAACTCACTTTAAGATCTGCCACTTGCTTTCAATCATATTTCTACCAGAAAGTGCATTCACTAAATCTTTGATGAAGAAAATGTATAAGAGTGGCAGCTGATGCATACTGCATTTGGACCATGCATTTCATCTTCTTTCTAACTGAATATTTACTGCTGAAATCGAAACAGGAATAATATACGACTTTTTGAATTACCATAACTGGTAAAAAAAATCAAATATTTATCACACAAAATGCAATTTTGTGAGGCCACTAGAAATCACGACATTTATTTAAATTCTGCAGATATATCGCCATAGTTCAAAATTAAATATTTCTTATGTCTTTTGCATTGGTAGGATATACCACATAACTTTGTTATGATTACAGGTTTGTTGGAATGTGACATACCTACTGGATATTGAAAAACAACTCGGTAACTACCACCCTACAAGATACAGTAATGAATAATAATGAATGAAGTAATAATGGATGAAAGGTTTTTGCTCAGAGATAAAAATCGTAAAATTAAAGAAAAGAAAAAGCAAAGCTTTCGCTCATTAGTTTTATGTGTGTACGCTTTTCCCAATCTTATTTCAAATGCGCCTGCTAAAAACATATTCGAAGTGGGAAAAAAATAATAATAGATTACCAACGAAGGTCTGGGTTGGTTAGAGAAATAATTAATATTTGTTTAATTCATAAAATTTTTTTAAAAAAGTGGGCATCACAGTACTAATACTTAAAACATAGTTACAGTATTTACTTTACTTGAAAAAATATTTATAACTCAATTCGTACGAGGGCGCTTTGGGCGCACACCTTTAAATACAAAATTTGATAGGTATTATTATTATTATTATTATTGCTCTTATATTATTTCTCCCTGATTGGGGGGTTCCACCTCGTGACGGGTATTGCTACCAAGTACATAGGGTGGTTGTTGTTATGTCTGGTGTTACTGTTAGTCGAGGAACTCTCTGACTATCCTACAGGTGTTCAGGATTGCGAATTTCTGGAGTTCTTTGTAGGTGTTCGCTGGGAGACCTATTAGTTGAACTAATATGTTCAACTAATTTGTTGGGGTTTTGCGTGGGCCCTTAAGAAGTCAGGGCCCAGGGCGTGCGCCCGGTGCGCCCGCCGTTCAATCCACCTCTGGCTGTTATGTAGGGTCTTTGGCACCAAACCTGTGGTTGACACGATGATCGGGATGGTCGTTACTCGTTGCATATGCCACATCTCTTTGATCTCCTGTCTTAGGTTCGTGTACTTCCTGATTTTTTCCCCCTGGGTTTTCTGCGGGTTGCCAATGTTGGGTACCGCTATGTCAATCAGATAGGTAGCCTTTTTCCTTCTTGTCCACAAGGGTTATGTCCGGTCTGTTGTGCGGGATTGTCCTATCCGTTATTATGGTGCGGTCCCAGTACAGCTTGTGGGTTGGAGTCTCTAGTACTGCCTGGGGTTCGTACTTGTAGAACGGTACACATCCCGCGGTGATGTGTTAGATCGTTTCTGAGGCCAGGTGGCATCGTCGACATCTGTCATCGAACACTCCGGGCTCCTTGCCGATGTATTTTTCTATAGTTCCTGGTGCTAATTACCTAGTCTTGGATGGCGAGCATGAATCCTTCAGTCTCGGGGAAGAGCGTTCTGCTCTGAGCCATGCATTGGAAGCAATTTTATCTATGTGATCTTGATGGAGATCATTGTTTGTTTGTTTGTTTCGGGATTTATTAGGCGCATCGGCAACTATGGACATAGTGCGCCAAAGAGATCATTGTAGTGTCTGCCATGAAGTGTCTTCTCTGCCCACCTTTCTAGCTTCGTTTCTACCTCCTGGTTGGGGGGGGGAATCCTCGCTTAGGTTGAGTGGGGTACACCACTTGTCTACTTTATAGCCTGGTGGAGTGCTGCTGTGTGTTTCTGGAAGTACTCTTTCAGATTAACTATTGCTGTCTTCTGTTGCTCAATGAGGTCTATCAGGCCCCTTCCTCCTTCTTCCCGGACAATTGTCAGTCTCTCCACGGCTGATTTTGGGTGGTGTTGGCGGCTCTTGATCATCATTGTCCTTGTCTTTCTCATGATATCCTCCAGTTCGGTGTTAGTCCAATCTATGACCCCAAAGGAGTATGTTAGCACTGGGACTGCATAGATGTTTATGGCTTGATGGTGCAACCTGTGGGTCTTGCATTTGTCTAGACCAAACTCCATCCTAATATCATTGCTGAATTCTTCGATTATCTGGAGTAATTATTATTATTATTATTAGCCATATGGTTAATATTTGTTATTATTATTTTTATATATATTTTAATTATTCTATATTATTTATTTATTATTGTTTTTATTTGTTATTATTATTTTTTATATATATTTTTTTATTATTCTATATTATTTTTTTAAGCATGACTACTTATAACATTATTGTGAACATTTTAAATGAGGAGAGAAAAGAAAAATGATGAGATACACGCACAGAAATTTACAAACTATTTGCCAACTGCTTCCTTTAGCATTTGTACATTATTTCCATGTTGGTGTTTTTAAAATCCAGGAGTTGAGTGGAAGGTAATTTGAATCAGACATCCCTGGTGATGTGTTCAATTAGTAGTTTCTTGAATTGATTTAGTGAAGTGACATTTTTGATTTTTGCAGGGTTTGTTCCAGGTTTTAGCACCTCTGTATTTTATGCTTTTCTGACCTATGGCTTTTCTGAAAAGCGGAATCTTCAGGTTGGCTTCATTTCTTAGATTGTATGATATTTCTTCTTCGTCTGTGGTTATGAAAAAGGATCTGAAAAGAGGGGGAAAGTCTGCTGTCTTCATAGCATTGTAAACAAGGATCGCCTCGGCTTTCTGCAATAGCTGGTTAGATGCTTAGGAGTCTCACTTCCTTGTATCTCGAACTAACCAATGCGTTCCAGGGAAGGCCCAAAATTGAACGAACATCGATTGAGAATGGAGTTGATTCTCGCGAGGTTTTCTTGGCTGGTGGTACCCCATGAGATGATTCCATAGGTGAGGTGCGGCTGAATTAAAGAAAGGAATACTTGTCTGAGAAGAGAAGGAGACACCCAGGCGAGTATTCCCGCTAGTGACCAAGTTTTCTTTCGTAGGGTTATCATTTGTTTTGCCCAACTTAGCTTATCATCTAGCCAGATTCCAAGAAACTTGGTTTCATCCACCCTTTCAAGTTGTTTTTCATTGTATGTTACGTCTAAATCAATATTTAGTGGTTTGTTTTTCGTTCTAAACACCATATATTTTGATTTTTCTGGATTCAGTATAAGCTGATTCTTTTAAAGCCAATTATGCATCACAGAAAGCAAGGCAGAGATTTTGAGTTGGAGCTCATTAGGGTCTTTATCTGTGATTAGGATGGAAATATCATCGGCATACGCTACTAGGTGAGAAGATGGAAGAAGAAAGAGAAATTCATTGATGTAAAGAACAAATAGGATAGGTCCAAGAAGTGAGCCTTGAGGTACTCCCCTGGAGAAATAACAGATGTCAGAGTATGATTGATTTGTTCTTACGACAAACGGCCGATTGGTAAGGTAGTTTTCAAGGAGAAGGTTAATTTTCCCTCTCAAGCCAAGGTTATTGAGTTTGTTAAGTAGAATAGTATGGTTTATACAATCAAAAGCTTTAGATAAGTCAAGAAACAGTGCTATAGCATAGTGACCCTTTTCAAGACTATCAATGATCCTTGAGCAGAAGTCAACAATTGCAAGATCAGTGGATCTTTTAGAGCGATAAGCATACTGTTGTTGATGGATGAGCTGATTTTCTTCAAGAAAACCCATGAGTCTGCTATGAAGAATTTTTTCGAGTAATTTTGCAAAAACTGAGAGTAGAGCTATTGGTCGAAAGTTGTTGATGGAGTTACAACGGTTTCCCTTTGGAACAGGGATGATTATTGCTTTTTTGAATTGAGAAGGGAATTTACCACATTGAAAGAAGAGATTGAATACATACTTCAGTGGCATAAGAATTGAGCTAAGGACCATTTTCAGCAGAGACGGAGATATTTCATCAAAGTCAGGGGGCTCCCTTTTCTTTCAATTGATTCCCTGCTTCTAAAATCTCTTGATCGTAGATCAATAAAATATTGTGCAGGTAAAAAATAGTGGTGCAGCACCACTAGCTTTTTTATTATTATATATTTATTATTTTTTATTGTTATTTTTTTATTATTTATGTTTATTATTTTATTATATTGTTTTTTATTTCTAGTTTTTATTATATATTTTTATCTGCACTTTTTTATTTTATTTTTTAGTATTTTATTATTATTATTTTACCAGCAATTTTTTTTACAACCACGGGTAGTTTTTTTTTTTTTACTTTATCTATTCCCTCTAGAATGGGCCCCCCAGAGGTTCCTGGCCCACCTTCTGACAACACGAGGTGGGTCAGAGTCTCCTTCAAGACGGTACGTGTTTTATTGGGGCTGGCCCACCTTCCCGTGATGTGGACGAGTACCCAGAATCATCTGTCCAGGTGACTGATGCTTCTGGGTAAGCTAAGAACAGAACAACAGAACACACACAAACCTATGTCACACACATATGTGGCCCATTTGTAGTGACACTGTTCTTTAGAGATATGAGGCAGAGTTGAACAAACGTTCTAGGTGCCGCACTTACATAAACACATGTCCATGTGCACCAGTCAAAAAAAAAATTCTGAGATACCCTGAGAGAGAGAAAACAAGAAAAGAATAACTAAGAAAGAGAAGAATGATGATATGCAGCTCAGGACCCTGGGCAGGCCAAGCCCATACTCACCAGATGTGAACTCCTGGGGTTAGATCGAAAATAATGGTTGTTTGATCAAAATTTTCTTGGTATTCATGACACATCAGTATCTTTGGACAATAAATATATAGTATTCTAAGATAGATGGACTCAAAATGGATCAGACCGCACCGGAACACAGTTTCTGTTCATCACATGAATGGTTAATCCAATATGCATTACTTGATAATTGAAAGATATTTTATTAAGGAACATTCCATTTCGTAAAATTTTCCAATTCTACCCTTGAAAACAAGATTGCACTTCTTGCTTGCTTTTATTCCCTGGAATTTGAATTTTTCTTCTGGCAGCGACGTGAGTCCAAGTTTAGTGAAACACTGCTGAACCAAAATTTTACGATGTGCAGTGTCA
Source organism: Mastigoproctus giganteus (assembly GCF_048544385.1). Taxonomy (NCBI): domain Eukaryota; kingdom Metazoa; phylum Arthropoda; class Arachnida; order Uropygi; family Thelyphonidae; genus Mastigoproctus; species Mastigoproctus giganteus. The sequence continues at coordinate 227,415,741 of NC_143580.1, forward strand.
TTTAATAAAGTCCAGTCCCCAATGAACCAATTTATCCAGTCTTTTTCGCCAGATAGCATCTCTCAGATGATATAATATCCAATAAGGTTATTCAGCTATAGTTCAACCTTTCAGTAAGAAATGAACGTGGAAAATGCTTCTATGGCCAAAGGGTTCTAACACCACTTTGCGTGATAAACTTTCCAAATTAGGAGTATACGTACTGGCAGCAATTTAAGCATTTCAGACGGACTATTAATAGCAAACAAACCTCAATACTAGTATGCTGTTTGAACAGTGACATGTTACTGTTTCCATGCACGAAAATATGAAAGCAACGTACCATGACCTGACAAATTCTAAACATGCTTCAACTTATTGCTTTCAGATATGTATCGATCGTAAAGAAATATGTTTCTCCTTCTATTTCCAATCCTCGCAAGTAGTGGGGTGTACAGCGTGGCCACTCTTACACTGAGTGGAAAGTGTTTAACTAAATTCCTGTCACCGGCTGAAGTTGAAATACTTCCAACGTATAGTGAAAAACCTTTCTGGAACACTTTTGTTAAATTAACTGAGCTCTTTAAAACTCAGTTAATTTAACCGCATAAAAGGAAAACCTGGCAGAGAATATTCGTAATTTACAGACATGACATACTCACTCCTCATGAACACTCCTCACTCCTTTGCAGTTAGCATAATGATTACCATCGTCGTCTTTCTACACCGTATGAAAAAGAGTTGAGTGCAAATCCTATTGATATGAGTGAAATTTATGGGCTTTTTATTGGTACCATGGCCCAATTAGCCGTCTTAAGAAGGGATCATATGATTTCTTTCCTGAAACCTAGAGTTTTTGAACATGCAGGATGTTTGATAATATTTCTAGCAACAGTGGTATTGCAGTGTCGATTTTCTGTTTGCTGGACGAAAAACTTGAGTTCCGGGAGGAAAAACCATACAGCCGTCGCCTGAGATCGACTAACTCGGCCAGGCTCTGAAACTGATACATATAAATCCCTCTCTTCATCGACGGGACTCGAACCCAGGTCTTTTACACCCAGTGTAGGAAGGACGGCGATTCTACCAACTGAGCCACGACGACCTTGAATTTTTACTCCCTACTGTGCAGTCTCTGCAAGGGGAAGAATGGCATCAACAGTGGGCTCACTTAATTCATTCAAGGTCTTAAACACTTCAATCAGATCTCGAAGGTACCTAGTCTCCAGACGCTGCAATTTGTAGAACTGAAGCTTTTCTTGGTAAGAGCACCCTTTTTCCCTTCACCAATCTCGTTGCTCTTCTCTGCACATTTCAGTGGATTCTTCCTAAATGAGGCCTCTACACCTTTGTAGGCGCCTCCGTAGCCAGGTGGGAAGGAGCAGCAGTGCGTAGCACAAGCTTCTTGATTAGACCGGGGTTCGAGCCCGTCATCACCAAATACGAAGGATGCGGAAAGGTCAGGGAATGACCACTGCATATTCTGGAGCAATATGGCCATAGTTGCTAATGCTCCTAAAAACCCAAACAACAACAACAACATCTACACCTTTATGCAGTATTCAAGATGCAGTCTGACCATGACCTTGTACAAAAGGATAATCACCTTATCCCTTCTAGAAAAGTTCCTATATATCGCTGGCAAAACTCCATGAGCTGTCCTGGCAGCCTGTCTGCACTGCTCAGAGAACTTCATAGTTCATTGCACAATTACCGCCGGTTATTTTTTATTTTCAACTATTTTGAGTATAATCCCACAGGTGGTATGTTAATCTTGGATTACTGGTACCCATACACAGCACCTTGCATTCAGGTGCCCTTTTTTATGTTTAGATTCAACAATTTCTCTTCAATTCTCCTTTCAGTTATCACAAAATCATTTAGCTCCTGTTAGAGTTTGATATACGTCTGGCAACTCCTTCCCTAAAGAGCTCCTCATTTGTGAACGTAGATGCAAAATACCTGTTAAATTTTTATATGCAATACTTTTAACAGAGCGAGATTATTTACAGCTCATGGACTTTGAAAATGGCAGGATTATCGGGTTGTCAAAAGTCAGATGGTAAAAACGGAAAATCTCCATTCGTGTGAGTTATGATACCTGAACGGTTAGATGCTTTTGGCAATAATGGATACAGGAAGGTACTTGAACATGTCACCAGAGCTCTGGTCACATCTGATGAAAGTTAGAATGGGAGAAAGACGACTAGTGACAGGAAAAAGATCAACTGAAATCCGCCCCATTTCCAACATTACAACGCCATCTCTATCTGCGCCTGAGCCAAGCAACATAATTTACAAACGAGTGTGTGAAGTGGAGTGCATTCTCGCCATCCATTGCTTCATCTGCCACTAATGCCATTCCAGTGCTTTAATTGTCTGCAGAACTATATGGAGAGAGTCACTACACAGTGTTTAGTTTGGTTTGGTGCATGCCAAGAGCCAAAACAACCAAGGCTATGAGGAGTGGGTACATAGTGCCTATTTCAGTGTATGTATTCTTTGGTTGGTTTGTCTGTTTGCCAGAAGAAAAAATAAACCCGAGTTTCCTTGATACAGAACCATTCAATTTACCCTCAAGACCGACCAAGTCGTGAAAATGCCGATAAAAGTTTTTCCATCAGTTAGTTGGTTGTTGTAGGGTTTTTCGGCACATCAGCAATCAACTACCAACTGTGCTACTCAGAAGGATAGTTTTTCTGTCAAGAATGGACTTGAACATAACCTTTCTCAACACAATGCAGAAGGATAGCAGTGTAATCACTATACTACCACGAGGGACCCTGAAGATACTCTGTTCCAGCCTCTGTTCCAAGAAAAAGAGCACTTCCAGAAACTTATCATTACCAAGGAAAGGGACCGCTGTGAAGAAACCAACAAGCCAACCAACATTTAAGCTGCAGCGCTCTTTCCTTAAGTTCACAAAGAGTGGAACAGGCTTTAAAAACACAGATTGAACTGCATCCACCCAAACTATGTTTGAGTGGATGCAGTTCAATAACACTGTTTATGAAAATCTGCACTCTTTCTTTTGCACTCAGATACTCAAGACATAAATGAAGCTCATATTCTTTCTTCTAAGAGTGCATACCATGAGTGAGAAAGAAATGCAATTGTCAAGTAGGAAGATTTTTCTCCACTGAAAACTCTAAAAGTAGCAAATTTTCTGCTGCAAGACATCATTTATTCGTGCAAAGACCTCATTGTCGCAATCTACGGACTATGAAAGGAATTCTCTGGGGATTTCCAGATGAGAAACACTGAGACTTTACAGTAAACAAAGAATTAAAAGAAAAAAAAACTTGAACCAAGTAATTACCTTTACGATCGATGCGGCAATCACAAAAGAGAATTTAACTACGATTGTGTAACACAACTGAGGCATAACGAGCGCACCCCTTTTGTTGTTAATAACCCCGGAAAAGGCATTGAGTTCAACTTTAAAATACTGTTGACTGTATTCTGTCTTTAGTATAATGTCTTAACTTTATCCTTTCTCCCTAAGGAAGAATTTAGGGCGAGAGAAATCGGGACTACAAGTCCCGAACTATACCCTTTCATTTAACGCTCTGCTGGAGAAAGAACACGTCACGTTTGGCCAAATTGGTCTTAATACATCTACTATAAAATCTAAAGATGATCTTGATTTTCTCCAGTTTATGATTAAAGACAAGAACCACGTTTTAAGATGCTTACATTTAGTTCTAAAGCTGGTTGATTAAGGAAGTAGTTTCATTCGGCTTATTTCTACAATCCAGACTTTCGCTTATCATTATTATTTCAGAATTAGTAATTAGTTTGCCTTGGAACTTCAGAAAGCACAAATAATATAAATAACGGGTAGATTCAAAAAAGATTTGTGTTCAACTAGAAGTATTTGTGATAGAAGGTTGGAACAAGCACCATGCATCAACACAGTCATCAGACAAATGACACGTTTGCCACCTCTCAATACACTTCTGCAGGCCAGTTTTGTAGAAGTCCTTTGGCTGTCCTTCTTCAGCAGCAAAGTGTTTTCCACGAAGAAAGGACTTCAGGGCAGGAATGAGAAATCAGAGGGTGCAAGGTCAGGAGTAATAAATAGGATGGGGCAATATTTCTGTTTTTCCTGAGACAAACATTGTGCCCTTTCCTTCTTCTAGTATGGGGTCAGAAGTCTGGGAACTAATCTAGTAGACACTTTACTCATATGCAACTGTTGGTGGATGATGTTCTCCACAGACCCTACACTAATTTGAAGCGCTGCGGCTATTTATTTAACCGCAATCTTCCAGGAGTAATGACCCAATTTTTGGAACACTCTCTGCAGTTGTTCGGCGTCCTTCGATTTCTTCATCTTGCATTGAGGTTCTTCCTCATTTGAATTGTTTATACAAATGTGCAACAACACTGTAACCTGGGTAGTCTTCTCCATAAACAGAGACCATTTCTTCGTGGATTGTTTTGGATGTTTCCCCTTGCAGAAAGAGGAACCGAATCACTGATCTATATTCTACATAACCCATTGTGACACTTCAGCGCTGAAAAGAAAAAAATAAATAAATAAATTTTCAGATCAAAATCAAAATTTGTGTGGTTGCTATAGAAGCTCAAGGTCAAACAAACAAAAAAAATCATTTTTCTACCACAACTACTTCTGGGTGAATACTTCTTTTGAACTCCCCCCCCCCTCGTATATTTTCCCCTTCAAAACATTTTGCGCATCTGATATATTACACTGGTGTGCAAAACTTAAGGACCAACACTATTTCTAAAGGCTACAACCACAAAATCTTTACTTAAGGTACCCTTTACTGATGAGAGTAGATTCGGTCTCAGCAGCGATTCTGGACGTCAGCTAATCTGGCGAGAGGTTGGCACACGGTATCACCCCGCAAACATCATTGAAAGGGATTGATATGGCGGTCGAGGTGTTCTCATCTGGGGAGGCGTTATCTTGGATGGACGTACACAACTCCAGATACTGGAAGGAGGTATTGTAACCGGTGCACGCTACTGTACTGAGGTAATCCTTCCCCATGTGGGTCTCTTCCGAGGTTGGTTGATTGGGGATTTATTTGGGGCATCAGCATCTATGGCCATAGGGCGCCACTGTTCCAAGGTGCCATTGGTCCCGAGTTCGTGTTTATGGATGATAACACCATACCCCATCGCACTGCAGCCGTTGATATGCTTTTGGAAAGTGAGGACATTGTTCTATGGATTGGCCTGCCCGTTCAACACCATCTAAATCCCATCGAACACATATGAGACGCTCTGGAAGACGCCTAGCGGCACGTCCACACCCACCAGAAAATGTTCACCAGCTGAAGATGGCGCTGACAGAGGAATGGACGATGTTACCGCAGGAACTTATCAACAACATTATTCTAAGTATGCACATGCGGTGCAAAGCCTGCATCGACATTAACGGTGGCCATATCTCCTACTGAGGACACACATCTTCCCTTTGTTCCACCTTGGGCAGTGATACAGCTGTATCATGGCAGCCAGTGCTATGTTGCCATTTTTGAATAAAGTCCCTCTGTACCGTTTTGTTTCCGTTGTTGTTTCCTTCATCGTTTCTGTACCTCACGAGGTTCCTTTGGTATGCTTTTCCCATATCCAGCCACATCTATGAGAAGGTACAGGTGAAAACCTGACTGGTCCTTAAATTTCTGATATTTTGGATAATTGTATTAGTTAAGTAGATGTGAAATTTTGGTTTACTCCATAGTCTTTTATTGGTTTTACAAGGGTCATCCCTGGTCCCTTTTATTCTTGTGTATAGCTTAATGATTATCGAAAATATTTAAAAATAACTGTGTCTATGGGTTAAATGCTTGAATGGATTTTTCTTCAAGAAAATCAGGCTTTTCGTCCAGCTAAGACCAAAGAATATACTCAATTACCGGGACGCTGAGGCACACACATACAAGCAACAGCCCTCGTGGGTAGCACAGTTGATAGGACCGCCATCCTCCCCACACCGGGTGGAAAAGACCTGAGTTCGAGTCACGTCCATGATGGGAGGAATTTTTATGGGTCTTTTTCACAAGATGATTGAGTTAGAGAACACACGGAATTTACATACAATACAGAAAGAGCGACGTGGCCTTAGTTGTCGATGCTCCTAAACCCAACAACAAAAAATAGGAAATCTTCAGAAGCTGGATGTTAGAGGTGCACGTTGGAAAAGTCCTTCAGCTGTTCAATGACACAGCTTCTAGAAACCCTGGTAGTGTATCTAAAAACTTGATGAAGACCCATAATTTGTGAGATACGAATTGACCAATATCTAAATCCATAAAAATCTTGAAAAATATAAAATATCTCCACGTTTACATTGCAAACACAAACCATACAACCAGAAAGGTTGATTATCTGGTTTAAGGCTATTATACACGTACACAAGGACGGACAGACAGACAAAGCGATGCCTTTAAACGGTTCCGCATTCTTACTAGACATGATTATCTTTTCAATTATCTTTCCGAATCTCGTCCCCAAATTTGAATGGAACTACAATGGATTCTGTGCTCTGTAAATTTAATGTATCGAAGCATGACCAAAATTGGCTATTTTAAGTTATTTCGCAATTTAAGACGTACTTTCTGAAGTTGTACATCCTGGTAGTCTGCTGTTATTGGCAACACTCTCTCGAACACATGCATAAGTATTGTATTTCTTTTTGTTGGTGGAGTAGTGCACGATAAAATTTACGCAGCTTTAAATTCTTTCCAAAGTAACGGTACACGCAAACGCCTTCCGTGCGTTCAGAACAGGTGGGTCAATATTCGGGCAGAGACATACCCCGCCTCCCTCGACGATGGCGTGCTTTATTTAATCTCTTTAACCCTGAGTTACAAGACAAAACAGATGGAAATAGAAACTCTAACTTCCACACCAGAATGCATGCAATTGTTTGGATAATGTTGGATAATGTTCGTGTGTTATTGTCACGTGAATGGACAGCGTATTACCCAACTGTCAAAGAAAAACAAAACGGCAGACGAACATAATTATAGGTGTTGGGTCGATTTAGCTTCGCACTAAGGCACCTGAAAGCCATAATGTCCATAAATTGCACGCTTTCTGAAGGTGGGGTTTGTCTGCTTTGTGTCGTCTTGTTAACACGACAGAATTCAAAGGTTACTACCACTGGAGTTTACAGACGCCTTTAAATGAAACGTGAGCAGAAACTCAGAGTAATCTTAGACAACAACCTGGCTTCCCTGGCATTGGAAATTTCCACCCAAGATCTCCTAGACTACAAAGACGATCTCATATCAAACGTGCCTTGACTACAAACGTCATTCATTCATACCACGCATGTAGTTTGGTCCTTCTTGATCATCTGTTAAAGGCCTTTGGCAGATGATGAAGAAGGACGATTATGACAACAGTTGAAAAGAATAGTACAGATACGGTATGGCCCACAATACGTAAACTCGAAATACCTAACGAAACCTTTTTTTGGTTGCTGTGGGTTGAGTTCTCCTCCTTAATAAATCGAACTATATCAAAAAACTGATTCTGTAGGGCAATGCTGAAACCATATTTTTGGTCACCAACGCGTGCGTCACTCACATCCAGCAATTAATCTGGACGCGAAAGCATTTGGCTGAATGATGAACTCCAACTGAGATCACGCTGCCTTGTAGCTGTGCCCGCAGCCACAGTTGTCATTTTCAGAGTGTGAACTGTTGCGCCACCTGACGAGTAAAACAACAACGCTCTCAAGCCTTTTCCACCGTTGTGGGAGGACAATGATTATAACCACTGTGCCACCCGAAAGGGCCCGATACGTTGCAGTCTGCCACTCGTTCCAGTCGATGATTGAAGGAATTTGTATAGTTTTTTCTATTGAGGCAATAGTTAATCGATCTCAGGCTGAGGGAATAAGGATTCCTCTTTTGCTATTTCTGGTTTTATAGCCAGCACATATGAAAGATTCCGAGGTTTGTAATCATTTTATTTATTTTCTAAAACATGTGCACGCCTTTTGGACACACTCTATATATTGGAACAGAGAATGCGAAATGCTTTGCCTGTCCCAGATGTCCCATGAGGGACAATAAAACAACTGGATGATTGAATGTTGAAGGATTTGTAGGAAAAATCAATCCTACCACAATGAAAAATGCACGCTGGAACTTGAAGTATTAAATCAATTTTTTTTAAATTCAATTCAATGACTTTTAAACATAATAACTATTCCACTTCGTTATTCAAAATCCTTATTTGAGAGCAAAAATCAAAAGAAAAAGAAAACAAGTAAAATGAACTTTTGTTTTAAAAATTTCTTTTAAGAATCTATAGATTTTTCTGACACATGACTGTTTGGCCAAAATGACGTCATCATTTATCTGGCTCTGCATTCGCTAATTTTCCTCAACAAATCAACGATTCTCGAAAGCACCTACTTAAGAATATTAGAAATAGGAGCAGCTCGAATGTCATCTGACCCATTTAACCTTCCCTCCAAAGAGCGCCTCAGTCGCCTGTGCATAAGTCTATCCGTGGTTGTACAGACATATCCGCAATCCATCTACAGCAATTACTTGTGCGGGCTGATGGAAATGATTCCTTAATATTCCAAATAAATAATATCGAAGTTAATTCCTGCATCCAACTCATGGTTGATACTCTCATAAGAACTTATCAAGTTATTTAAACAAGATTTTGTCTTTACAAAACTGTGTTGCATTCCCACTTCTATCTACATGATCCTGAATTGAACTTAAACAACGCCTCTATGACCTTTTCTCATCAACACCAACCACCTTTTGCCCATCGATGGAATTCAGGACTGAATTCCATCGCTGGGAAAAAGTTGGTTGTTTTCAGTCGATGGAATTCAGTCCTGAATTCCATCGACTAGAAACATGAGACGCCATGTGTTGTGCTTGTAATATCGTGTATTCTTCGGTTGGTTTGTTGCACTAAAAATCCAAATTTCTTGGCAGTGGTGTCCTGTAAGAAATTATTGGCGATATCGTGGAACTCATTGAAAACAAACTGGTCTCGTCCTAATGTGTTCTCCTATATGCGCACACTTGTTCCATCGACATGGGAATGCTACTTTACATGAACCACAGAATTCTTTAGAACAGGTCTGCAGCGTTGAGTCCTCCTCCAAAATTCTTTTGATGGTTCTAAGAGGAGAAAATCTGAAGTAGATACGTTTAGGCTGTAAAGGAGAAAAGTCATGTCTTGCAACTCAACGGTCTAATTTTCATAAACGACATCAACGAAGAGATAAAGGGCGTGATGTTAAAATTTGCAGACGTCGTGAATATTGAGGCAGTCGTTAATGACCAGGATGACTTGAAAGAGCTTAAAGAAGGTCAGAGAAGTGTTTTAATGCTGATAAATGCAAGGTCTTAAATTATACACTTGGTGGGGTCGAATTAAAAACTGTTAAGGTACGTGGGCAGATATGAAGTTACCTGAACAGTGTAAACAAGGAGCCAAGAAAGCCCATGGTGTCTTGTAGATGATTTATCGAACCTTATTCTGTAGAGATAAGGTCATAATCGTACTGTATAAGGCAATTATAAGACCACATTTGGAATACTGTGGCCAAGTATGGCGAACTAATCTAAAAAGACAAAGAGCTTTTTGAAATGGCCCAAAAGACGGGCAACTCGCGTGGTGAGATCGGCAGATGGGCGACCATATGAGGAAAGACTTCAATTATGTGAACTACAGAACTTGGTAAGTAGGCACTAAGAGGGATCTGATTGAAGTTTACAAGGATCTGCGAGGGGTTATCCTGTAGAGATAGGGAGGTCATAATCGTACTGTACAATGAGCTTTTTGAAAGGGCCAAAAGACGGAAACTCGCATGGTGAGATCGGCAGATGGGCGACCATATGAGTAAAGACTTCAATAATGTGAACTATAGAACTTGGTAACTAGGCACCTAAGACGGGATCTGATTGAAGTTTACAAGGATCTGCGAGGGGTTAGTAAAATGAATGAGAATTCAGGAGAGGCCATAAATTAAAATTACAGGGGAAGAAGGTTTAGATTAGACTGTATCTTATCTACTTTTTTTACTGTTAGAAATTTGGCCTGCAGGGGACTAAGCGATTATTCTCTTCAATAAACAAATTAGCTCTTGAGTTCGTCATAAAAAGGAATGAATTCCAATGTTTGCTCATCAAGATAAAAGAGCTTAAATTTGTAGTCTAACTTAAGTAACCAAGCCCCTTTTAAAACGTTGCCTAAAGATGAAGCACTTTTAATTAAAATTTATTACAAAAATGGCGAGTGTTATCGCAGCCCTCAGGATATATCAAGGACAGAGAAATGTCTCAAAGCTTCCCGAAGAACTACATAAAACATATTGTAAGGCGCTTCGAAGAAAGCTTAACTGCTAAGCCTAAAAATGGTCCTCCATCAGCAGCATTTGAAGCGATTCAAAGAATTAACGAGCTGCAATAACAGTTCTTTGGGAATTAAGGTCGCAATCCTCTGGGGAAGGAAGTGAACATTCCATCAAAAATTCTGATGCAGCTGTGGGAACACAAATCCTCGTTTCGATTGCTTATT